>NW_022145615.1:5944890-5994890 GCF_000002235.5 Strongylocentrotus purpuratus
AATAAAAATCAACACCCTGAAATATACAGAGATTAAATTGTAGGCCGGTTCAGTTCATTTGCATTGCGTCCATCGTGGGCGTAACACAAAGGAGGCCGATATCTTAACCCGCACCGTTTATGTTCACCTACATATATGGCCAGAAAAATGAATATTTAAAAAACACTGCAGCAAGGTTATTTCGACAAATAGTTTCTCTAAAATGTTTACAAACTGATAAAACGTTTAATAGCCTCTCCCCCTTCCCCTCCTCCTCATAATTCATGTGTATAAAAACAACGTTGGTCTATTCATGGTCTATGGTCTAGTATAGGAGATTTAAGGTAAACCCCCTTCAAGATGATGATATTATTTATCTACCTCTCTTTAGAAATATGGCCATCTGATTGGTCGAAATTTGAGTCGTGATTTATTTAGCCCTTCCCGTAAAGAAATGAACAATGCCAACAACAGTCAATAGTTCATGAGTGAGATTCCCGAAAGATTCCGGGTACCGGGGAAATAGTTAAATTTTGATGAGATCCCCATTAGTTTACGTGTTGCAAGTAACTTTGCGCGAGCGCGTATACCATACAGTAAAGTGTGTGTACGATTCCCACATGATTGTAACATTAAGTCATCTTTCCAGGGAATAGTATCATACAGTGTCTCAGTTTTTCTGTGATGTTTTAACCAATCTTTACTCAAGAAAAGGATAAGATAAGAATTCTTGGTAGATTTTCTGTGTGAATTCGGTATATAAAAGATATATTGACTGCTTTAATACTCGAGGCTCGGCTGTTTCTATAATGGCTCTCGGGGACGTTGCTTCCTGCGGTCGAAATATCTATACTATGCCCCTGGTTTAGCATTCAGAAAAGCGTTTGTTGGTGGAAATATCTTTGAAGACGCAATAGCGTACCAACAAAGGTCGAATGCCCAGGACTGAAGAAGAAAAACATCTTTTTGCAGTATGTCGACGTCAAGTTAGGCTGCCAACAGTTGGGGGTGAGGTAAATTATGCCCCATGTTTTTTAAACAATATTTGGATACGCCATCGAGGTGGGAGCATCCCTCCAAACACGTTTAATGAAGGCTCTAAGATACATTGAACAAAGGATAGCAATAAAATCCTTTCGGTGATGGACTTAAGTCCTTTGCTTTTACAAGGGATCTTGAATCATCCATTGAGAGACAGAAAGAAGGAATATTTACTCTATTTCTCGCGCTGCCAACGTCAGCCATAAATCTCCTAAATCTTTCAAACGGATAACGCGATCTATCTTAATTGAAATAGAATCGTTTTGTTTGTCCCTATGCTTTCATCGGAGATTGTGCTAGTATACATGTTTACTCTAATTGCTTTGGCGTTACCCTTGCCTTAACTCTAACTATTAATAGCATTCCAGTATCACAATCTATCTCTTCCTCCTCATCTACGTTCGGTGACGGCGAAGTTTGTTTTTCGAGCAGGGGGGGGGGGGGGTGATCCCGGAGGGACGGGGGCGGGGAGGGATACGTCACTCGTCAATTTTTCTAGGGGCGGGGGTCGTCCCCTCCCGGAAAATTTGAAAAAGAGCACAAAAAAAACAAAATGCAACACAATTTTAGGCTCTGGAGGGCCCAAAATTGCAGCGTTTAGACTAATTGGTTTGTCACTTAACCATGACTGTACACAGCGGGGGCTATAGGGGTAGGGGGTACTCCCACAAATAGAAAAGAAAAGAAAATGCAATAAATTTTCAACAAGTCATTGAATTTCCCCTGGTCCCCAACATAAACAAATCCTCTGTACGGCCATGCATTACGGCTCAAGGCATGAGCACACAAAGGATTTTTGTATTATTTTTTTTATTGGGGACCGAGGTAGAATGCAATGAATTATTGGAAAAATTGAAAACACTAAATTTACATTAAATTCTGAGGTCTTCTGTCAGTGCATTGTAAAGGTAGGCCTAAGCGTATTGCTTTGCCTTGGTATAAAACGTTACTTTCCTCTTCTTCCAATTAAAACATATGTATCTGTTTATTCATTCATTTATCTACTTATTTTTTTTATTCAGGACTTTGTACGATCTGTTATAAGAAACAAAACGATATTTCTTCTGTTAAGTTCTTATGTTCTTGTTTATAATCCATATCGAATAAAGTTCATCGATATGTTTCTATCAAACCCAATCATCTTGGTGTATTTCAGGATGGAATTGGACGTGCAAGGTCGAGCCGTCATATGATAGCATCATGTGATCATGACGTCATGGTAATATCAGTTTATTCTGGTTCATAACGCATCTACGGTTTTAGCTTTCTCAAAGCTAATTTGGCGCACAGCGTGAAAGTGTGACACTTATTATATTCTGAGATACGTCTTTTTATTGGGTGTTGTCTACTGAGTTGTGAAATCGGTCGCCAAAAAGGTGGGAAGGCGTAAAAAATCTGATTATCACTTTCTAAAGATCGATTTAAAGTTCTGGTGATTGGGTTTTGATCTCGACTTCACGGTCAGTGAGCATGTTTGTAGATCAGAACGAGGACTAAACAGGATACCTGCATGGTGTATATATTTATCCACGAGGTCAGCATGATTTAGATATTAAACAAAATATTGGTTTAGTTTTAAGGAAAGGATAAATTAACATTGATTTCTTCGACTTCATGGAATTTCCATTTGGTCTTGTATTTATATACAAGACCAGTGTCCCGAAATCAGCAAATAAATACTCCACGAGGTCATCGTGATTTAAATATTTGCCACAATATTGGTTCAATTCAGGCAGGAAAATTAACTATTTTTTCTTTATTGAACTTTTAATGTGATTTTGTCTATATTCAGGCCCTATATCGGTGAACCTAAATCAGTAATCATAAACCAATGCTTCTATTGTCACCTAATGATGTCTTGCCTTTTTCAACACGGAATTATCAGTTTTTAAATTGTATCAGTGTATCATCATACGGTCTGCCTCGCTAATAATTTACCATATACCGGCGAAGCAACTGAGCGGACAGATACGTACCTCCCAGGACAAAATGTACAATCACCGGTCAATTTCTACCTGGTTACTAACTATTCTCACATAACACTGTCTCATCAAAAATGATAGCAGATAAATTTCCTATTAACATTTTAATTCGTGTGTAAAAAGGTTCGTGTAAAGGTCTTTGATTATATGAATACATGCAGTGCACCTTTTTTTAAATTCGATTTTTGTTTTTGCAGAGGAGAACGGATCCATTTCCCATTTTAAAAGGCTGTATATTGAATAATAGTAATATTCAAAACGTAACGTTAATATGCAATAGTAGAAGCTTTACAAGCAAGTTATAATTATGGAAGTAAAAGTCACAGCTGCAAGATCCATTATTAGGAACGTGTAGACATGATAAACAAATCTAGTGTGAAGATTTTTTAGTGTGCAAGACTGTGCCTGTCCGATAAGCGCCGTGTCTCGTCTGCGTCTAATTGTTGATTCGTTAGTTATTTCCAAGTAAATGATAAGATATTACTCTAGCAGTGAACAAATAAAATTCCTAGCAACAGATAATGCAACGACCGATATTGATATGACTCTTGAAATGATGGCCATTAAAGACCATGTCGGAAGTGGAATATGAAGTAGGATGAGTAATAGCTCTTTGAAAGCTCTAAATCTAAAGCTTTAAAAATCGGAAGGTGTCGACCTAAAAACTGGCTATCGACACATTATCTCATACATTCACAATGATTTCCGTTTAATAACTAAGCACGGCTAATCGCCTCCCATCGCCTCAACTAAATATGCGGCGCCAGGTTTAAATGTCAGGGGTAAAAATGTCAGAGGTACCTATCTAAATCTGTGTTGGCAAACAATATTTGACTGTACTGCTCCTGGAGTTGGATTGAGGAATTTATATAGTTATGGTGTTTTACCTCTGATATTTTTACACCGTACATATTTTGCGAGCCGATCGGGTCCACGTGATATGTCGTCACCGTAACTGCGGCAAATGTGACCCATCTTGACCCGTATTTTGGAGGGGTGCGTAAAATGAGGTTTAATTTACCTTTTTTGCATTTCTGAAATGGAAAATATTTGTTATTCCTTTGTAGTTGTAGTCTACGTTGATTCAGCTATTCACTGATATTACCTTGTATTTTCATCGGAAAAGGTCTTTAACATTACAATGGAGGGTTAACAATCTTGACAGAAAGATTATTGGCAGGATGCTTGTCAACGTAAACATGGTGAAACGTCCTCGGAAAGAGGCCCATATACTGTACTGATATGTTACTATTAATAAGCGTGGACAAGCGCTAGGCTTTTACGAATTGTATTCAATGAAATAAACCGTAAATAAACGATGGTTTGACCTGTACTTTTTGAAGCAACTGCATTTCATTTTGGTACATTGACGTGACACCTCCTTCCGAATCAGAAACTTGTGGTAAATTCCAAATGTCATCACCATTTCATTCTATTTTTAATTTCTCTCTTCTCTCTCCTGAAACTTTGTTCAACGACATCTATGAAATAAGTTGTAATTTAGAGACATTTCTATGCACGAGTTTTTCTTTTCCTTTTGTTTCAAAACTTTCTTGTATGATTATATTTCAATAATTTATGATATGCACATTGTTTTCCAAATAAGCCTCGAAACCTAAAAAATTGAATTAAAAATTATAACAGGCGTGAGAGCATTCAATACACCAAACATCTTTTGCGATTATCTAATGCTTTACAAATCACTCAATATTTAGTAAACCAACATACGTCCCTCTTGTTTGTGTAAATACATGATCCCCCTCTGTCTCTCAATTTCAATCTCTCCCTCTGCTTTCACATTCGCTCGACGAATCACTATAAATATTTTTCCATTTCACTGCATGGCGGTGGAATCCCCTCTTCGGGTCTCACGCCAACAAATTAATCTTGTTGTGTGGGACACAAAAAAAACGCATTTTAAATTGCCTTTTTACGTGAAAATACAAAATTAAAAAAGGCACTGCCCGGATTTGAACCGGGGATCTCCTGTTTACTAGACAGGCGCTTTACCAACTAAGCCACAGCGCCGTACATGTAAACCCGACCTAGATTCTTATTAAAGACAATTACGATAAAGACAACATCAATAAACTGTATGGATATTCTTATACTATATACATCTTTAAAACAAATAAAACATTTGAAGCTTTTACTGGTTTTTGCTTGATCCCTGTTGATCACAGCAACATTTAACGAAATCACGTATTAATCGTATCATTAATGAAGCTGCAACAGCGATAAAAAGAGCATGAACACAGTATAAAGATGGGAACACTTCTATTATACTAAAGACAACTTACTTTGGGGAATTATTTCAACCTGTAAATAATGATAACGAAATGAGCTTTTATATTCTTCATCCAATTATTGCCTAACTTGATACATTTTTTTTTATGACGTCTTGTCTGATCTCACCTCTCCCTGGGATTTGATAAAATATTGAATAATCTCCTCATGAAAAATGTAATATCTACACCATTATCCAGAGACATGTTTTTCAGTTGCACATGTTGATATGGGGAAACACCCAAATTTATATTTTTGTTTGCATTTAAAACCCTTCTAAGACACCATTCTTTATATACATATTTATGTATGGTGTGTATGTGATATAACAAATAATCTGCACGTACTGTTAAGAAACACTAACAAAGCCCATGAATATTTTGCTTACGATATTATTTTTCGATACTATCTTAAAAGATAGATAAATATAAAACGAAATAAATATATTTTTCAAAAATACAAAAATGAGAGATATAACACGTGCCGTAAAGTATTTTGGTGACAATAGTCAAATTACTGACTAATCGCCAATAAACCAAAACACAACAACAACAACAAGTTACCCTGAATTAGGAGCGCATAATAAATTTCCCGTTTCGTTTTTTGCAGCCCTCCATTTAGTACTGCACGGGGCATATGCCCTGTCTGCACCTCCTATATACGCAAATGAATGCACTCCTGCTTTAATATCAGTAACTTATTAGCTTCATGTAAAATATATATTTATGGATGAATCGAAATCACTTACAAATAAGGCCGCTTTTCAGATTTGAGTAGGTACCTTAACGAATCAAATCCTCCTTAAAATGACAATTATACGCTTCAGGCTTAACCCTAAAAAGGCCGGGCTATTTGAGGTCTTAGTGCGGCCGGGGAGGGGGAGGGCATTATGCCCCCCCCCCGGCCTTAATGATCTTAGATTTTCTTTTGTTGATTTGTTTTTCTTTAGATAAGTGTACATTAAACCTATTGAATCATTATCGGTTTACAGTTAAACACATTTTTCATTGCAAAATGAACATCCATTGCGGTCAGACAAATCAGACACATGACAACGGTGATGTTTAAAGAAAGAAAACAAAATTAATAAACCCTCAGGACCTTCAGCCACCGTTTAACTAATTTGCTCCATTTTCAGTTCGTTTTATTATTCCCTTGAATTTCCATGAAATCAACACAATTATCAATTAAATTGATGCAGTGTTTACCCGTAGGCTTTGCACATGCTTGGATGGTTTGTCCTGTCCAGTTCATATTACTTCAAGTCATCGTTTATACTCCGTGGCGTAGCTACGAGGGAGAAGTAGTGGGGGCATGTCTGCCCTATCGGAAGCTTAAAAAAGGACAAACAAAAAAATTAGGACGAGAGAGAGAGAGGGGAGAGACGGAGGAGAGAGAGAGAGAGAGAGAGAGAGAAAGCGAGAGGTTGAGGAGAATATTGTAAATTACAAAGTAGCGCAAGAACAGTTTGTATATGCGTATCGATTTAATGATTACGTAACACCAGAGTTGCGAGACGCCACCAGCCAACGAGGCAGTAGAGATTTTGTATAATTTGGGAAGGTGAATGTTAGTGTATAAGGGAGTTTACAGATACAATCTGCGCATGGGCAGATAAAGGTCATTTGTACCAAAAAGGTAGAACCCACAGAGATGAATACTGAATATGCGCTCATGAAAGTTATGTAAAATTATTCATTTATGCACCAACGGTACATTCTATGATACGCAGGTGGAAGTATTCTTTTCAAGAGGGCAAACAAAAGGTATTCATGAAGCACATCTAGGACTTATTTGGCAGTTATTGTCCTAATATGCTCAAAGTGGAACTTTTCCATGTGTAAAAGACTGTGGGAGAGAAGGAAAGATGAAGATGGAGAAAAAGAGGAAAAGAGATCGAGAGAGAAAATTAGAAATCGAGAGACAGAGACAGAGACAGACAGACAGACAGACGAAGAAAGTCAGAGAGAGAGAGAGAATTATACATAGATGAAGAAAAAGAGAAAGAAAGAAGGGATCAAAGAGAAAAATAGGGAGAAGAAACACAGGGGGATGGGGGCTTAGTAGACTACACCCATTCCTGTTCCAATAACATGGATTTACTCTGGAACATACAATGTAGTATGGACCTTGTGATGGGAAGGCCTTTAATCATAAAGGAGGTGCCCCTCTTTCAAGTGGACAGTGGATTCAGATTTGCATCCACGAAACGAAATAGATCGTCGACCCGCTTTAACCACCACTCCACGCATGTAAAACAAAACATTTTAAGCAATGCGACAAGTGAGGTAGAATTATTCATATCATTCCCTTTTCTAAGAAAAAATATGTATTTACGTCTTGACATGTTATGGACCCGATATCATCTTCATTCGAGAGTCCTTAGCTGAAACCTACAAATGAAATGAAAAGAAATGCAATCTACCTTTTCAGTATTTAGCAAGGGGTTATGAACCGAGATTCTAGGAATGCCATGATATTCAAATGGCTGTATGGAAGTTACCCCTTAAATTGGCAAGATTGCGATATCACATGTCTGTATTCAGGGCATTCGGGAGGGCAGTTGTCTACTGCTCCCTCCGAATGACTACAAATAACGAGCTGTCCTCTTTAATATTGTGTGGTTAATGTATAACAAATTATATTGCCGATTGGGTTACACCTCTGATTGCTTGATTGGACTCTCTGCACTGCTTCTCATTTGCCGCACCTGTTATTTTGCACAAACCAATATGCACCATTTGACAGTGGAGAAATGTAATTTTCTGTTGCCTATCGGGGCTCAAGAACACGATTTGTGGGGGCTATTTTCGTTTACTGGAAGAATACCAGATCTGGTCTAAGTTGGGTTTTTGTGTTGAGGTATTCAATAAGGAAGAACATGTATTAAAGGCACACTGTCCTACTTGTAGCTACTTGCTCCCTCTATATAGAAATCTTCCCAAATCGGTGCCTGTTGGTCCCCCATGATACTCTTTTTCTTATGTTAAATGAGAGCTGAGTTAATGAGATAGCCACATGTCACAGTGACCTCGATGGCTCACTTGGTGGTCTAATCCCTTCTTGCTGAAGTAGTAAAGCCTTCCTTTAAATGTTCGGTCCTGAATTACAAAGTATACACAAAAAAACTATCGGATGTCTTGCGACGTCAATAATGATGCACTCCTATTATAAATTCATACTAATGGCTGTCATAGCAAAGTGATTCAGTTGTCATTTCGTTTTCTTCAGTTTAACAAAATAATTCAAGCCAGGCTTACTGCACGAAATACTACGACTGTTTTAATCCCGAATTCAGATTTGGGTTAACTTAAGAAGAAAGTGTCAAGGTTTTCGATATAGGGTAAAGGGACTGTATGGGAAATAAAGAGAATAATCCTCGTTTTACTTTTGAAAATGGAAAAAACAAAAACACCATGGGTAAAACATAATAATTCACAATTAATGACGAGATTAAAGTGCTTGTAAGTACGTAACCATTCCCACAAAACAACAACAAAAACAACCAATCAACTAACTAAACATAACAAACGATCAAAGTAAAACAAAATTAAGAAGAAAAAACGAACCAAAACAAGTAATAACACAACAAATCCTAGCCAAAACATCATTCGAATTTCTTTGCATGCTTTATGTGACTGTATATTTTAAAATATTTATTTGGAACAGAGTGCTCAGCGCTGGCTTTGTGAAATAAAGTGAACATGCGCCCTGCATGTTAACAACATGTTGCAGTTTGGAGGGTTGATCAATCACACAATCATGTGATGTATAGAGACAATTTTGCCACATTAAAATAGTTCTTGGGAGATTTGATTTGTGTTTATTTTTCTTGGACCCCTCCAACCTCCTCATCACCCATGTCTAGTAGTATTGAGGGTGATGTGATCGTTCTCTCAGCTCGACGTTGGAGGGCAAAATGTAGAGCAGGTCGTGTGTATCATTTAGACTCCATGGACCAGGAACAAGAAAAGAAGGCGAAAATCTCATGCACGGACATGACACCCCCTTTTAGATGTTGATCGATCCTCAATCCTAAGAGCTTCTCTTTAAGGGGAACATGTGGAGGGGTGTGGGTGACACTGGTGTGGGTGTGCGTTTGCCAGTATATTAAGATCTGTTAAAGTGACAGATAATGTGCATGGGTTTTGCAATTGACTTTGAAACCTTTAATATGGTATCTTTTATTTAATGTTCTAAATTCTCATTTCTCTTTAGTCCTTCATTGATCTTTATGTCATTTAAGTAAGATTAAGATAAGCTTATCTGAAATTTATTCTGAAGAATATTAGCATTAATTCCCATCTGATCCACTTTGATGGAATCTCCTTTCCAATAAAGTCTTAAGCAGTAATTTCTTGTTCAAGATATTACCTTCATGTTGGCGATTTTGACCTGTCATTCTTACTTTTTATACAAAATTTCTATTCCAATCATTATAAGGTTTTTTGACCTCATATTGCTTTGAACGCAATTATCAATCTTGCCTTTAAAAATCTGCATGTGTTTTTCACCAATTTATTAACATACTATGAGTATCGCTTTGAGTATCAATATCGTTCCGTTTGCGATGTCACCGAATAATAAAGCTTTTTTTCATCGATTACGGAAGCATTCATGAGGGAGGTTGTGTCTGTATAGACTGTATAGATGCATTTCGTCTCATCGTGTAATTTTGCAAAGCCCTACAGCTTGAAAACAGAACCTCTCCCGCCTAAACCTCTCAGATAAACCTAATATACACACCTTCTACACTGTTTATGACTCGAATGTAAACTCTTGCCAGACAATTTTGTAAATGAGTCGTCTGTCCTCCGAGCCCCCTAAAGTGGGTTATGCCTCCGGAGGAAGTATCCTTCCAAAGCAATTCAATTCCTGCACCGGGCATTGACACACCGGTGTTAACTCAAGGAATAGGGGTTTAGTTGCACCCATTTGGGAACGAAAGAGTAACAAAATCAGACCACTGTCACCGTCGTCTAGTGTTGACTCTATTTGGCGGTTTCGTGGATGGTTTCAACGACTCTTGTTTGCCAAGTGGTGTGTGATGCCCCGATGTGCAAACTATTCTGTCGACGCCCCACTACCGTCTGTCAAGCCTAAAGGATGCACAAATCAGCTGGCTTACTCAGCTTCATAAAATAGCTTGATATATAAATACTGCTACCTCATAATGAAAGAAGTAGAAGAACACTGCTATTAATGATTCGATCACAGCCTAAAATGGGATGTAAGCAAACTACCAAGTATCCTCATGTTGTTGAAGTAGGCAACATTACATATCATCTCCTCCTGCTTTTACTCTCAAGACGTCCAACTACCGTCGACAAAAAGTTTTGATGATTTTAAGCGAGCATTTCCGAAAGAGGGTCCAAGCGCACCATGTTTTAGGCTCGTTTCGTTATCAGTGGTTATACATTTAAGGGAACAATATATCATTAACGAAAAATTATACTCAGTGGAATTGCATGAATGGATTATCTTTGTATTTTAAAGAAAATATGGTAAATGAATACAGCAGTGATGTGTATCTTAATGCGCATTGGCTATTTTCGACAGTAGTCGGTTAAGAAAGACATACATTGACAAATTTTCGACGATAAAGAAAAAAGACCGTCGCTCCTGACTAACTAAAACGCGGAATAATGTACACCCACCCGGCCAATACTTTAGAATTAAGATGCTACAAATCGTGCAGATACACGTTATAAAGCATTTATTTTGTATTCAATCACATTTGAGGGAACATATGCAACTTACAATATTCTGAAAAATTGGCTTCATTCTCTTTTACCACACAAGAGTAGGTTTTATTAAAGTAAACAAATCTCATATTTCATTGTTGTTTTTTAAATATTTGGTTGTAATGTGCGGGATTCTGATGTTTAATAAAAGCTATAAAATATTAAATCAATTAAGCCAGGGTTTAAATTTTGAAATCTCTCATTCAATTTTACGGCTGATTTCACTTCCGCGAGGTAACAATCAATCAAAATACCAGGTATTCAGCGATACAAAGTCATTTTCAGATTTCAAAGAGGCAAAACTTCCCCAACTAAACTAGTAAATGATCCGGCTCTTTCACATGCCCTAATGTGTGTAATGGTGGCAATGGAAGCAGCATTCAATGGAATTCAACTCCTGAATGGGACATTGACATACCCGTTGTGCCTGTAAGAATGGGGATTTTGTTGCACCCCTTTGGGACGGCATCGGTAACAGAATCGGTGTTTTTGAATGAGCAAGCGCCTGCTGAAGACGCTATACCTTTCTTATAATGTACGAGGTGTTAACAAGACCACTTCATGGAAAAAGCAAGTACTTAAGAAACGATTCTGAAAGAGAATTTGCAATCTTGATTTCTTGCAATGGCATCAATCTGTTTGATTAAAAATAAGAAAACAAAAAGAAAAAGAAAAAATGAAGGGTTTAAGTTTCATCTTCCGTGGGCTATTTCTAGCAGGAGCTGACATGTCGTATAAACAGTTACGAGAACCATGAGATCAGTGGCAGATCCAAGATATATTTTGGCTATGTGTAGGGGGTTGTGAATCCCTTTAACTTTGACAATCTGGGGTTTCCAAGACATCTGTAGGGGCAACGCGAGAAAATGTATTAAAAATCCATTTTGGATCAATTTTGAATTAAACGTTAATTTCGTGAAAAAAATGTTAATTACAATATATTTTCATGAGGAAATAACTTTTTATATGGACAATTATAATTTATTTTTTTCTCATTTTGCTCGTACTCATTATTAAGCAACAGGAAGATTTCAGGCAGTGAAGAGCCCGAATCTTTTAACGAGGTGCCATAACATCTATTTGGCCGCAAGGTTAATAATTGGCGAATAACGTCTTAATTCGGGCAGCAGGGTGCCCGGAGAATAAATGTCTTATTTTCATGTTTCAATGTTGAAGTGACATTTTACCACCCTCGTTCGTTTTTCCGTGTACGAAGGTGATCGAATATATGTTTTTTTTTTCATGTATTCCGCAGCGAGTTCCCCGTTAACTGAAATTGTTTTCTTATCTGACGTGTTTTTATCATTAAAAATATTATTTGATCAAACAAACAAATTCCATTTTTTTCCTCGCTCACAAACTTTAGAAACAAATGGGTCCGTTACGTCCGTATGTGTGTACATGGCTTTTGACGGGTACGTGCAGAGTGTTCATGGTGATGCCAAGTGAATCTTCTGAAATGATTTGGGAATTAGAGACGCGAACTTTTTATCTCTTAATCTCTTAAAGGATTCCGTGAATGTAAAAGTCTTGAAAAATGCTCTACATTGTCTTAACCGTGTGTTATGTATTTACATTGGTGCGTATCGTCCACAGTAGTATCTATAATGTTAAACAAACGGTAGAAATAAACAGCTTAAGCCCCCATCACACCAAACTATTTCTCCCTACGTTTTGGAACCGTCCTAAAAAAAATCGTAAAACGTATTGTGGTCGGAGGAGAATTTGTAAAAACTGTCTATAATACGACCCTATTTCGTTCATTAACAGTCCTCAATATGTACATCTCGTCCGTACCCCGTGCAAAGTCAGTTTATATCAAGTTCAGATCGGGTAAATTTGCCATTTCCAGGCAGTTCAAGCCAGTCCGTAGTCAGTTTATACCCGTTATTAACTAGTTCTAACTCGTTTCGAATACGACCAAACCCTTTCTAACAAGTTCAGAGACAGTTCAGCTTGTCCTGATCTCGTTCTTAGCGCGTTCGAACGCGCTCCTAAAGCGTGTGGAAGCACGTCCGGGCTGAAGGGTTATAAAACCCCAGCGCGTTCTCGCCATTCCTTATCCCGTTCAACTTCAACGATTCAAGCTGTGCAAATCCAGACATTCAAGTGAAGCCCCCATCACACACTCACTACGTTCTGTAGAATGTTGCCAAACGTGCTCAAACTGTGCGCGAACGGAGTGAACGTAGAAGCTACTGTTTACGATCTGTTTAAGAAGTCTCGTCCTCCTTGTTTTAAGTACGTTGTCACTCCATCTAACTGCAGGACAGGGACAATTTTGAACAGACTCAAAGTTCTACAGCACGTATAGCTAGTCTGAGCCCGTCCATGAAGTTCTTAACAGGTCGTAAACAGTTGCTACTACGTTCAATTCCGTTCGCACACAGTTTGCGCCCGTTTGGCAACATTTTCCAGAACGTATTGAGAACTAGTTCGGTGTGATGGTGGCTTTAGCGACCTGAGCATGAAAGATCGTTCAAAGTACATTCTACTTATTTTTCAGAGAAAAGTATCATAAATTGCGGGTAGGATGTTGGACCGTAATGACCCAAGGTCCATTCTCCTGAACATTTTTTGGGGTTGAATTACGTTCCTCGAAAACCAAGAAAAACAAGCCGAGACCGTTAACACAATTAAGGTACAAAGTTGCACTTTCCTTGAGTTAACTTCCAACCATGCAAACACATTACGTCACAGATCTTCTTTCATTCTAGTAGATAAATGAATGCGGATCTTCTTGTTTCCTTCTCGAAAGGAGTAAGAACAATAAAGAACTCCATCACATGCCAAAAATATTATCATTGTGTAATTAATGTTACATTTTGGTCTGCTTTACATCACATGTCACAGTTTTTATCAACAATATAAATCATGTGAATTTAAAGACGTATAGGTTTTGAGTGATTAGATATTTCATGCTTTCCATGGCAATTCCACTCTTTCTCCTGTTTAACTTTTGATAGAGGGAAGGAATTTCGATGTGCCCCACTTAGCACCCTTTAAAAGAATTTAATTTCACATCTCAAACTTACCGGCATGACCAGTGAAACGCGACGACTGATCAGGACCTAAATTGGAGGGAATCTACACGGCGCGTGATCATCCCGCAAATTTCGTCCTTTGTAATCGGGTGAATGACGTCATTTTCGAAACCGATATCTCCCTTCTGTGGCTATTTGACATCCATTTCATAGACCATCGCCATTGTTAAGGTATATCAGGCCGTTCTCACCTAACAATTAGTGCGATTTGGATCCCCTTTTGGATCGCGATGCAAAGATTTTTTTTTTTATTTCTGGCGACCATTCACACACATGCGGGAGAATACTCGTTCGACGGCAAGCACGTCGAACTGCGCATGCTTGAATCCCGACGATGTGTGCGCGCTTGGAATCCTGGGATTAAATAAATCGAATTTTGATTCTCAATACCATTCACACACAGAGCACCCGGCAAACGGAAAAATCGCAAGATATAGTGCGCGATGCGAATTACGAAGTTTAGTCAAAATATTCTGTCCACACACGCACAAATAATAGAAACGATTTTTGGCTCGCGATGCAAAAATCGATTTTTAAATATCGCTTTTTTTTTCTTAGGTGTGAATGCCCCTAGTATGGAATAAAATGAATTTAACGAGAAACTGAATGCGCAAGAGTGATGCTAGAATTCAGAAATAGTAATAAATTAGGGCGACATTTCGCAAGTTACACGCAGGTAGAAGACGCCTGGCATTGCTAAATAGTTCTCAATTAGTTATACAGATGTCATGATGATACGTTCGAGTGAGGTAAATGTTTCATGTTCAGATCGGGTTTACTTAAAGATACAAGAATCCAAGATTTTGTATAATGATGCATGCACATAATTATAAACCTCGTTTTACTTATATAAGTATATAAGAATCTGCCAGTCGTCGACCGAATTTAAGATTAACTATTTAAAGACTGGGAATAACGTATAGTTCTAAACATGTAAATGGATCGAATACTGTATGTGTAGTACAACTGATTTTTAGCAAAATTTAGTCAAATTTGGATTGATCCAAAATGTTAGAATCCACTTTTCCAACTGAGTTCCTATTATGGTCTAGATAGTTTAATTAAGGGTGCAATCGGTATGGTACTTAAGTGGAATTTTCGCAATTTTCCTTTTAACTTTGTAATTGTGATTCGTCTTTGAGGTAGGCTTTCTTTTTCACGTAACCCAATCCTCACGATCACACTTCTCAAATGTATTACATTATGCAGAGAACAAATTGTATGCTTCCGCTAGAAGATCAGTTTCTTCTTATGAAATCGATCTGAAGCTCCATCAATTATATTTCTCATTAGTTTAGGATTCTCTCTTCCGCTGGGTATTTGTTGTACTGCCTATTAACACGCTCTGTAGAGATATTTTCATTTTTCTCCCATATGAATGATATATTACATTATAAGGAGCTTAAACAAGATTATTCGGCAGTCACCTTCCTTCTACATCATTCATATTAAATTATCTTTGATTCGATTTTATATATCAATTTGTTGTTGTTGAAACGGGCACTTTCTCTTGAAAAAAAAGGAAGAAAATCAAAAACAATACAACACATACAGAATCATAGAGGATGACGTCACATAATTAGCAGAACCTTCAAACAGAAACTTGGGCTTAAGAGACAGCAGAGTAAATGTGCAATTGAAGCAGCGAACTTCGACTCTGCAGCTCTTGCTAAGAATTCTTGGTGATGATCCATGTAGACCGCCAGCCCATGAGACCGACATCTCATAGGTTTTCGGTCCCGTTGGCTGTTGACGGCAAAATTATCATAATCATTATCACTCCATAGTTCCTTTCCTTTATTCATTGATAGTGATATTCTCCAGGAGCCTCCTCGTGTTAATTTTTGCTCTCGAAACCACTATTTGATGTATGATGACTGTTCAATTCTCACATCTATTTCTTGATGATCCTGATCTATGCCGCAATGAATACCCTCGTTTCTTCATTCTTTATCTACTTCCATGCCCGAACTCTGAGAACGACGTATTAATATGCATAACAGATTACAATTCATCCCTTCCGACCTGGTTTCTATGGTGACCTTCTTTTAAAGACACTCTGAAGTTTTATTAAACGCAGGTTGCAGTTCAGCTCTCTTTTAAACATAAACCGGAAAACTTAATAGTAAAGAAAATGTGCTAAAGATTTTCAGGTTATATTAAAGCATTTCTCCTTGCACTTAGGACCGAAAGCACATTCAGTTGGAAATCTGAAAAATCCTCGATCGTCTTCTCGCGTAAGCCTATCGTCGCCTTGTTACTCTTTAATGGGAAAGACGAGTGCTTAATTCACAGACAAATGTGTCTACCCTTCCAATCGATAATGTAATTTGTCTGATACTGATATTTCACAACAATACATTAGAGGATGTAAACTAAGGGTAAGTGGTATGAGAAAATCTAAAGAGGGGAAACGATTTGTGGAATTGAGGAGAAAATATCGTGAGAAAGAGCAGGGAAGTGACAAATAAAACACTGAAAGATGCATGGCCCTATACGTGTCATCAGTGTCTGTGACATGTGTAACATTAAAGTCCTAAAAAAAAATTGCGCTTCAAAATGATCATGAAGTGCCTCAAAAAAGAAAAATCTTTGAGTGACCGGTTTCACCATACCCATTTCCCCTAATATATTGTAGTGTTATAAAAACCTTCAGGAAAACTGATTTTTAAATTTCGATTTCCCATCATGATAAATTAATAATCAGACAGGCGATCGGCTTGTAAAAGTCTCGGGGTTCCTGACTGACCTAAAGGTTTGTAATTATCATTGCAGCATGAGCTAAATCCAGGATTTTGTTTCAGAATCTGAGAGAAAGATACCCAATCCCTTTAACGTATTTGAACTTTATGAAATAATGCGTATTGTTATTTGATGATTAAAATCCCATATTTGAATTGTTATTTAGCATCTTGACAGTGGCAGGTCATGTACAAAATAAACTTCAAATTGAAACACGAATTTTAAGCTTGCACTGTCATGATATTAATTGAGTTGAATTAAACTAAGCAGAAAAAAGAAACTCTACTCCAACAAAATGCAGATACAAGGTCCTGCCACATTCATAACCTTCTGGAGTAGGCATATTCTAAGTAATATTCCATTTCCAAATTCCTGATCTCAGTTCCTTTTTTACAGATTGCGGATTGAAGAGAGATCAGACCGTTTGAAAAATACATAAATCGTAAATCTATGAAAAATAAACAAAATACACTAAACTATTCTTTAAAGGCGCAGTATGCAATTTGCATCTCGAAACATTATTTGTCTTGATACATACATAAATGAATGAAAACGCGTTTGCTACAGGTTCATCTAAATATCGTGCCTTTAATCTGTTTCTCTCTCTCTTGCTGTAGCGTAAGCATGTCAATACTTGACGTATTCATTCTACCTGAACAAAGACTTCCATTACCAGATCAAAAACAGATCTTAAAAGTCATATTCACTTTCCAAGAGAGAAAAAAAATATATAGAGAATGGCAGAGAGAGAGAGAGAGAGAGAGAAAGAGAAAGAAAGAAAAAAAAAGGAGAGAGAGAGAGAGAGAATCACACAAACCGCGGTTCACATAATATTTCGCCGCTAGCATTGTTTATCTCCAGTTGCTATTTCAAACAAAAAGTGTTATCCCTCGGAGAGGGTAGATGCTAGATCTTCCATGCGTGATTTGTACATTATACCTCGGTATATACCTCGGGTGATATAATGTGACCACGATACTTTCACAAACAAAAAATGGGCCACCTGGGAGGCCAGAAATATGAGAGAGTTCTAATTTATGAAAAGAAAACACTGACATAAGTCATATTCTCCTCGAGGAATTAATTTTAATCGCTACAGAAGCACACAGTGTGGTTCCCTCAGGGAAGAAGCTCTCATGCTAGCAAAGCGTGATATTCATGTATAAAAGAAATCAATCCTTGCAAAAACATGAACACTTTGTGGTTTCTGTATATGTCTATAGATCTCATTTAAATTATCAAAGGATGCTTGTTTTCCAGCTGCAAATACGATGAAACCTTTGCGACGATTATAATTCATATTCAACAAGTGCATTCTCAATTTCTCTGCATTTCCTGATACTTCTCCTTTAATATGTCTTTATTTTGTCGTGTAAAAATTGGTCTCCTCTGTTATGTTTATTCCCCATAGAAAAATAATAAGTAATTGTCTTATTGGTTGAGAATTGGTGGAAAAAACCCTGCTGAACTGCTGGGAAAAACGAAGTGATCTCCTCTTTTTCACTCCATGAAAAGCTTAATGTTTGAAAGCTTTATTGACTCTTGAAGTGTGAGACGACGGACGAGCAATGTTATTGATATCCCCTGTTAATCTGTTAATCTGTTACCCATCTCACCTAGGAAATCCAAGAGAAAACACCCCTTCGCCTGTAGACCTGTTTACACTAACTCCCAAACCGTCAATTCATCTTTGCGATGGACTTTCACCACTTTCAATCGAAGTTTTACGATCTTCAAACACTTCTTTTTCCTTCCGGATGCACTGTCAATTCAGCTAACTCACATTAAAAATATAAAAAGCTTTCTCCAAGCTTGTATGGTTTTGAATAATTCGATTGGCAAGTACTTCTCGAAAAAACAGAAAGTATCTTCCCGGAAGGTATAAAAGTATTTGTCAAACTTTGGACTTTGCTATGTTTATAGCACTATCTATGTTAGATTGGAGTCAAGACGGAATTGTAAAGTCCTTACATGTGGGTGGGTATATCTGCAGGAATATCATCTCTCGCTCCCCTAGCCATATCTCCTGCTCTCTTCTACTGTCTCCTTCTGTGCTCTCCCGTGCTTTCTCTTTACCCCTGACGTGTGGGAGAAAGAGAATAGAAAGATCATGTGCGTGTGTGTATGTGTGTGTGTGTGTGTGTGTGTGTGCGTGTGTGAGAAAGAGAAAGACAGAGAAAGAGAGAGAGAGAGAGAGAGAGAGAGAGGAGGGAGGGAGACAGTAAGAGAGCCGAAGATAATTCATCTACTTTTTTCAAATCCATTCTTGGTTGGACCCTTAGGCGTTGAAAGAGAGAGAGAGAGAGAGAGAGAGAGAGAGAGAGAGAGAGAGAGAAACAAAAGAATACATATAATATATATTTACAAAAACAAAAAAAAATCTGCCTGGAACACGGCTAAATTTGGCGTGAACACGGTGCGATTGAATCACTTCTACACTTTGAAACCATTCTTGTCACCATGGTGTATTTACGAGTTTACAGTTAAGTGAAGACAATTTTGATGGCGCAAAGCTTTTAGGTAAGTGACGCGCAGTTTGTCTAATATAATCCTAGAAGATTAAGTGTACTGTAACATCTCCATGTTATAACATTCGTGAAGGCGCTATATAATATTATTTTGGCTAATTTCCATTAAGAAAAGGCGACCGCCTGTTTACTGCTAAAAGCATATAAACTTAAAGATTCTACAATAATTTATTGTTTATTAGTTCCTTTTCTTTCATTATTTTCGGAAGAATGAAATAAAGTTTTCACAAACTATACAAATGGATTTAGCTACCTTCTGAACACCTAAAAGAACTTACTATTTTTTTAGCCTATGATACACAGCTTTTTTACGATGGTGTAATTTTATTTGTTTGATACGTGATGAAAATTAATGAATGGTTTCACATCCATTTCATTGTTTTTGTGTCGGACACCATCCAATAAAGAGAGAGAGAGAGAGAGGGAGAGAAAGAGAGAGAGAGAGAGAGAGAGAGAGAGAGAGGGGAGAAAAGGAAAGACGGGGAAACAACATATCAAAATCTGCTACGAGACTTTGATATACTTGATAACGAAACAACGTTCATAATCTTGATAACAGTTTTTTAAAGCAATACAATGCTATTTAATATCTGTTCAGGGTAAGGAAGGAAAGGGGCGACCCCTTCGGCCCCATAAAATCGTCCATATTTCTGTACATCCCTTTTTTGTCTTGCAAGCGGAATATTTGTTCGGTCCAGTTTTCCACGCTTTGAATTTCAGGCCCGTTTATTTATTAAACATAGCGCTTTTAATGTCGAGCATTTGGGAGACAAACACGGAATTTCCGGAGGCATTTTCGAAGGCATGGAGTCAGGTCTTTCCGCACGTAAATCTCGTGTGCAATGTCCAAAACGGTTGCCAAGGCCGACTGGTATGCTAATGGAAATACAAAATATTAGTCGAAGGATGTATATACTTCAAACTAGATCAATGTTGAGGTTTCTAATGAACCGTCTAGACAAAGACTCGAGAGAAATGGAATCACACAGGCAATTACAAAACTTGAAAGTTTTTCTCAATAGTTTTTGTCTATAGTTTATGGTACGAAAGCCTAACCCATCAATGTTAATTACGCGAGAGCAATTACACCCGAGTAATAGAAAATTGGAATTAGCCTATATTTGCGACATTGCTTTTATCTTCGTATCTCCCATGTGAATTCCACATTTGGATCGCGGGAGGATGTTGGTTTTGATTTAGTTTATTTTTCTTGAACAAACAGCAGGGGGCCAAGGAGAGAGAGAGAGAGAGAGAGAGAGAGAGAGAGAGAGAGAGAGAGAGAGGGAGGGAGGTGTGGGAGATAGGGGGGGGGGGGGAGAGATAGGGATGGTAATGGTAATCGAGAGATCAATATAATTTTACCTTTGCGTGTCACATTTGAGCTGTGTTGTTTGCTCTGTGCATTTTACTTCGATTTATATTTTCGAACACATTTTGTCATGTAAATCGATTAAGTCTATTTTATGTAAATTGCTAAGAATTTCTCATTATGTTTTTTTTAAAATATTTTCTTAGATGTTATGTAGGCCTATTCAATGTAAAACCAACTTAGAAACTTAAATTATATTAAGTGCTATATAGCGTGAACTATTATTATTATTACTATATATTATATTTTGTTTTGTTTTCTTTCTTTCTTTCTGTTTGTTTAAATTTCTTGGAACAAAGCAAATTAATTTGAACGACAAGGGTCCATTTTCAACTTTCCCTTATGTTTATTCATCACTCTTGCCCAATAACGGGGAAAAAGTTTTCTCTTCGGAGTCGTTTTCAAGATATAGGACCATATATGATCAATATCAAAAGCGATTGGAGGACAAAAACCACCTGGGGTATTTTGACATTCAGGGATTTTTTTCTTTCACCTAAAAAGATCAGAAATATCAAATCAATGTTGACGTGACGGTATGAATACGTCATGTATAGTTTAAGACCATCAAACATCAGTTGTTATGTACGTAGTGCCGCCCTTATGGGGTTTGATACGCTGACCTTTCATTACAATTATGCATCTTTATAAAAAAATCTAAGGTTTGTTAAAATGCAATATAGACCTTGGGTTTTATGCTGTCAGAGAATAGAAACAGAAGCCGCAATGACATACAAATCGGTGGCCATTGCGCTCGAAACTCTTTCATGATGTACGTAATATGAAAAAGTATTGGCAGAATACCAAGTAGTGTGTCACAATCGTGAAACTACAGCCGAGAAGAAAGAAGAAAAAAAAAATACTGAAATAAAATATCGGAATAGTGGGCGTTCGCTGCACAGAAAGTAAAGATATCCTTGATTAAAGAGAGAGAGAGAGAGAGAGAGAGAGAGAGAGAGAGAGAGAGAGAAAGTGAGAGAGAGAGAGAGAGAGAGCGAGGGAGAGAGATAGAGAGACAAAGAGGGACATAGGAAGGTGGAGAGGGAGAGAGAAAATGGGGGGGAGTGGGATGTTTTCACAAAGAAGCAAACATATATTCGATAAAACAATTCCTCCTTTATTACCTACCGAGCGTTGCGAGGGGATGATAAAAAAGTGGACTTTGGAATGAACAAACAAGAAGAAGAAAAATGGACGAAGAGCAAGGAAAATAAAGAGAAGCGAAAAAGGTAAAGACAGTTAGTGAGATATGACTGATAACAGCGGGGGAACTATTACATCTAGACACAAATATTAAACGACTCTTGCTAGCTTAATTTGACTAACGAGTTCCTTTATGTCGACATGAGTCGTGCTCGATTGGGACAGGTATATAATATACCCGCAAAATTAGGTCCTATTAACCTTTCGTTTGATCTTTTATTTCATTGCTAATTAGATAGCTGCCAACTGGGGCGGAGTAAAAGACTCTAGGCCAAAAAAATAAATGCGAAGAAAAGGCAGGTTTAATCTCGTTCAGTCACCGGTGGTTCATACCCTCTCAAAATGGGACACGGTTTACTTACTTTTAAAATCAATTAGAATTGCAGACATTTTGAATTTAGTTTGAAATGTGCGATTTCTAAGAAAATGGATATGGGAGTTGACGTTTTGAAAGATGTCGGCTTTTTAAAAACGAGACAAAGATAACAAGAAGTAGAGCGAAACGATGGTCAGATATGTCACAAACCAGCGTATTGGACGCAGCGATGGGCTGTCAGATATGAAATCATTTTATTCTAACCTTTGAAGTGAATCGCAGTTTGCAGTAGAAATTATGTAAATGGAACCACATTCTTCCAACTTTGGCATCATGTTCCTGTAACGGCTTAACCACGCACTAGAGTTTAATCATATTTACGTATCATACTTTCTTAACGATAAAAGTACACCCATTCAGTTTTTTCTTTCTTTATTCACCACCATACATTTTTCTTTTGAAGTGTGATGATGTAATTTTAAATTCTACGTCTATTTTCTCAACCCTCTCTCTCTCTCCCTCCCCCTCTCTCCATCCCCTCTCTCTGTCTCCCCCTCCCTCTTCCTCTCCTCTCTCTGTCTCCCTCCCTCTCGCTCCCGTCTCTCTTTCTCATTCCCCCCTCCTCTCTCTCTTTCTACCACCCTCCCCCTTTTTACTCCTCTCATCCTCCCACTCCACATCAATCTCTCCTAATAATTGTGTTTATTTACTAATTGTTCTCTCTGCCAAGGAAATTACGGCTGGCGTAATTTGATAATCGTAAATAATTATTTTGAATGCAATTATTTTGCTGTTTGTGAATGGCGCGCTTCCGATTCAACCCACATGTATACGCTGCTATCAATATGGGATTGCGTTGTTTGATCTCGTCCGCTACCGAAGAATCATGAGCATGATAACAATCTGTTTTTGGTTTCACTGCCTAACCTTGTGACTTCTAATTTACGAACTCCCGCTCAAGGGAACGCTTTTGATTACAGGCTGAAATTAACGTTATGTTTCTGTGATAGTTAAAGGGACTTTGTAACATTGTTCAGATGAGAGATAGTTGTGCTAAGGCATTGACTTCAATGCTAGATGTACAATTAAAGATAATCTGAAAATTTGAGCGAAAACGGACCATTATTCATGGTACAAATTTGGAAAAACTGATCCTATCGATTCCTTAATTCTCCCATTACTATATTATTACAATTTAATGACATTTTAGGTGAATGGAAATCTTACAAAGCATTAAAATGGCTCTACATTCCATTCCAGACGTTTTAGTGTTGACACATTTTTTTTGTAGCCTGTTTTTATGTCTTTTTTTCATGGAAAAACGGTTGGGAAAATTCAAAAAATGGTTGGGAGAATTTAAATTCAGAAGCGCCGCACATCGACGCCCGTTCGAAAACCCGTTGAACTTTGTTAAAAATCTTCATTTTGCGTGAATTAATTTCGGATTTGGGGCATCGTAGTTGGATAATCCATACATACAAACATAATTTTACGTGTTTTGCATCCTGATCAACAGATTTGTGAAATCAACCATCACAATGTTACTAAGTACCTTTAAAGCTTTCAAGATATCAAAGTCTCTCACAGGATATCATTCAATCAAAAGTATCTTAAAAACTACAAGGGGAATGGACCTACTTCAATACTTTAACCGTATTGATGATATGTTTAGAATCAATAACAACATCAGGGTTTATTTCGGGAAATTATAATACATGATCTTCTCGATGATAACATGCTATAGTATCTCTCGTTCATTACAAATATGAAACTTAATTATGCTTATTATGTTTATATACGGATTATCTGATGTAAATGCCATAACAATTGTCTTTTTTTAATAAATTTGAAAGATATAATTATTGAATGTCCTAATACATATGGAATCCAAATACAATTGGTGTTTGGTGTTTGATTCACGTATGAATGCAAGGGTATTGTATCCTTTTCTCCCTCCGGTTTGTCGTCTTTAATGAGCCGTCCTCATACATGCATGTTAATTTAACGATTATTGTACAAATTATAATCACGATAATGATAAATTTATTCTATTTGACCGTGACCTATCATACAAGGACACTATGTGTTGTGGGTATCAATAGCTTTAGTATGAGAGAGTGTGTGTTCGTGTATGTGTGTGTTTGTGGGGGAGGAGTGATCGTCATCAGGCCACGAGACACACACTCTCATAAAAATGAATGTGAAATGTTGAAGGAAATAAATCTTCTTATTTTCTTAAACATTTTCATGGCATTTTAAAGGGAACGAAAATACTACTGCAAGGGATCACTTGTGCTTTTTGTAAACAATTATTTGGCTCTAAAAATGTACCTTTACTTGGAAAGAGTGTGTGTGGGGGGGGGGGGGGGGGGGGGGGGGGAGGGAGAAATACCCCCGGGATCGGTACACGTGGTCATGGTGGTTGCTATACTCAATTCCCATATATTAACTTAAAAACAATGTAGGCCTTAGAATCACACTTCTAAGATATGATGGATCTCTATGGACGAAAAGCCAACGACCCGGTAATTGCTTCCAGATACAACTTCGATTAATTTGTCGTAAAGTATCATAAAGATATACGCCGAAACGGGGGATTATTCCTAGAAGAGGTCCAGTACAAAGAAGGGTTAAGTTGTCTGTTTTCTTAACAAGACGTTAGATATGTGAGATGATTACGAATTGAATTCACCAACAATTCCAAGTAAATTGCTTGTGTAAGTGAACAATCAAGCAATCATAAATAAATCTTGAAATGTTTATAATTGTTCAGATATTGAAATGTAAACACGACCTTTTAAAATGCTACAGGCAAAGTTAAAACATGCATTCATGCCTTTTAATATTTAAAAGAAATAGTCATCGCACCTCCAGGCAGCGTTGTGTAATTATTTGAAAATCAAATATTAATTAAATGAGTGAAAAAAATTATACAAAAGTTTTATTATCATTTCCCATGGTCTACGATTTTAACCTAGAGCGTGGAAAGTTACCCTCAAGAGAAATTGGTGAAAAATATCACAAACGGTTATTGACACCTACATGCATGTTTGTTTCCACCTGCCACTTTTCTTTTCAGCATGCCATATACGTATTCGGTTATCTTCATCCTCATAATTACTTTACACTCTCATCAAGGCGAATTTGTATGGTGGTATTTGCCCGCCCCTCGAAAAGTCATACAGAGATAGAGAGAGAGAGAGAGAGAGATAGATAGAGAGAGAGAGAGAGAGAGAGAGAGAGAGAAAAGAAAGAAAGAGAGAGAGAGAGAGAGAGAGAGAGAGAAAGAAAGAAAGAAATTATAGAGGGAAAGAAAAACTACTATAGGTCGAATCAACGACCTACCAGTGATTTCAGTACGGTGATTCGTAGTCAGGGGCGTGGTGCCGTAAGATATAGGGCAGCAATGGGGGCATTAAAGGCCAACAAATCGAATCTAACATGCCTGCTTCAGTAATTAGCGACAGCGTAATGACAGCCATAAACGTCGTGCCGCTGTAAATGAAAGAGGCATTTTCTTGTTGGCGGTCGCGCTTGGATTGTTTTATTATCCCCATTTATACAGGCCCTACATTCGGGGCATTCGTAGCTGACGTGATCTAAAAAATTAACTTTGGCATATTGCTCTCGTTAGCGGCTCCAGCATGCGTGGCGGCTAATGTTTCGCAATAATCTGCAGAGATTGGGTAATTTTCAGTGATGAGAAAGAAGTGAATATTTCAGACGAGAATGAGTTTCATTTCTAGAAAACGAGTTGTTATGAACAAAAAATGAAAGAGGCATAGAAGAGAGATAATTTTTTAATGACCCCCCCCCCCCCACCAACAAAACAAGTTAGCAATAATTAGCATGCTAAAACCATATTAGTCAGTATCAATCCTAGCTATTGATCAACGCAGCTTTAAAAATAAAATTACTTTATTAATATCCCCATTTCGGGCTGAAATGTGAAATGATTATAAAAAAAATTCTTCCGGATATAGACTCAATATGATATTCTTCTTATTCTATTATCGCAAATGACAACTTCAGCGTTGCTAGCGTATTGTAACAGGTGGTCAACTTTGGCAAAATTACATACCACTTTTTCAAGTTAGCTCATTTATGACTGACAGATGATGTCATAAGGGGAATGAGATCTGGAAGATTTTTAGGGTGGAGCTTAGCAAGTTTGGAAAAAAATACTTCCACAAATATTTAAAAATCTATGAAACACATTCATCAAAATATGAGATGTATGCGGAACTACACACCAACAGGATTAAACTTACATTTGGATGACAGGGGCCCTTTAAGCATGAATTAAACGCCTCTTTCTAGAGAGTTTTCTTCAAGCGTCGTTTCTTCGTGGTCTAGGACAAGTTGCCGTGATAAGTTTCAAGAAAGCAATCACATATGGATTATGAGCCGGAATAGCTTGTCGCCATTGCGTAAATGCGAAACATTGTGATCATTGGAAATAAGCCTATTGATATGATTAACGATAATACCATCATCTAAACCATGCTTTTATATTTGTTTTGCATTTGATATTGTACATTATTTCCACGGTGAAAGTGAGACAACGATTGTAATGTGAGTCTGATCATGGATGTTGGGCATCAGCTTGAAGGGAAATGGGCGTTCCTCTCCTCTGTCTCCGATAATTTTGTTCAATAATTACCAGAACTCAAGTTTATCTTTAAGGAAATAAGTGCAATTGTCCCATGAGTTTGACTAAATAATGTGTTACAAAATGTATGATATGTTAATGTTGGCGCGCACAGAATAGTGATATTGGCAGAGTCTGATCTGGCGTTTTGCAAATAAAACAGAAAGAATAAACACTATTTTGTTCAGTATTGTGTTTTTTCTTGAGCATTTGACGTGTAACAGAATGTTTAATCAACCATTATCATCTTTTTATAATGAATAAAAGATTGAAATTACCGTGCCATTTACTATTATACGACTGCAAATAATATACATGTATACTTCTCACATTTAAATGAACTGTCAATATCATGAACTTTGATCTTTCTGTAAGTCTTAACTCTCGACACTTCTCGACTTTTCCAACATGTCTAAACTAAAGCTACTAAAGCCCTGGGATTTAAACTTCAATTCCACTCTACGTTACCCAACATCTGCAACACGAGTCCCGTATTGACTTTTAAAAGAACAATTTATCTTTATTGATTCAACCGTGAAGCACATTAGCAAAGGGGATGAATGGAATAAAGACGCGATACAGGCCTGAGGCATGAAACAGCAGTTTGGGGGAGAGGACAGAGGATAAAAGACAGAGGCCAAAAATCTAGTGAGGGTCAGAAAAAAGCGGTGCGAATTGTCGTCAAGACCCCAGCGTCGCCTTAGGGAAACACCTGATCATATTGTTGTATGTGATATGGTTTACACAAATTACATGGCATTCATCAAGGGCTTTCTATATTGCCTCCTTTTCCAATGAGCCTCTTTTCCAAGAATTCATCTACTTATTAGCCACAACACCAGAGGCATAAATCTATTCCGGGGAGTGTGGGTATAGATCGCGATCAGCCGCAGTGTTTTGTAGCGCGATCACATGGATGTGGGATTTTAAGGCGTCCTGAAATTGTTTTGGGGTTATTTTAACAGCATTCTAAGAGTCACTTACATTTTTCTTCTCTCAAATGTTGAACTGATTGTTAATTTAACATATTGAAGAAAAAAATTGTACTCGTTTGTGTGTGTGGGTGTGTGTCTGTGTGTCTGGAGCGGGATGATTGTAATTGTCCAGATCACCCCCTTCCCTCGAAAGTGAACTTACGGGGGGGGGGGGGGGTGATGTCTACCCACAATCTCCAGGGATTTACACCAGTGCACAATATCATCCTAATAGGGGTGCGTGGTGGAGAGGGTGGATGCTCTCCTCTCATTGATGGGCACGGAGGATTTGCTATCTACAGAACCACACCTTTTCTCTTGATGCCTCTAGATTTGTTCTATTACGGTCCAAAGATGTTATTTGAAATTAAATCCAAGATGATTGTAATACTTTCCCAGAGTAGTATAAACACTAATCAATACAAGGGAAACAAAAAATGAAATGTATGATGATTAAAGTTCACATCTACCTAAGATTGTAGTTCATTTTAAATCTGTAAGATCTCTGTGAATGATAATTATATGTCATATATTTCTGTATTTTTATTTGTATAGCATTATATTAAATATTTATTCACTTATATATATCAAAATATGATAGATATTTTTTTCAATTCCAAGCAAAAATACAGAAAATATTGGTATGTAATTAGGACATGACAATGGTACAGAGATGGCTTTTGATTTTGCCCTATCTTTCACATAACCCCACTACTAAAATTGTGAAATTATATAATGATACAAAATTTTAAAAAGTACTTTAAAGTTCATTATAAGGGGAAAAGGAAAGAAATGTACAGTAAACTATCTTCACATCTACTCAAGATGGTAGTTTGTATTTAATTTTTAAGATCTTTGTGAACACTAGTGACATGTCTTTTTCGCCTGTTTCTATTCTTATAGCATTCTATTAAATTTGTATTCACCTAGGCTGAAGATATGAAAACATAAATAAATATATACAGGTGTCAATGCATATTCACCTGTTCTACACATTTTACATAATAGCAGTGAAGGGATGTTCCTTTGTCTACCTGAGGAACTGTATATTTTCTCCTCTTTCTTTGTCCGTCATGTTCATAGTGTAAATTTCTAAATGATAAAAATAAATGAAACCAAGTACTTTAAAATTCATTTTAAAAAAAATCGAGAACAAAAGAAAGAAATATATGACACTTATGTTTACATCTACCCAAGATTGTAGTTAATATTCAATCTGTGAAATCTCTATGAATACTAATGATATGCCATATATTCTGCTTTTTTTTTTTAAAAGCATTACATTAAATTTGTATTTACCTCGGCCATATATATGAAACATAAATATTGTTTACCATTTCCAAAGCTGTATATCTTTACAAGAAAAATAAAAGAATATATTAGTATGTAATTAAAACATGAAAATGATGTGTTTTTAAAAAAAATGTTCTAACTTTTACACGCTTCAACTACTAAAATTTCGGAACGATATAATGATAAAACAAATAAAGCCAAGTAGTGTAAAATTCATTAAAAAAAAAATTTAAAAAAATGAAATGTATGATGATTACGTTCACATCTACCCAAGATCGTAGTTAATATTTCATCTGTAAGATTTCTGTGAATAATAATGATATGCCAAATATTTCTATGTTTATAACATTTATCAAATTTGTATTAACCTAGATATAAAAAGAGGAAATATGTTTTTAATTTATTTAGCAGGTCTTTAAACAATTTGAGCACAACTCATATCTGTACGTGGTAAGGTGTATTTTTTTTCGTTAATACGGTGACGATGCTGTCATCATTCTGTGTTAATTGCTCAGCTCTCATGATTTTTCTACCATTATACGTTATATGATACATATAATGATGTCCTTCGTTTAAACATCGTAACAATCTACTGCCAGCAAAAAAAGTACATGCAGATAAATGACCTTGGCGTTGAGTTATCTTAGCGTTGCTAACCGCTTTGTAACATAATCGAATTGCTATAGCATAATCCAATATTGGACAGATACTTGCTTTAAGAGATGGGTAAATTCCCTCGAGCGACCTCAACACTGTCAGGTTCTACATTATAAATGATGGGCTACGTAGGGGCATCATGCATATAAACTTGCATGATCTTTAGTGACATATATCGATGTTGTCGTCCATTATACGACTTGGTCGTATGACCTCATAAAAAAGTGCATTATGATAGGGGCAACGAGGATTGGATGTCAAGATTTAAACATGCGATAGGGAAGGATTAGAAATAGTACACTGTAATAAACAAACACGTAGTCTGTATGACGTAGCGTAAAATGTCATGGTATCATTACCGTTACTTATATGACACTGGGTATACAATTCCGAAAAAGTATCACCAGAACTTATTAAGAACCGCAGAGGTAAATATACTTACATTTTTCAATGTATATTGCATTTTTTGAGCTTTTTGTTTTTTTAATAATAATGTTATAACTAAAGAACCAAATGAAATTATTAAACAATTATGATTATTGGTGAAGAAGTTTTTTCATTTATTTTAATTATGTGTCTGTCAAACGTACGTAAGGAATTTGAAAATATAGAGACAAATACAAAATTTAAAAATCTATATAAGGCTTCCAAATGGTACAATAATTCTAATAGCATTTTACAAATTTGAATTTTTACATTGAAATGTTACATATACTACAGTCACAGATCTCCATTAAGGCTACCCAATTGAAACAGAGAGAGTGGACAGGCTGCTCTTTTTAGACAGGTTCTACAACACACATTTCTTTCTCGGGAGCCAAAATACAAGCCAAGTCATTAAAATAAGAGACCTTTGAAGAGATTTTGCTACTAACGCAGATTTGACAGTACCTTTAACGTTCAACATATTAGAATCTCAAGGGCAATGCCGATCTATAAACGGATGTTTACGTATCGGCTGTCAGTGCAGCAACACATATTTTTAAAGAACATCGACATGATTTTCAATGACTGTTCATATGCCCTCTGAAAAAAAACACGTGAAATTGTAACACCTAAGAGGCTTTAGAAGAGCCCGGCGGCTATTGGTCTTCAATCTATTCCTCTGTTTTCTATCATGGTTTTTATTTCCTCCGCAAAAAAAATATTGAAAATGTAACACTTAAGAGGCTCTTAAAAAGCCGGCGGGAGTTGGTTTGGTCCATTGATTTGGAAGCAGGCGGGAGCTCGGGTAAGCTTGATTTCTCGCGATTCCGTGCCCGCTTTTCAACTAATGGCTGAATTATCGATCACGGCACCTGACATATCCAAGGTCATATTCAGCTGATACGTCAGTTACACCCGCCGCCAATTTGCCGAATCTAAACCGACCGATTCGCTATTCCGGGTAATGTAATTTGGAGTTCGGTCCGATGCCGGTGTTGGTGTTGTTGGTGTGACTGAGACAATATGAAGCGTCCATCAATAGACAAGCGTCGCTCGAGGGCGTGAAACATGATTCATTTTATGGGCTTATCCTTTCAGACGATCACTCATACCATGTCGCGAGAACACACAAGAAAGAGGTTAGGTGACGAACAATAACAACAGAGACAGCTGTCAAAAAGGGTATCCCTTGTAATACCTCATGAGAAGAGACATCGCATGTTTGACCGAATTCCTTGAGCTGCGTTGAAAATAACTAGATGGTTTGATTAATTTTTCCTTTTGCGTCATTAGAATAAAACAAATCAAATCAAAAATATGAATAATTGGACTTTTATCATGATAGATTGGCAGATCAAGATGACTACTTGGATATGGAATATAAATATTGTAATCTTAAGTAACACACTGTATGATGAGCATTTTTATATTATTATAACCTTCATAGAGATATGTGCTTAATTACGTGACATAGTCACTCTGCAAGTAATTGCGTAAAATATTTCTTTAATATGCCATAAAATAGAGGGGCGTATGCCGCCACATTCTTATGATGAATACGCCATTGAATACGGCAGGATATTCTCTCCTTTACTTCTACTTCATGCCCTTTGCATCATTCTTTTAATATTGCATAACTTTGACTCCCACTCGTCTCCATCTCCGCCTTCAAATATTTCTCTGTCTGTCTTTGTCCCTGACATTATATCTATCCGTTCAATCTATGTGTCTCGCATTCTATTCCCGTTATGACAGTTCACGTTATTTCCCTGTAACCTTTACAAGACAGTTAAAACTGCATTTATGTCTCTCTCGAAGACTCCTCTCCTCTACACATACATGTATCTCTGATCAACTGACAAAACACCAAGTTTATGGGATGGATAAAGTGTGGGAGTGGAAATGTCATGTATGTATGTCAGGGTTTTCGATCATAAAATCCAGACATACAACCGGGTTTCAACATTCTTATCATAGTTGTTATGTTGTTGTTGAATTTAATGGCGTTTTCCATCGTCGTTGGATGATTTTTGCCAAACGACAGAATGGTTTTCGAATTCATGCATGTATGATGTAATACATAATGTATACGTTTTTCAATCATAAATCAATAGGTAACTCTCATCCGCATTTGATTGTTTGCCAAGTCAAGGGTAGCCCAGTTTCTTTCACCGTTGTTAATATCACCTGCCGTTATGCTCGCTCTAAAAAAGACAGACCAAGTTGAAGCAAGATGAGGAAACACACTCGGTTTCATTCGGCGGATGTGACAGGTGTGTGAAATGTTAATACACGGCACGGGGTGTAACCGTGTATGCAGGAAAGAGTGAGGCCCAGGCAGGTGGGCACACATGCAAATTAGTGATCAATACACATTGTTATTGGCCTACAACATCCATTATTGTCCAGACACATTCCGCTCACGTATGGGAATGGTTATACCCCCATTCTGCATTTATTGATCTTGTTTGTAATTCAGTCGTATCTGTCCTTGTGGATACTGGTAAAAGTAGGACCGGTCCTATTCTCCCAATAGCAATAAATCTAAATACTAATATTTACACTGGTAGATTCCATTACCGATACACTTCCCAATGCCATGGCCATTACCAGTTAGATTGCCATTATCATTATCATAACTGATACCATAAGCATATTGACCCTTTACGTACCATTACCATTACCATAATAAATTCAATATTATAACCATTATTTTATTTGTATCACCATGACCAATGCAAATACACTGTACCATTTTCAATAACTAACCAGAAACGATTTACATCGTCACTAAAACTATCGTAACTTTTTACTATTTCCATTACTGCTACCCTTACCTATACCCTTACCATTACCTTTACCATTATCAATACAACCCCCACTGTTAATTTTTGTTGTCAGCCCGCTGTCAATACCATTATCCTAGGTTTTCCAATTTTTCTTAGAATTACCCCATGTCATTTAAATTTCCATTGCTGTTTTCTTTACATTTACCATTACCATTAATATTTTCATTTTCATTGCAATTGCCACTACCATTTTCATCACCATTACCATTATTATTACCATTACCGCCTCAAAGCCCTGAGAACAAGGTCATCTCAGCAGTTGTACCATGTGTATAGAATCGATTACCAGCTCATATACGTTCCATAGACAATTTCGATTATTTAAGTATAACCTAAAGCCAGTCGTGCATTTGTATTATATTTCTATTTTCATCACCGTTAACACCTCCACTAACATTACGAATTCAATTGGACAATGTTCAAACTTTAAAGGTACAGACCAGTATTGGAAACGCCCCGATTTCAAAAAATTAAATGGAAGCTCTTATTACCCGCCAGTCATGTGAAAGAATATGTTTTGACTAATACATGATGATAAATTTTTTGCCGGGAAACCGCCTACTAATTGATATATTTGGTAAATTAGTTTATCTACATGGTCTGTGAGAGATAAACGCAAGTGTCGCGCACGTGTATGTATAGTCCCATGTACATCTTTCTGTGTACAGTGCTTGCAACTTTACGAAGACTGGGCCAAATTTCTTATCATTTTGATGATACAAGAACCTTGCAGTACACACCAATACTTATATGCTAGATGATCAACCTTTTCTTATCGATTCCACTACGTTTCTTTCACAATGCAATCGCATGATAATAACTGGTCTTTACCTTTAACGAATGATGTTGGCATGACAATTTTTTTGTCAGAAAATTTCCGGCAAAGGTATCTGTATTTTCTTCTGGAACTTTATGACGATATAAATAAACAGCTACATAAGTGATCAACCTGTTTTTACAAACTCAATTGCAAATTGATAAATCTAGAGTGTGAACCCTTGTAAAGCGAGGAACAGACAATTCCGTCCATTTTGGAATTAAAATTATGATACTTTTATAATTTCTATTCTTAAATAAACCTTTTTAAAATCTGAAAAACACTCTTACTTCCGTATCCTCCAATAAATATATCCCTGTGGATCATTCTAGGCACGGATTCCTCCCTTAGAGCAGTGACGTGACGTATTATACAACCTCATCACATTAAAGCCCTTGCGAAAATAATACCACTTTTTCTTTCAGACAAATGGCTTTATATCAATCAAGGTGTTTACAGCGAAATACACACCGCTGACGAGCTGTACTCTTTCACAGATTTACCACAACCTCTAATAATCAATAATCATGACAACTATCTAGCCGACCTTGAAAGAGTCTTCTAACAACATCCCTGGATCGTTTAAGCGAAGATCGGATGCCGTCATCGATCCGAATGAAAGCCATTGTCGCCATTTGAGCGTTGAAATACTATTGATTGAGGATATGTAATTGATGGTTAGTTTAGAAATCATGGAGAAGAGAAGATTTGTCATCCGTTCCGGGGTGGAAGATGCCTCTTTGTTCCTTATTCTGTATTAGCAGTATTTATGTTGTTCACTCGCACGTACATCGATGCCCTTTTCTCGCTGATGGGACTGACTTGATGATCTGCTAGTTGTAAAGAAAACGCTTGGTGGCTTTGCAGGAGCCTGTTAAGGATTTGAACTTAAAACCCATGTGCAGATTGTGTAGCATCCCACAATTGTTTCGTCGGATTTCTTTGGTTTAAGCTTACCAGAAAGACACATCTCTCTTAATTCCTGCCTTGAACTTTATTCCTCTTTATACTAAAATGAGTGGTTAAAAAGGTTTACCGTAGGCCCGACACGTTCACTCGCGCGATGGCCACATATGGGTTCAAAATTATCTAACAAGTAAATTTTTGCATGATTTGGCCTGTTGATATTTTTCTTATAGTCTTTGATATTATCATATACTTTTGATGGTGTACTTTTCTGTGAGTGCACTTGTTGGATTTTATCCCCCCTAATAGAACGGCTTCGTTTTCGACTTTGGCGCCTGTGAAATTGGCGCCTCCAAATCTTATGTAAAGTGGAATATTACAACATGACATGTTTTATTCATTTCCATTTCTCTATAAGAATTAGATAGTATCTTTGGATGATGATCATCAAGCATGCCAGAAAAAAAGAATCTGTTTCGGATAGATGAATTACATTTCGTTTCAATATAAAAAGAAATGTTTCTCTGTCTTTAAAAAAAATAATTGTATAAAAAGTACATTTTGGATTTTGTTATTATGATCGCAACCCCCCCCCACAAATATATATATATATATATATATATATATATATATATATATATATACTTCATGTAATTTCAATAGCCTATAGTGCATCATCTTATGAAATGAGCTTACAGCTTGGCGTGATGGTTGATTTTTAAAGTTCTTCCGATCGTTTGAATAAGCCAACGGGTGCGAATAAACACGTTTAACAAACAACAACAACAACGATATTTTAGTTTTAAAGGCTATGATAAATTGTTCATTCTACTGTTAGTTTGTTTTCCGTAAATGAAACAAGCGTGTGTAACGATTATGTCACACAAAGGTGACACCCCTATTATCGTTAATGTTAACCCAGGTTTGATAAATGGTAGCTGTCTTGTTTGTTTACCAAGAGAGGGAAGAACTCATCAAATACTGCTATAAACCTCTCAATAACAGGAAGAAGATAGATCAATCCGAACATAGGCAACAGGCCACAGAGCGCAAACTCCTTTATTGCATGTCACATTCTATCTCGCAAACTGCTGAATTATGACGCTGTAAAGCTTTATCGAGAAGACGTTTGATGTATGTCACCTGTATCCTGCGATGATGTATCCTATCTCGATCGAAGGGATGCACTATAATACCCCCGTCATCGGCGAAGAGCGGAATGGTCTCCCAGGACCCTGGCTGGCTGGGTGAGACGTCTCGGCGATGCACGACCCCGGGTCTGTACTTTACAGCTGATACGCTGATGCGTAGGTGACATAATGGTAAATGAAACATGACAACAATTTGCCTCGAATGATGATAAGGTGTTTTGTGAAACTGTTTTGTGAAACCAAGGCCATAGTTGTCAGGAAACCTGGTCAAATCTACCACTTACGGGCCAAAATGAAGTTATTCATAGGAATTCAATGTATGTTCGAATTTTATTTCCTTGAATTGTTGTTATTCTTTTAAGACAAAACACACGATATTTTGCCCTCCCTATACCGTGTCTCTTTCTCAATTTATTTCCCTCGTCTCTCTTCCTGTCCTATTTGTCGCGTTTTACATTAATACCTATTCATATTTTGTATCTCTCCTCTCTCTTTCTTTCTCTCTCTTTCTCTCTCTCTCTCTCTCTCTCTCTCCCTGTCCACCCCCCTCTCTCTCTTTCTATATCTATCTTTCTCTCTTTCTCAACCTTTCTCTCTCCCTCTTTGTTTCTCTACCCTCTCTCTACCTCTGTGTCCTTTTCGCTCTCCCCTCTTCATTCTCTTTCAAAATTACTGATAAAGTACACTACACTACACTACATGACTTTTTTGTAACGTTGACAACTTTTTCAAAGAATGCACCAACGTTAAGACTGCATGTTCGAGATTACAAAGTAGTGGTCTTTACCTCTGAAGCCTGACTTATATTGAGTTTTCTCAGTTTAAAGTTTAATTGCTTCCCCGAAAAACTCTTAAGCATTAGGGTCAATGAATAATGACTGAGAACTGTGGGTAAAAGGAAACCATGCCCAACCCACCAAGGACAACAATAGTGTTGGTACCCAACGCATTAGAAGTGTCGTAAATTCAAAGGTCGTGCATGGTTCGGTCCCCGACACGGCACTAATGTACTTTGGCAAGGCATTAATCTACATTTGCCACTCAATACCCAAGTGCAGATGGCGCACATTATGCACGAATGGATCCGATGACCGGAGTTATAAGCGCTTAGAGACGATATTCCGTATTATAATATGATGACGTGGATCCTCATCAAATGACTGGTTGAGAGCGTACACGTGACCAGGCATTAATATTGCCTAACACGTAATTTTAAAAACGACCAGTCATTACCAAATGCTAATGACCGGTCATTATCAAAAATCATTTTATAAAACATAATTTTATGAAACAAATAAACCATAATCTTATAAAACAAATAGTGCATATCATTTTATTCGGGCATTAGTAAAATTATCCACACTCGGTAACTTTAAAACAGTCCAAACACCCTCGGCTAACCTAAATTTTGATAGAAAAACACACACACACCTAATGTTTGAAAATATGTGGAAAACGTTAAAAGTTTAAGTTTAAGTTTAAGTTGAACATTTGGGAACTTCCGATAACTGTTTACCCCTTAAAGGTAAAGACCAGTTTTGGAAACGCCCCCCTCTCAAAAAATGAAATGAAAGCTCTTATTACCAATCATGTATAAGAATATGTTTTGACTAATACGTGATGATACAAATTTTGCAGGGAAACCGTCTACTAATTGATATATTTGGTAAATTATTATATCTATCCGGACTGGACAGATATCCCGTAGTCCCATATATCTTTCTATGTACAGTGCTTGTTACTTTACCAAGCCTGGGCCCAATTTCTTATCATTTTGATGATTACAGAACCTTGCAGTATACACAAATACTTATATGCTAGTTGATCAACCTTTTCTGATCGATTCCACAACGTTTCTTTCTCAGTGCAATCGCATGACCAGAACTGGTTTATACCTTTAAACTTCGACAAGTGTGATTTTGACTTGTGGTACGAATAAAGAAAATGAACGAAAGGGGAAAATACACACACGGTCAAAGCTCGGTCAGGGATTAACATATATATTACAAAATATCACATTCGAAAGAGGGGGGGGGGGGGGGGAGGGAACGGAAAATAAAGAAAAAGAAGAAAGTAAGCTGTTTTATCAGCATAATTAGTAGAATTTAGCATTTTTCTATTGTTTTGATCTTTCTTTGAGAGAGTGAATGTCCTTTTTTTACTGCCTCAATTATTTGCGCACATCATCAAAACCCAACCACCACAGGAAAGGTTGCTATAAAATATTCACTGTTATACGCTTCCTTTCATATTCCTTTCTCGTATATAAAGTCATTCAACTGAAGCAATTCCTTGCCAAATGGCCGTTTAAGTGAAGTATAATTCCTCGTCAGACCAGGAATAGACAGCAATCCACAGTGGATCGAGCATAATGAATGAAGCATGTCTCGGGAACCACGCGTGAAAAAACCACGGATATGTCAATAAAAGTGGAAAACATGAATGTTTTATCCGGTAACCTAGAAAGGTTGATTAAAGCCAAAGAAGAGCGATATACGCCCGAAACCACCAATAGCATGGCTGTGCAATGTTCAATAGAATTGTTAATATTGTCAAGAAAGTGTAAATAAAATGAATAAAAGCATTGACCGGGGTTCTCATCAATGAATTCAAGTGAGAAGGAAAGTCCACGGTTTTAACAAAAGGAGAGGAAAATAAAAATAACTAGGAGAGGCAGAAAAGTGACAGTTAAAGATGAAGTTGAGTTCTGGTCATGCGCTTGCATTGTGAAAGAAACGGTGTGGAACCAACCAGAAAAGGTTGATCATCTAGCATATAAGAATTTGTGTGTATTGCAATGTTCTGGAATCATCAAAATGAAAAGAAATGTGGCCAAGTCTTGGTAAAGTTACAAACACTTGCACAGAAAGATGTATATGGGACTACACGAACACGTGGCGTAAAAAGCCGGCTCCCCGATTTTTACGATGTTACATGCATATTTAGAATATGAAGGCATTTGAAGAGCCATGCTTTTCAGGGAACATGTCTTAACTGATGTTCTTCCTCACTTGCATAATAAGAATGAGTAATGCTCACAAATTATTTTTCACCTCTTCCCAGAACTCAACCTTCTCTTTAAAAACAAAATCATGTGAAAGATATAAAGACTTGAAGCTGCACCTCTCGCAGTGCCTTGCACTGAACATTTTACAAAAGACTTTTTTCATGGTTGCAGATTAAAGAATGAGTATATGTTTCATTAATTGTTGTTGTTGTGAAAACACATGGGCAGTAATAATAACATATGTATGGGACATTTATAATAAGAAAGAAAATAGTAATTCTTGTTGTTGTTGTTGTTGTTCTACAGAGGCATACGTAAGTCACACGTCTCTTTCCAAATGTCCACTTTCACTGATCTCTCTTTTTGTTTTCCTTAAAAACAACCTTATACCAGGAGAGGCTTTTCCTTTAAGCCAAATCAGCATCTTAATACAAATTACATAGAGCCAAGATCAAATAGCATCGTCTAATTGTGTGATTTATGCAAAAACACGTCTTCCAATATTTCATAAAAATTAAAAGGATAATTTCGTTCGCTATCAGAGAAAATCGAGATAAAGCCTTGCCACCATCCCTTTGATGTTGTTGCCATGGTAATGCATTCATTATTCCTGTATCGAAAGCTGATATTGGCTCCTGGCTTAACAGACAAAGCGGATCCTCATTTTTTAGACGAGTTTTAAATTTCAGTCGAGTTTGATTGTAAGGTTAGAAGAGTAATAATAGCACCAGAAGTGGTTGTAGTAGTAGTAGTAGTAGTAGTAGTAGTAGCAGTAGCAGCAGTCAAAGTATACATGAATAAATGATAATCATATTCCGCTTTTATATATATTGCTTAATACAAATTTACAGATATACATTAACACCGGTCATTCGATTCAATACTTGCCCGCATACACTGTGTGCACAATCTCCTCTCCCTAGGTAGCATTCTATCTAGGTGTTACTCGACGCTCAAAAACTGTTTGACTAACAATGACGGTCGCATCCTACCTGGTACCCTTTTAACACCTGGGTGGGGAGTAGCAATTGCCAAAGGATATTAGTGCCGTGTCGGGATTCGAACCCCGACCTTTTAATCTCCAGTCAAGCGCCTTATAGTCCAGGCTAGGCCCCATAGGAAAGGACCCGAACCTTGCTTTTTTATATATACAATGTTTTGTGATGGTTTCTTGTCAATTCGAGGGTGCTGATTCCAAATCCGATGAGTGCCAGACGCGTAACCTTGAGCATTTCTCGTAAACGGCGAAAATTCAAAATGGCCGCCAAATCATGAAAACGCTTATTCTTTGGCCATTTAACAGGTTATTTTATGTTTTCTTGTCAATATGAGGGTGCTGAATCCAAATCCGATGAGTGCCAGACGCGAAACCTTGAGCATTTCTCTTAAAAGGCGAAAATTCAAAATGGCCGCCAAAATGGCCGCCAAATCATGAAAAGGCTTATTCTTTGCAAATGTTTGGCCATTAACAGGTTATTTTATGTTTTCTTGTCAATTTGAGGGTGCTGAATCCAAATCCGATGAGTGCCAGACGCGTAACCTTGAGCATTTCTCGTAAACGGCGAAAATTCAAAATGGCCGCCAAAATGGCCGCCAAATCATGAAAAGGCTTATTCTTTGCAAATGTTTGGCCATTTAACGGGTTATTTTATGTTTTCTTGTCAATTTGAGGGTGCTGAATCCAAATCTGATGAGTGCCAGACGTGAAACCTAGCTAGAGCATTTCTCCTAAACGGCGAAAATTCAAAATGGCCGCCAAATCATGAAAACGTTTATTCTAAGGACATTTATCATGTTGCTTGATGTTTTGGGGCAAATTGAGGTCACCGATCCCAAAACCAAAGATTGCCAGATGCGAAATGTGAATCTCACTACACCACCTATTATTACGCAGTTTTTTAATTCTTATCATCATAGTGTACAAATTGTTCACCGCAAGCTCATATAGCTGCAAACAAATAAACTTTCCTTTCTTAGGTTGATTTTCTCCTGTCCAATTATATAATGAAAATGGCCGAAAAACCCAACATGTGCAATGATGTATGCCAACTGTATACCGAGTGTGTGCTTTATCTAGATGTTACTCACATAAGTTTAGATGCAATGCTATTGATTCCCAATGTCAGTCTTAATATGGGTAGCTTTACCATTGTGAGCAACTGAGCATCGGATGGTTTATTATTCAAGGGTCAACAATTTTGATTTAGCTAAAGACAGAAATCCAGTGCTTCAACTACAGTATACTGGAATACGCGAGTGATAATAACAGCAAATTGTATCTATCCGCGTGGTCCAATAAGTAGAGCGCTCCAACGAAGTGAGTGAGAACAGACCCCGTTCTCACTCACTTCGTTGGAGCGCTCTGGAGCGCTCTAACTAAGACCCGCTCCTCAGGAGCGGTTCTTAGGTGAGTGAGAACGCTCAAAGTGGTCCAGGAAGCGGACTTCTGGACCGCTCCAGAAGTCCACCTTCCGAGGTGGTCTTGAGGAGCGGGTCTTATTAAGAGCGCTCCAGAGCGCTCTAACGTGCAATGTGAACGGAAAGCGTACTTTGAACGGAAGTGAGCTAGTGACCTTCGGTGCGAAACATGTAGTACGGTACATACGGTTTGGATTCCGCGCGCGAAAAAATTGACCCGCCTACCTGAGCTGCCATAGCAACAAGACCACTTTGACTCGTGGAGCGGTTTGAGCCATAAAAACTGCTCGGAGTGTGAACGCTCGCAAACCGTTCCTCAAGACCCGTTCCTCTGGAGCGGTCTGGAGCGGTCTAACTAAGACCACTTTCAAAGTGAGTGAGAACGGGGTCTAACACTTGCATTTTCGCAGTGGATACCGTTACAGTGAACTCAACAGGCTAGCTAGAAAACAACAAAGTATACGTTGTGCAATGGGAAGGTTATATATGAATAAAATAATGAAAACATGAATATATGATACAGATATTCATTGTAAACCATATCCAGCCACACACAACGTCACTTGATAATAGGCACGCTGGTAATCTGGCCGAAAAGCGACCATAGTTGGTGGAAGACTCATCAATTTGAAAGGGGCTATAGGCGCTTGCCACCAGCCTTCCTTGCGAAAATGATCCTTCGCATTGTGTCAAGAGAATCATTTGGTTCTTCTCCTTACATGGATGCCCCGTATGTCAAGCAGGATTATATTACTTCATTGAGAAGGGTTTCAGTATTCCCAAGGGGTATAAAGAATCAGGATAGCTATGGCTCCAAATTCTTCAGTACAGAAGCCTTTCCTACTCTGTATTAAACAGGAAACGGTGTCACTTATACCTAATGTATGGGCTCAAAGTAGATAGGGCATGATTTTCTTGTGTTTCTTGATAACCTCATTGATATCTATGACTGCTCGAGTGTGAGATGTTGATTCCACTACCACCTTTGTTGTGTGTGGTATGCCATTAGTTTGAAAATGTAGATGGTGTCCCAGAATGAACAGAAAATCTGTATCATCGCACACAACTTTGATAGGTGAGTGACCATTCTCAGCCTCCTTTATCAGGTGGTAGGCCATTATTACATCTGCTTCTTCTTCAAGTGCCCCAACAACAATAATTATTGGATGCGGATCGGGTCCAGTTACGATCAGTCGTTTGCCCTCTTGTGCTAATTGCATGGAACACAACTGATCTACGATCACCTTGATGACTTAATTGTTGCTTGTTTGCAGAAACATTTAGGATGACGTTCTATTTTGGCAGAGGATACTCACTCTTCAGCTATTTTACACGGCTGCAACCTTTTGCACGTGCTGTTCGTAAAAAACGGACTTGATGCTAAACTCATACTATCTGTCTAAAACCACATGAATAATGGTCATCTGTCTGCATATTTCATGAATGTTGCTTCAGCAACATCTACAAAAGTACACAACTTTGCAGGAGAAGCAGGACACGGAACAATCCAAAAGAAGATCACATCCATCAAGCCTGATATAACATCTGGCACCTGTGCATTTTGTTGACTACCTCAACGTTGCTCCTTGAATTCAAGGCAGACTTACTTGTGTAACGTGCATCACCATTCTTGTCGAACAGTGCGGGTGGATAGGGAGCCAATTTATAATAGGTTTTGGTTAAAATTGCTTCCCTTGATGTAGCCATGATCTCGATTACTTGGTCGTAGATCATCCCTGTATTGGCAACTGTAGATACCTCACCTTTTGACGACATATATCAGAAGCTTTTGCCATTCCTTTGACTTTCTTCTTAATTGTGCCATGGAACCCCTTCAGCAACTTTCTTTCGTTCTCGTTCATCTGATCAGATCCAATCTTGATTGGATCATCGGCATTTACTGCTGAGTCATCCACAACCTTTCCAGTGTAGATGTTCACCAGGCTTGAAGGAGGGTGGTTCTCACTATCAAATGCATCTAAACAAGTCGATAGCGCCTCACGAATTCTCTTTCTGTCAGCCACATCTGATTTGATTCTGTTGAGACGTACATGTACTCTCTCCTTACGGTGACAAGTGACAACTTTCTGATCTTCCCCTTCTTGCATGGCTTCCAAGTCATTCTTCAGTTGTCCAAAGAGGCTGAGAGACAAAACCCAGAGAGCAAGGGTAGAATCATTCAAAGTGGAAGGTCCCTTTCCATAGCGCATGTACGCCGTTTCAATGTACATATCGGACCAGATGGTGCATCACAAGTCATGTTCTCTATCTGAGAACTGCTTGAGTAATGCTGGTGGCAGCTAGACTTTGCATGGAAAGGAGATAATACAGCCCATAGCGTGCAAAATTTGTATGCCCTGAAGCGAAGAAGTAGAGCAATATTTCCTTGACAGTTTGCAGATGGAGAGACCAGTCACCCTCCCTTCCAGCTCTAACAAAATCCCTATAGATGATCATGGGTGTTACAAGACAGTTCATCCACAATTTAGTAGTTTGACTGCCTTGACTGCTGGCCTTGACTGCTGTCAAAGCCAGTAAAGTGGTGGTCTTCCAGTACTTATCTCAATATTTCCTCAATGACAAATCGAAGCACCCTGAAATTCTGTGGGAATCTCTTCCCATCAAACAGAAGTTTTTGAACTCTAGCAAAGCGGCTAAATTGAATTTTCGCATTTTGTGAAAAATGCTCAAGGTTTCGCGTCTGGCACTCATCGGATTTGGATTCAGCACCCTCATATTGACAAGAAAACATAAAATAACCTGTTAAATGGCCAAACATTTGCAAAGAATAAGCCTTTTCATGATTTGGCGGCCATGATTTGGCGGCCATGATTTGGCGGCCATTTTGAATTTTCGCCGTTTACGAGAAATGCATGAGGTTTCGCATCTGGCACTCATCAGATTTGGATTCAGCACCCTCATATTGACAAGAAAACATAAAATAACCTGTTAAAAGGCCAAACATTCGCAAAGAATAAGCCTTTTCATGATTTGGCTGCCATTTTGGCGGCCATTTTGAATTTTCGCCGTTTGGGAGAAATGCATAAGGTTTTGCGTCTGGCACTCATCGGATTTGGATTCAGCACCCTCAAATTGACAAGAAAATATAAAATAACCTGTTAAATGGCCAAACATTTGAAAAGAATAAGCCTTTTCATGATTTGGCGGCCATTTTGGCGGCCATTTTGAATTTTCGCCGTTTACGAGAAATGCATGAGGTTTCGCATCTGGCACTCATCAGATTTGGATTCAGCACCCTCAAATTGACAAGAAAACATAAAATAACCTGTTAAATGACCAAAGAATAAGCCTTTTCATGATTTGGCGGCCATTTTGAATTTTCGCCGTTTACAAGAAATGCTCAAGGTTTCGCGTCTGGCACTCATCAGATTTGGAATCAGCACCCTCGAATTGACAAGAAACCATCAAAAAACATTGTATATATAACAAAACAAGGTTCCTTGCTCTCTAGCCTGGACTATTAAACCACTTAATTATAAGTACTGTCATTGATTTTATCTTTAATAATTTAACTATTAATATCAATTATATTATTTCATGTATATTATTGTTAATATTACTATTATTGTCATTTTTAATAAATACTATCATTATCATCAGTATTGATACAATTATTATACATTTGATATTATTTTAATCATTATTGGTAGTAGTAGTAGTATTAGTAGTAGTAGTAGTAGTAGTAGTAGTAGTAGTAGTAGTAGTAGTAGTAGTAGTAGGAGGAGGAGGAGTAGTAGTAGTGGCGGTGGTGGTAGAAGCGATATCAGCATTTCAGTGTTAGGAGAAGTACTACTAGTAGCAATGATAATGCTGATGGTAATAATGCTACAACTACTTTTACTACTACTACTACTATACAGCTACAACTACTACTAGTAGTTCTACTGATACTACTACAACTAGTTCTACTTCCACTACTTCTACCGATGCCACCCGTACGAAGTAGGCACCATCATCTTCGTAATATTTGTTATGTCCTAGGTGTTGTGATATTACGTCCGTAAAATCATCTCCTTTTTTAATATTCGACCCAAGATCATCGCAGACGGCGAAAGGTGGCGTCACAAATTTCATCCGCGTCATGCTATTGATGAACAAACATTCCAACGACTCATCGGATTTTCTTTCCCCCTATCAATGGTAAAAGGGGTCCAATCAACGTCCATCACACGGGAGTTTATCCCTTCTAAGATTGGTGGGGGTGATTAGAGCCTGGGGCGTAGGGTAGCATTTGAAGGGCACCGGTGTCATTGGACATGTTGGAAGGGGTAGGTGTATGGAAAAAAAAAGGACGAGGTCGTCGAGTGGCGTGGTTGGCGACCATCTTTCTCCTCATATGCCAGCCCCTCTCTTATTCTTTATCTTCTTTGTCTTTTTTTTTTTTTTTTTGGTAAATCATTTTCGATAGGAGGGGTGTCCCTTGGAGCTACGCCACTGATTCCCGCTTCCTTAAAGGTCAGGGTTAATGCGTCAAAAAACATTCACGGTACAAATCTCGAACGCTATTCATGCCAGGCATGTTTACAATGTTTCCTTCGGGAGCGCACAGACGTCGCTAGAAGAGAAAAGGGTGGATGACACTGCGCCAAGACCAATTTAATGTCGTCAATTCTATTATTTATTTCTCTTAGTCGAAAGCCCGAAAATGTATTAAATCAAAAAAGCTATTTTTTTTCTCTTATCCATGTCAGAGTATGTAAAAATGCAATCCCTTTAAGTTCGTGTTCCTGCATTTTAACTAGACTCAACAAACATTTAATATTCTCTATTTTTGTTTCAAAATTTATTTTGCTTCTTGAATAAATGTTGCCTTCCAATAGGCAAATGAACGAGTAGTATTATTCAAAAGCCTATTCAATGACATTAAAAGCTCCTCCCTAACTCCCTCCCCTCTTCTACAATAAATACTCCCCCCCCCCCTGTTGTCCCTAAAACCTAATTTGTCATGATTTCGTTACCTTCTTAAAGCGTCTGGTGGAGGTTAGAAAAATGTTATTTGAGAAAATACGAGCGTCTGATGGAATGGGGTTAAATCGATAACATTAAAATCACGTCTGGATAGGAATGTTTATATGTCATACAAGTTCCATCAGATGAGCTAAACATTCTTGAGTGGATAGCGCCCCCTACCCCCACCAATACCTTGCGAGTTTGGTGGTCTTATGGTCATCATGTAGGTCATGTTGTGTAGTTTAAATTAAATTTGTTTTTAAACAGGTGATACACATTGGAGATATTACATGAAACAAAAAAAAGGAATTTTCCCGGTTGGATTGCTCTCCAAAATTTCATGTCCGAAGTTGTTTCGTATTTGTTGTTTTTGGTATAAGTAAAAAAATAAATAATCATTTCGTTTTACCTATAAACTAGTTTAGCTCATACCTCCATAGCTAAGAAATGCCCAAGAGATCCCGGGAGTGGAATGGAAAGGGGAACAGATGGGAAGGGAAGCAAAATAAGAGAGATATGGGGGGGGGGGGAGAAGAGGAGGGGTGAGAGTAAAGCGTTGTTGGGTTAGGCATGGGAAACCTGGGAAAGGAGTGAACGGGAAGGAAAGGGAAGGAAAGGGAAGGAAAGGGAGGGGGAAGGAAATGATAGGGAAGAGAAGAAAAGAAAAAGGCAGGAGAATGGAGGGAAATCGGAAAGTTGGAGGAAAGGGAAAAAGAAAGAAGACTCAAATTAGTCTTTCTTGAACGTGGCCTTGGACATCGTGAAACAGTCTGGAACCAAATTGCCCCGCTTTTCACTTTGTTCTAAATTATACTTCTAAACATCCAGATCTTCGTTTTTCCTGTCGGCATGCGGTGTTTGTGGACCGAGTACCCCTTTTTGTCCAGCTTTGTTGAAGCTTTTATTTTTAATCAACACTTAATAGAAAGTCGAAGAAAATATGATTATAGTTATGATGATTTGATGACTGAAAATCATGTTAATGGACGAGGAGCATAATCAAATGCTATTTTTTCTTGCGTTCGTAGGATAGATAAGAACGCAAGAAAAAGTAGCATTTAATTATGCTCCTCGTCCATTAACATGATTTCTCCAGTCATTATATCATCATAACTATAATCATATTTCTTCGACTTTCTATTAAACGATGAACAATATGAGGTCAGTCGTGACACCTGAAGATTATTTCTTCAAAAGATGCATAATCATGGAAACGAAAGCAATTTGTCTACAAATAGATGTTGGACCAGGTGGAGATGGATGAACGAAACTGTTCTATCCTTAGGATTCACCTTCACAGTGTCATATTCAAATGACAACGTGTTCTTTATCAACGCTGTAATAACACCAAAGATGGTGAAAGCCTTCACAAGATAGAAGTCATTGATTCTATGTATCCATAATGGCGTAGGGCGTAGCGTTGTTTCAGCTATAAAGGGTGGGGGAAAGGGGAGGAACTTACCTCGTGGGATGGAGGCACCTGTCTTACTAGGTTGAACAAATACGAGGCAATAGACCATCGACAGAAGGGAGGGGGGGGGGATAGATAGAGTCATATAATTTATTTCTCCATGTGGCTTATCATTTTCTTCCCACTTTCCATTTCCATTATTTCTCCTATAAATGGGGAGGGGGGGGGGGAACCCAGTAGCTATTCCCCTATTTATGCCACAGTATATCTATGATATCGCTTTTTGGATTTACGTTGCTTTATGTGTGGTTTTGTTCCTTAATCCTATCATTTCCTCCCTCCGCTTTCCCGTGAAATTGGGGGCATGTGGCGCTTTTCCCCTTAACCCCTCTCCGTATTTATCTATTATAGACAAATGATGCATTATTGGTTTTTAAGCGCATCATTCTTCGCTGACAGTATGGGATCAGGTGTTTGACGGTTTTCTTTATTTCAACATACTAAAACTATATGGATTGATGTATTCCCTCGTCTGACAATGCTGTAATGATGGTACTGACCTTTATTTCATCTGATACGGATAGAAAGGCCACTCGCCTGAGCTCCATAATGTCGGCCTTGCCTCCAGGGGGTCGAAGAAGCTGGTAAGACAAAGCCCTCACCATCATCAATTTCAGCTTCATTTTCTGTCATACTGAAGAGTTCTCATTCTTTGACTATTATGTTTTATATTTTGTCTTCATTTCTATATTAATTATTGTTGTGGCGTTATAAAATAATTTTGAATAGGGTTATTTTGCAACAGAAACCATATTTGAAGGAAAGTAAAGGACAGACATAAATGTTCAGATTGCTTTCCGCTCCCCCTTTCTTTAAATCACCTTGATCAGACATACAAAGGAGTAGTAACACTATCTTTAAATCCGCCGACAAACTACAGAAAAGGAGGACAGGACTCAACGATTAATGGATATCATGCTACATTTGAATATATGTTTTTTTTGGTTTTTATGTATGTGCTGCTTTATTTTGTGCATGTTTGTCTTTTGTGTGTGTGTGTGTGTGTGTGTGTGTGTGTGTGTGTGTGTGTGTGTTGGCGGGGGGGGGGGGGGTACTTACATCCGACATGCCCAGATGTCGCTACGTAGCCAGGTAAAAACTGTCAGAGGTAAAAATATCAGAGGTAAAAATATCAGAGGTAAAAATATCAGAGGTAAAAAGTTCAGGGGTAAAAATGTCAGAGGTAAAAATCGAAATCTTGAAAATTTATACTTGATACTTGAGAGGTAAAAAATGTCAGAGGTAATAATGGCAGAGATAATAATGTCAGAGGTACAACAAAAATGGTAACCACTTATAAACTTTGGATCCCCTTACCTTAAGGATGAATTCTGCCAAGTTTTAATTAAAATACAAACCTTCGTTTTGAAGCAGATGAAACAGTTATTACTGAGCCCCCTCCCCAACCGGTTAGCCCCCCCCTCAGGGGTCCAATGGGGCCACCCTTGGAACAGTTATGAAAAACCTACTGTTCTTCACCTAAGAAGGTACAATGTATCTTCATACTTGTACCTTAAATGTAATTGTACTGTTGAATCAGGAGAAGATGTTTGAAATTAACATAGCTTGGGCCCGTACCCATGGAAGCAACGTTTACTATTTGAACAACTTTGGATCCCCTACCGCTAAGGATGACTCCTGCCAAGTTTGGTTAAAATCAATCTGAACATGCGTTTTCGAGAAGATAAAGATGTAAACGGACGAGGACGCCTGGCAATAATAACTCACCTTGAGCCTCAGGCTCAGGTAAGCTATAAAAAAATAATGATTATGGTATTATTCGGGTAAAAAAAGGCAAGAAAGAGCAACAGAAATGAAGATTATATTTGTTTTTTGAGGTTTGAAATGTATACTCTGTGATTTATGTCTTTGACGTAAAAGCCGGGGGAGGGAGCAGTCCTCTCGGCAATACTTTGGCAAAAAGTCACAATTTCGGGCCGAAAGGTAAATTAAAGTTGAAGAAAGAAAAAGAAAAAAGGCAGCACTCCGAATAATGACCGCAGAGAATCCTTCGCTATTATTTTGCGATAGCCCTAATATGAAGCCATTACGAATATTCAACCTGTATGCTTTTGTTTTGACATTTTTACCTCTGACATTTTTACCTTTGACATTATTACCTCTGACATTTTTAACTCTGACATCTTTACATCTGACATGTTTACCTCTGACTTA
>NW_022145615.1:6717390-6749890 GCF_000002235.5 Strongylocentrotus purpuratus
CTGTCGCACGAGCGACCATTGTGTAATCGCCTCAGAGGCGTAGCAATTATATTCTGTCAGAGGGGAGGGGGGGGGGTTACAAGTACGGAAAAGTAAGTCATCCCATTTTTATATGGCCCAAGTCCCCCCCCCCCTCCCCCCCCCCCTCCCCCCCCCCCCCCCCCCGTTCTCTGACAAAAAAGCGAACAAAACGAGATATTCAGGTCTTATTTTGCTTGTTTGGGGTATAATTATACTGACATTAATCAGCGCTGTTATAGGGAGCAAATCATTTAATTATTTCTACTTTGGTTCTTAATCATGTTTATGTATGCCATTATGGGATTCCTTGTGGCTTCACTTAACCTCCTCACATCCCCCCCCCCCCTCCCCATCCGCCACCGTGACATTTCCCATCGCCAAACATTTCATCATTACAAAAGGAAACTAGAATAGAGAAAATACAAATCTTGCACGCCACAGATGTGATGTACTTGTTAACTCGTTAGGTGCGAAAGATATTCACAATTCAAAAAATGCTCATGAAAGAAATCGCGTGACCTACAAAATAATCGCGGACTATTCAGGATCGCTTGGCACGTTAAGCAACCTATCTAAATTCAAATCAAAACCAATCAGAAATAGCATCAATACTTGTGTGAAACCGCATAAAAAGGAAAGTAAAAGAAAATACCGAAAGGAGATAAAAAGATACTCGTTAACTCTTCATAAGAAACACCTTGCCGATGGCGCCTCAGAAAGGTCGCCATAAATGACTCTTAACAATCTGACAATCGTAGACCCAGTAAACATGTCAGTCACATTGCTTCAATGCAGTCGCTTAATCGGAAATGTTTCTGTTCTATTTTTGAAAAACTGTCGCCCAGGCTTCTTCATCCGACATCACTAAACAATGGCCTTGCCCTGTATACTATATACGAAGAAGTAAACAGGTTGTGATATATAGCTTGATAAAATTAATGCAAAGCTCTCTTATTTGAAGTGTTCCTCCATATCAGTCACATAACTGGAATCCAGTTTCGACCGGGCTGATTACCAAGTCCCGGCGACGTTGTAATCGTGTTTGAGTAGGCTCTCTTATCCCAAGAAAATTTAAAGTCGCATTTTTGAAGTGTCAAGATGCTATTTCCAAGTACAGAAAAGGGCCCGAAAAGGGCCCGAAAAGGGTCACTTGTGCGGTCAATCTTTTGAAGTTTTGTTGTTAATGAGTTGCTTATCTTGGATTAACTGAATACAATGAGAAATGACATGTATTCGGCGCTTGTCGAAGGCTGAGACAACTTGTATAAAAAAAAGGACATTCGTAAGCTGATTAAACAAATGAATATCCTGACCACGCTGACCCATTTTTATTTTGTGGGCGGCAGCAGAGGGGGTGGTTAGGGGTGGATGTGGTCGTCTCTGGCTGTCAATGTTTGAGATCACTACTTTCTCAATTGAGGGGCCTTAGTGCCTTGAGAGTGTCTTTAGCTGCTATATATTTTATACTCCTAAGTAACCATAATCATTAATAGAATTAAATCAAATGAGGGAGAGGGCAAAATATCATGTTTTCACATTCCCCCCCCCCCTCTCTCTCTCTCTCTCTCTCTCTCTCTCTCTTTTTCTGTATGATTCTCTCTCTCTCTCTCTCTCTCTCTCTCTCTCTCTCTCTCTTTCTTCTCTCTCTCTCTCTCCCTCTCTCTCTCCCTTCTGGTGTCGCCATTCAACTAGGGCACATACCCCCTCCCCCTCCCCATATCTGCACTACGCCATTGCGCAGTTTGATGTTGAGTGAAGCATGCGAGGCTTGATGCTAACTATACCTCAACACCGCCCATATCTACCTTCATAATTAGTGTGTTCGTTACACCGATGTGAACACGTGGGTGTAGTGTGATGTGACGGACTCGATGGCGTCATAATGCAATGTGATGGTACGAGGTTTCTGGTTTGAGCCTACGTCAGAGATGTAGGCCAATATACAACACTTAAAGCCCAACTGTACTACTTTGAGCCATTGCTCCCTCTATATAGAAAACAATGCCTAAGCGGTGCCCGTTGGTCCCCCCATGATCCTCTTTTTCTTATGTTAATTGAGAGCTGAGTTGATGAGATAGCCACCTGTCAGTGACCACGCTGGCTGGTCTAATCCCTCCTGGCCAAACTAGAACAGACGGGCTTTAAGTTGCCTAGTACCATTGCAATGCCCGTTGCAATATATCTCATTGCGATTGCGCTATTACCTACGCTAGTAATTCAACGCAGTACCCTAACTAATTTTCATTCATCTGTGTACAATGTCACTCTCAAAGTGGCGCCTCCAAGACCTTTCCAGTCACTGACGCATTCCTACGTCAAATAAATGACGCACCTTGTATATGACAGTGAAGATGAATGGGGTCGATGCTTCTTGTTATATGCATTGCCGCCTTATCAGTATATATATATATATATATATATATATTGATAAACCGATTACACGAAATCGCTTGATACTTGATACGTAGACGACAAAGCATAACCATATTAACCACGAACACTCGCTCAACAATTGAATTACCCTTTTGCCCCAGATACGTATAATCGTATCATTTCCATTCTTTAAATTCGGGTAAAAAAAAAGGTCCAAAGTGGATAAGGAGATGAGATGTATTTAATTCGTTAAAGTCGACACATCCCCAGATCCACAAACATATACATTGTAGCAGTAAAATTTTCAACATGTCAACATCTAAGGTAGACGTGTTAAAATTGGGTTATTACGTGCATTGATATGGTTCTTTCACCGGATCGAGTGATTGGGGTGAATTGGATACCAGATGGCTGCCTGGTGGTAGGCCCCTGGTATTGCGTCAATCTAGAGCTGGCGATGCCCCGGATAAAAATAACCTTTGTCGCCCCCCCCCCCCTCTTTTTAAACGAGTCACGCAGGTCATGGGATCAACCTACATGTATTTGCACAAAAAAGGGTTTCACTGTTTTTACATTTCTGTATTACATACAGCCCACCTAATAAAGAGAAATCGTGACGTAATCCACGTATTACTAACTACGCAAAGTTCTACAGAAATTTGCAATTTCAACTTTCAATTGAAAATGTTGTCATGATCCCACCATCTGATTAAAAAACAAAAGGCACAATTTTTATAGCCCATAGTCTCAGCTATAACATACCAAAATTTGGGAGAACATAGAGCACAAATGAGCTAGATAGGGCTCAAAGATTAATGTCATGTAGATCCATGATTTGAACGAAATTGGCACCTCCCATAGGCTTAACACGCAAAATTAAGAAAATCTGTCCAGTTAGCTTTAATCGCAATTTTCACTATGATGACGTCATCAAAATGAAAAATAATGTGCAGTGATCTTGTAGACAATCGCCTCAACTACAAGATATCAACATTAGGAAGAGATTCAAAAAATATTTACAGAGATACAATCAATTTTTCCATAAATATGCTGACGTCATAATATGCAAATTCGTATTTTGAGTTCCAAGGTCAATATGATGATGACACGATATACTTAATGGCCAAATGAGACATGAAATCACATCTCCCACTCATACTCTATCCGAATATGAACAAAAATTGAGGGTTCCCGTCCATTCCAAAGAACCATAAGGGTTTTATATAGGCATGTTGTTGCCCATATATGCTATGTATTACAAGAGTTCGCGCACACGGACATTTATCTTGAACGGACGCTCATTCCCTTAATAATGGTCGTAAGGAGATAAACATGGTATCAAATTGTTCGGAAAAATATGAGGAATACTGTGTCAAAAGATACCCGGGAGGAATTATTTTGCGTTCGGCCGTGACAAAGGAAAACGCGCGCGCATGCGCGTGCGCGCGACTCTTTATAAAATGCCATTGCTAATAATGGCGTACGCGCGCGTCTGTGGACCTGAAATTGACCGGACTGATATTGACCTTGATCATGATAAATATGAATGAGAAACCACTTTCCGTTATGAAGATATGATCATAATGTTGATTTTCACAAAATGGCGCCTAGATAACGTATTCAGTCAAGGTCAAGGTTGAAAACCTTACTGTGCTCTTTCCTCATGCCAATAAATATGTGTGCCAAATTTCAAGGCAATTGATGGAGCCATTTTCAAGTTATCCTGCTAACAAAAATGTGGGTCAAAATAAGAAAAATATTCTAACGAAAACATAAAACACCATTACCGCTTTAGTTCTCTGCCTGCGTTACTTACAGTTCACAACTTATTTATTCACATCCTATCTAGTTTTGTAAATTTTGAGTACGTGAACAATTTTTTTGGTCCCGATTTGTGTTTCTTGAGAATTTGACATTTTAAAGCTTACATCTAAAGGCATTCAACAAAGGCCCTCTTTCAGCAAGTCCACCTTTCATTCTTGAGTTACGAAGAAAGAAAAACAAAATCAAATTTGCAAGGGCTTTGAATTATTAAGTTGTTAAATGTTCTCTATTTTGGCGCACCTTATATTACAGATAAAACACAGAACCTGATCAACATGATCGTGTAGTCACGGACAATTGTTTGGAGTTTGAAGGATTGATATACATTTTAGTAAGTCTTTTCAAATGTTTCGTTATGGAGGATATCACGTAAAGATGTGAACATTGATAAAATGACGTACTGCAATAAGAGTCCGTGACATCTTCAATTTCATCATGGGTGGACGAAAAACTTAATACAAATCTACAGAAATCAACCGTGCCTTTCGAGTCTCATATAGACATCTTTATAAAGATATAGAATAAATATTTCCTTTTCTCATGTTTTGCTTTCCTTAATCAAGGTTTGGAAAGAAAAAGACGTTTTGCGGTTTTCCCAAATCACGAGACCTTTACTCGTCTTACCCCTCAGCGACTCCAATTTAACTTCCATTAAAAGTGACATTAGGTCTACAAACTGAGCGCGCACCTCTCTTCAATACCGAGGAAACTCAATTTTCATAATTGAAAGCAGCTCTTTCTTTACTTTATTCCACCCATTGGTTCCCATGGCAATACCCAACAATTGTTTGCTACCCCCAGATTGAGCGTGTAAAATGACATCTTTGGAAGAAGTCTCCACCTTTTATAATGGAATGAAGTCGATTTTTAAAAGCGTCTGGAATATGGTGCTTGTTTTCCCGGCAAAATGCCTAGTCTACCGGCAACCAGACACAGACTTTAATTTGAGCTTTTAACATAATGACATAAAATCTTGAGCAGAGTATGTAAGACTTTGCATGAATCAAACGCAATTTGGCAACTCTGTGACGTATCTTGTGAGCTAAAAATTCAGAAATGTATTGTATTGTTTGTACTAAAGAAATTTTCCAGTTATAATATGTACCCTAAATATATTTACTTTAAACATGTTTAAACACAACCTTTGTATATAACACAAATCTACTCTTTCATCAATAACTAAGAAAATAAAATGTTATAATATTTTTTGTCAGAGCAAATAAGAGGGGAGCTTTCAAGGTTCATCACAGAGTCGCCAGTTTTGTGATTGAGCTTTAAAGATGAATAACTTTCTTATTTGCTCTAATTTTCACTGACCTGTTCCTGTAATTTGTCTGCTTCTATTAAAACCAATTTAATATCAGGGTGGACTACCCCTTTAATGCTAAATAGATAGATGGCTGTACTTGATAGTAGTTGCACTTACATTCGTGTACACATCCTTTCCGTGTATGGCTTGAAATTTATGGCAGTAATGTATCGCTGTCGTCATGTTCAAGAAGGAAGATAAATTTAGTCACATCTTTGGAATGAGATAGATATATATGATGTTGATTCAGTCATGTCAAGCAGTTTCAAGAAGGCTAGTATTTCCTTGGTGATACCAATCTTAGCACCTTCTTGAACGATATGTCCAGGTTTGTTGATCTACGATACGTGGTGTTATTTTGCTTGCATTGGCGTAGCTACCGGGGACCTGCATGCATGGGATATGCCCCCCCCCCCCCTCTCCCCTTTCTTCGATAAAGATGCGCTGCCGTTACACATGTCTCATCGTTCTCTTGCCATACTTTTTCAAGAAGAAAGATTAATGCCTCAGTCACCCCGACCCCGCTCCGACTGATTCTTGGCAATTCGATGTACTAGTAATGTGATTTTCTGTTCGGTCTGTAGTCGGTGTGGTGTCGGCGTCTCGTTGGTGTGATAGCGTTATGATTCATCCCATCTTCCTGCAGGGATAGACAGCGACTTAATAGGATGTTGGTTCAGTGACACCCATCTTCACACCTCCTCGATCGGTATATGCCAAGGTTTTTGTTGATTCATGTAACGTCGGGTTGTGGAGAAAAATTAGCTTGGTTTATTAGCATTAGTTGCATGCACGTATGTCGACGGGCTTCCGTTTCTTGCTCCACCCATCCAAAAGACAGTTATTTATGATTGTCGCTGATGGTTGTCATGTCTAATTCTACTTTCTGAAGCCCCCCCCCCCCCCTCCCCTTTCCTCTCTCTCTCTCTCTCTCTCTCTCTCTCTCTCTCTATTTCTCTCTCTCTGTTAGTTTGACTTAACAGAAATGCCAGAACATTAAGGACATGTCCACGTTATCTTGCTAGGTATTAAATGATACTATTTTTCTCTCCCGTTTAACATTAACTTCAAATTGATTTACCATTTTAAACCAAAATTCTCATTATTCCTATCAAAGTTTAAAATATTTATATTATTCACCCCATTTGGCTAAAAATTGGAATGATTGAATTGGAGATTTTTTCCACTCGAGTTTTTTAATTATACTTACTGTTACTGTACCGTGTGTACGAATGCATGCTAGGTTGTAGAGTGGACCCTATCCTGGTTATACTGTCACGTTCGGGACCATGCCTGGTTTGGGTCCAAGGCGCTCCAATAAATTAACCGAAATAGTTCATAAACGACACAAATTGAATTTGACAAGGCGAAACAATCGCTATACGATATCTCGATGGCTGATGGTTACATTTCGTTTTGGAAGACGCAAACTGAGGCAGGATGACGTCAAACACGGTAAACTTTGTTGGAACTACATTGAGATAATAACCAGGACTGTACCTACATGTATTAGCTCTACGATTGTGGTTGTCAAAATAGAAAGTTAAAAAAACAACAGAGAGAAGAGGAGGAAAAGGGAAGAGAGATTGAGGGGATAGAATAATAGATGAATAGAGCGTGAGTGAAAGAGAGGGAGATGTATATGTAGAAACGAAAAGAGGCGGTTTAGACGAGCTGAGATGGATGAGGAGAGATAGGAAGAAGATCAATGAGCGGGCGTAGCGAAACGAGTGAAAATAGGTATTTAAAGGATTAATACATAATCGACGAGACGAGAGAATAAACTCCATTAACTCTACAAAAGTAATCATATCGATTTCAAACCACCTTAATAATTTGTAAATTTATCAATTCTGTAAATGACACATACAGGTCCTTCCCAAATTCTTAATCATGTAAAGAAAAACTAAAATGCTTCATTGAACTTATCATGAAGCCCTACTTGACTTTTTGCTAGGGAGATATTCTTGTTATTATTTTCCGAGGTATAAGTTATTGTCATTTCTCCCTCACAGCATAGACGATTACGTCTATGCTCACAGGGAAGGTTTTAGGATTCGAAATCGACGAGAAGGACAAAACCTACTCTCTCGTATTGACCTGGTCACAGGATCCGAACTTTTGAACTTATTTCGTTCATGCCCGGACTACTTTTTATAAGGTAGCATCCCTCGGGATATTATTGCAATTATCAAATCAAATCAAGTCAACGATATGATAAAGATTTAGCCCTCAAGGCAATATTCAAGGAGCAGGCAGGAAACGCAATATTAAGAAATATATTGAAATATTCTGATATTGACTTTTGAAATGACCGTCCGCAGTCTTGACCCCCTGTTCTGAAGGTTAAGGGAGGTAGTTGGGGTCAAGCGGTCACGTGTACTCTGACCCTCACCTTGTACGAAGCACATGTGTTCACTTTTCCCTTGACCAATCTGACAATGGTCATATGTTATTGACCATTACCACTTGGGGCTGATTAATTCAAAACGTACTTAATGTGATGTGTGCAGTCCTTGTCATTTCAGTACAGTGTGTATACAATGTAGAGACAGTTTGAACTGTAGGTAAAGTTATTTTCTTTCAAGTTCGAATTAAAACTGAATAATATTTGAGTGCCAAGTATAATTGCGCATATTATGCTATTTCTATAGCTCCTTTACCAAAATATATGTCATGAAGTTTGGTAATAACATATCAGTAACAACAAAAGTCAGTACAGCTCTAAAGCTAAGCCTCTAGCTCCCGATATACACAAGCTTCCATTCATTTTTAGTTTTTATCATATCATTTTATTATGATCTCATAAGAACAATATGGTAGACAGTAGTGGGCTGCAACTATCAGAAATGTGAACTGCAATTTTCAGAAGTACTTATGAAAATAGGAATGACTTTAAATCGAGTCTATCAAAATCTCAAAGCTACCGTTAAATGGATTCAGAGGGGAAACAGAATAACTGTATGATATGCAGCCCTTGAACAGCGCATCAGCCAATAATACTTGACGAACATTCCCCCATCTCACACAGGAATAACATCTGGATATTATTAATAATATAACCCTTCAAAATGATACTTGGCATAGTTGAAGTCTTCACGGGAAGACGACACTCCGTATGAACTATCCTAAAAAGGTCGACTGCCTAATATCTTTCCAATTTAGTTGTTCACCCATTGAAGGAATCCCTCTGTTGACTTGGGAGGACATCCCTACGGGCAACAGACAACTCCTCGAACCGATTCCTTCTAAATATTTTCAGGTTCATAGGAGCGCATCACGTTTCTGTCTTCCCTTTCCACACTATTTCCCATGTCTAACCCTTTTTTCTTATGTTTTATAATCTTTAAATGATTCCAGGTAGAACTAATCAATCATATTGCACACTTGCCCGCCAGAAATTTACCCCCAGAAGCGCATGCCAGCCATTCATAAAAGCGAACAACATAAAAGCCATCAGCCACAAACAGAAAAGTACATTCCCATTTTGAAATTTTCTAAGTAAATAAGGTCACCAAATTGACCCGCAGGAAGTAAACGATATTCATTGATGGCCCCTTAAAGATTGTACTTTTGATTGATGTGTTTATAAAGCAGTTATTGTCCTGATTGAAGCGATGAAAATTTGCTCTCTTTTTTTCCTCTAAATATATAGATTTTTTTGGATCAATTGGAATTTCGGCAAATGGATAAAGCAGATTAATGCACGAGTTATGTGAATATTTGCCCCCCCCCCCCCCATCTTTTACATATATGTAGGTCTATGCCTGGAGCAATTTAGAACTTTAAGAAGTTTTAATATTATCAAGGGGGTCTATTTTTTATGTGAGCGACGTCGTGGTTTGTTTGAATCATTCACGTTTTGATAAGCTTATTAAAGAAGTCATTTTCTATCGACTCTTTCAATGTCTTATTGGGACGTTTACGATTCGTACGAACCTCACTCCTATCGAACATTCTTTTTTTCGTATAAAAAAAAGAGATACAGTCGCTCCAACGAGCCCCCCTTCGTTAATTCTCCAGTCAATCTGTCAGATTCAAGAAAGATTTGGAGAGATTGGAAAGTCTTTTTCTTGGAATGTTCTCGCAAGTCCAAGTCAAGACGTTGGGCTAGGCACCCGAGAACCCGATGAAATATGGGTCTCAACGCCCCCGAGATCCTGGGGTTGACCTCGGCTTTGCAATGCTTGCTTTGTTGGGCGTTTTTAGCATAGTCTAGGATTGAGGCCTCCGCCTTGGCGTTTAGATCCCGCGGGGAGAGATGAAATGGGAGGAGGAATAATGTTTTGATATCATCCTTGAATAAACTGTGATCGGAGCGAACATGATGGGGAATGGTGTGAGCAGGGGCGGCTCATGTTTTAACGAAAAAGAGAGGGCAGAGTTCCGGACAAAATAAATTCTGAAAGACAAAACAAACAAAAACTCTTTAGTTTAGGTACATTTTGGGGTCGGGAAATTTACTAAAGGTTAGAGAATTTTAAAAATGGCACGATCTCCCTTTTTTTAAATTTAAGGTATGCCACATTGCGTTTTTTTAAGGAGCCCCCCCCCCCCCCCAAAAAAAAAAAAAAAATCACTGGAGCATGAGGGTTATAATGGGATCTCGAAAAGTATCAGTGGGGTTGCTAGAACATATAGTGTGAAAAGATAAGGGGTGTCCCATCTAACTTCAAAACAGGTTTACCAGAAATTCTCCCAACAAGTAAAAACAATACCAAAGAAACAAATGAAAGTTAATAGGTAACTACAAATACGAATAAATATCAAATTTTCTAAGCCACAATCATGGATTCGCCCATGAAAATTCTGAATATAGGCCACCTGGAGTCGTTAGGTGAGATCACATTTCCCCCTAACAAGACAGTGTGAATTTGATAGGCTGATGAAATGGAGGGGGGGGGGTATTTATTACAAAAAGAGGACAGAAATTCAAATCGGTATACAAACAAAAACAAATATTTCGTCTTTATTTTCTTACTTAAAGAATAAACAAGAAGGGTATAAATATGACTGTCAGAGGCTACCGAGAAGATATATGAAATATTTGGACGATCCTGACGATAGAGATAGTTTTCATGCCCTAATCTGCGTGTCCTATGGCAGGATTCGAAGACGTGCAAGAATGATAAATAGTGGACTTAAGGTTAATCCGACGTCAGATCTAACGGGATAAACTAAAGAAAATGGAGCTCATTTTTTAAATATCTATTCCCTCGGTATGCAAAGGATGGTGGGGTGAAGAATGTTGGTGAGTCTTGATGGGGGCTTTGTCCAGATATACGAGTTATTTATCTTTCTGAGGGCTCCCTATCTTCAATAACTAAAACTTCTCATATTGTATGGACGGCAAGCTGCTGTCTGTCAACACAGGACCATTCCTATGAAACTTCTGGAAAGGGGAAATCTGACATGCAAATTGCAAAACAACATTAATAACAACAACAAAGGCAACAAAAAGAACAATTAAACATGAACAAGTTTGTAGGTCAGAAATTATAAATAGGGCATATTGATTTCGTTTCTTTTGTGAATTTAAGGTATGTCACATTGGCTTTAAAAAGATGGACTTGCGGACTCTGTCACCCCTCCCCCCCCCCCCCATCCCCATATAAATCGCCGGGCTTTTTCCATGACTTTCCATGGGAAAGTTGTTGTTGTTGGTGGTGGTGGTGGTTAATAATGATGTTGCTCTGACTGTTTTTTATCCAGAGAATCAGAGAGACAGAGGGGGAGAGGGAGGGAGAAAGAGAAAAACATGGGGGAGTTATCTGCCGTGTATATTATGAACATTAAATGGGTGGACGAGTATCAAGCATGACACTCCATCAATTCTCCCTAGTTTTGAAATGCAAGCCAGAGATGACCGGTAGATGATTGCAGATGACTAGCATGTCCCAAAGGATTTTCTTTTCGACTGGACTGGGTTCCAAGTAAAACTGACAGTGGAAAGACGAAAACAAAATAACAATTATGGTGGAATATGTTATATGATATAGCATGTATGACAATCAGAAACAAAACAAAAACAAGTAGAAAGATAGAAAAACAAAAGAAAAGCAAATAAGAATATGAAATGGTAAGGATTCACATATTTCTTTACCGCATTATCTCTTCAAAGTCTTTGACTTGCAAAAACAAGAAAAGACAGGAGACAAAAACAAAATTTCTGTCAGATGTAGGCGGCCTCTCCTTTCATGGAAAATTTCTCAATTGGGGCAACACCTGCCCCCCCCCCCCCCGCCCCTTCCAAATTTGCCCATGAAACAGATTCGTGCCCTACTTTGTTATACTCGCATCACAAGCGTCCAAGGTCCGTGGAAACTACATGGCTATGTCACGGTTTATGCGTTCAGAGAATGGCATGCAGCGATCATGAAAATAATTACTCCCCTGATCATGATATTGGTCCAAGGTAACGGGTAATAATATGCCATCAAATTGATTGAAGGTGTCCTCGCATCGCTGATCAATGAGATACACACTAGGTACATATGAGCTCAACAGTGAAAATGAGCTACTCAGAAGTGAGGTAGCGCGGAGAACATTTTAATATTAGAATGGGAAATAAAATTATGATAACAGTCTTGATGTATGTTTCTGGTCAATAACGCAGAATACCATGGTCCTGTTTTATGTTGTGAATGTTTTTATATACTGGCATGTTATTTCTGCAAACGGACATAGAAACGGAGAAGAAAAAAGGCAACATAAATTTTTTTTTTCTTCGAAATAAGGTATCTAATTGACTACTGACAATAAATTTGTGTTTCAAAAGGAATTGAAAATTTAGGTAATTCTTGTTAGCCCCCCCCCCCCCCCCGGCCCCTTTATATTTTACTACGTTTTGTTTGACATTGAAGGATGGTGCTTTTACAATACATTGCCTCGATTGATAGCAGTATCCCCTTCCTTGTAATGTCCCGGGTAACGTCATACTTATTATTTTGAAACGAATGTAAATCGACTTGAATCTGCTTCGATGAAACCAATCATATACTGTTCCAGTACATCTCTAATCGTGGCTACAATATGAAACATATCTAATGCTGAAATATTGAGGTCGTTGGACATCGATTCGAGAACCATCCTCCAGCATTTTATGTCAAGTTCAATATCTCTCACGGAATGAAAGACCTCATTAAAGCTTAATTACTTGTCCGACTCCACATTCTTCTATTGGCCGTACAATAAACGTAGGATTATTTTCGTATATTGGATATGGATGGGAGAGAAATGCGCTGTCATGTTTAATCTAAGACGGTCATAATTATGTTTGTGATTTTATTTGTTTTGTTACTGATATCGAAAGTAATGAGGCTCGGTATAAAAAAAAAGACATCGAAATAATGAACAATTAATAGGAGTGAAATATGAATAGCAACGAAATGAAAGAATGGAGAAAAGGGGAAAAGGAATGTATTTGAAATATAGGAGTGAAATTAGAGAACGAGCAGGTTTGAAATAAAAACAAGAGGATAAACATACAATAAAAAGTGAATACAAAATATCAAATTATAATTCTATAAAACAGACCACACAAATCATATTTGAATAATAAATTAACAAAAAGCCCAAAGATTAAGAGTGAGGCAGTACATTACCCAGATTTAAATATCTTGATGATGATGTACAAGCATAAATATAAATTGTGCGACACAAAAAAGCAAGATTGCAAAAGTCGGAACAGAAAAAAAAAACTTAATCCCCATTACATTAATGAATAAATACCAAAAAAAACAGTTAGAATTTGCAGCAGATCGTTTGCAAATAGCTGTATCTGTAGTTTATCTAAATTGCAAGTTCAGTTCTCTGGTTCGCTGACAATATCAGCCATGCCCATCATTCGTCAATAATCCAGCCATCATTATTTCCAGATTGTGACAAATGTATTTATTAGAAGTCGGGGCTCCCCCACGGCGCTGTGCCCTTTGAGTATTATGTAGCCTTATATCAAGGGATTTGATGTAATTTCTATGACACCACTCTTAACTTTTTGTTTTTATATTATTTTCTTCTTCTTTTTTGTTGTTGATTTGTTGTGCCGATTTCTTAATGGGTTGAAATCTTTTACAACACAATCCAGCTTACATGCATCATTGCATGCGTCTTTTTGAAAATTGATATTTTATTTTGATCGAAGCCATCTTTGGTTGGTTAAACAGCAAGCTAGAACAGATGAGACTGAATTCAAGGCTAGTATTTCATTTGCAATATCACAAGCGCAATAATAGTGCATGTAATGACTTGGTCATAACAAAAACGATATTTGCAATCTTGAAGATGGGAGGAAACAGGTGTACCATTAAAGAAACTAATATACAGAAGAAGTGCTGTGAACTGCTGATTAATATATTTCTTCCGGGAGGAAAAATGTAAATTGCTGCCAATTAAACTTAACCTTAACATATACAATCCGTCATTATGCTACCATATTGGTGATAAAGTGTGATTTTTTTCAATTTCATTAATTTTTCCGACATCGAAAAACATGCTGTAGGAAATGATTTGGTATACTGGATCAATCTAAAGACTCGTTCTTATATAGCCACGAGAGGGTTGCCGTTTCATATGAGATGTCATGTAGCTTAGGTGCTTTCTTCCTTGCGCTAATTAAGTCTGCTAAAGGCGAATAGCCCATACGCCAGGTATTAACCTTTGCATTCATGTTGTGTGCGATGTGTGTGTCTCTATCTCCCTCTTACACACCTTGCGTCAAAGACTGCGCCAGTCACTAACGCAGTCCTACGTCAGCAGCTGACGCCTCGTGTGCAATGGCAATGTAGAGTGCGTGGATTGAAATTGAAGACACCTCATTTCCTTATGCCACTCTGTCACTGTACTTTATACATAGGTCACATCTTCTTAGACGATGGCACGAGAGAGTGATTTTCGAGATCCTTTTTCTCCTTGCAAGCGTTTTCATGAAGAGCCGTCAAGTGACAGCAAGATTCTTGAAAATCTGATCTCCGTATCGTACTTTCAAGTAATACCAAACTCGAAAGATCATTTTTAAAATGCGAGGTTAAATGGACATATAGAATAAGTATAGCAAGTACCAAGAAATACAAATTGAGCGCATTGGAGGACTAGGTTAGGGCTTTTTTAAGTCACTTACTTAATATCTTGCGTAGATTTGTATTCCGGGGAAAAGGGATCAGAAAAATTTAAGTTACTCAAGCAAGTGATTTGAAATTTCTATTTATCTTCGCTTTCTTCTCACTTTCAATTCATCTGCTACACTCTGTAACCTCTCGCAGGCTGCGAAGGATGTGGCAGGGGCGTATCCAGACCTTCCCCATAATGAGGGGCGAAACATCTCATAAACCATTTTTTTTTTCTTGAGAGACTATACGTCAGGCCTATACGTCAGGCGGTGGTTTATATTTCATGCGTTTCTTGACTTACCAAATATTCCGTAACCTAATAAATATATAAAGGAGCTGTATTTCTTTTTCTTGATCTGAAATCTGGAAGGGGGACAAATCCCCCCCCCCCCCCCTCCCTTAACCGTTCCCTCCATCGATACGCTAGTACGATGTCGTGATATCTCTTTCACGCTTCTCTAACTCTTTTCCTGACACTGATCGCTCGGGAAGAAAGCGGTCAAGTCTCCGTTCACTTGTTGAAGACCGTGTGGGGTCTAGTGAAAGTGCAGGGTTTTAAAGGCTCGGCAGGTGATACGCATGTGGTGGATTTAAGTGAAGCTGAAAGGCAGGGGCGGCTCTAGGATTTATTTATTTTGAACGGAGGGATCGAGGTATACACTCCTGAAGAAAAAAATCTCAAAGAGAGAGAGAGAGAGAGAGAGAGGAGTAAATATCTGCCATCCGCCATCATATTCGTAGGAGAAAAAAAGTAATAACAATAAAATGTATTTGAAAAAGTGCCTATACACTAAAGTATCTGCAATATGTCGAGTTGCCCCCCCCCCCCCCCCGTCTTTCCATTTTTTCAGGATGTAGAGGTGTCCTGTATTACCCCCTTTTTTGTAGGAAGACTTCTTCTTTTTCAAAAAGCAGCTGGAATCTGTTGTTTAGGTCAGATGCAGGCTCCTTTCAAAACGAGCATCTAGGTGTTCATTTCCTATTCCTACTTCATTAGCTGGAAGAAATCAAAGTTTTTAAATGGTTTTTAAGACGAAATGCATTGGCTAAGATAGGAAACATCATCTGTTGAACGGAAGTATCCTTCCTTCCCCTCTTTCCCCCTCATTAAGTCTCTTTCTCTCTTTTTTCTTCTTTATCTCTCTCTTTATCTCTCCCTCTTTCCACCTCTCTCTCTCTCTCTCTGTCTCCCTCTTTCCACCTCTCTCTCTCTCTCTCTCTCTCTCTCTCTCTCTCTCTCTCTCTCTCTCTCTCTCTCTCTCTCCTGATATTCCAGTTAACACTTTCTCCATCTCATTGGAGTTCTTTGCCCTCTGTATCGCCTGTCACTTTCATCGAGCAATGACCAGACTACAAAATAATTAAACCCGTGGTACTGCCTCTGATTACTTTTCTTTGCATGACAATGATATATCTTTTATGTACCCTATGAAAATATCATGATCCTCTATTACCATGTCGCAATGGTCTCGATGAGACATGGCACATTTAGCTTCGATCAATCTTTAGTCGTTCACACTCTAGCTCAGAGATGAATATAGAATATATAGATACTTGTATGAACACGACTACGATCTTTAGTGTACTGAACTGAACTGAGCGTGGGCCCAGTCATTGAGGGGGGAATGATGATGTAGGGAGGGGGCACCGCTTTACAAGATGACAACATGCGAGAAAACAATCCTATGAATATATTTAGGGGAGCAATTATTGAGATATAGTGAGTCGCATCTTCTTCATTGTACGAAGGGAAGGGGAGAGATAAAAGGGAAGGCTGCATTCTGCAGAGTCTTAGAAAGTTGTCAATTATTTACTGCAGACTAACAGAAAATTCCATGTTTTGAAGGGATTATTCTTCGGAGGGTCTTTTTTTCTGAATCGCAGAAGGCCAATCAAGTATCCACTCGGTCCCATGTAAATAGAGGTAAGAGCAGAGTAAACGGTCAGAAGCATACCGGCCTTGCTCGCATCCCCTTTGGTTGCTAACCATTATGGCCCCCACCAACGTACCGTACGCCATGCAGTAATTGAAAATTCTCCCCGAAATCTTCGTCTGTATAGATGTCTGTATAGATGTACATGAACTTCGTCTATACATACTGATACAAAAGTGCTACCTACTAAATGCGATATTATGACCCACAAGCCCTATTTCGAATTCATATCACTACGCGTCATTGTTTCGAGGTAGGATAAGAATTGTAGCATGGTATGAACTATATTTGTGAACCGTTCATTTTAAAAATTATAAGCACATGAATAATGATTACATCGAACTGTAAGTTACCAATATCTATCGCATTCCAAATGCAAGTAAGTGGGTTCATTCCACTGTATTCCAGCCGTTTTGTTTTTTGGTATTTTTGTTGGGTTTTTTGTTAGAGGGTGGTGGGGGCGGGGGTGTTGTGTGTTTTGTTTTCTTCTGATCGCCGCTGATCGGTATTGTTATTGTAACTAGTAAAATGCGAAACATTTGAACTAATTGCAAATTCATAGAATCGAAATGAGAGGAGATTGGAGATAGGAGATCCAAGCAGAGCCAAATGAAGAATGAAAGAAAGGAGAACGGGATAAGAGAAGGAGAAAAACTTGAAGAAAGAAAGAACGATCATAATACAAAACAGCGAACAACATGGAATTTTCTACAGAAAACAATTATTCTCCCTCTCTCTCGCTTGCTCTTGCTCTCTCTCTTTCTCCCTCTCTCTCTCTCTTTCTCTCTCTCTCTCTCTCTCTCTCTCTCTTCTTAGATCTCACTTTTAGAAAACACGAATAGCATCACGTCGAAAGCGCGCCAAGCCATCCGTGATGGACGACTTCATTTTTTCTTCAAGTAAATGTTTTCTTCAATTTTCCCTAATCCTTTCGTCAGTCCCAAAAGGCCCTGTGTTGAACCAAGAATCTTTCATTTCCTTTATCATGTTGTAAAGAGCACGGTCCAATATTAAAGGGGTGTACAAAAATAAAATGAAAAACTCTCTTATTTGGCCTATCCTATAGCAGGCCATTGATTTGATACAACTCGAGATTGAAAAATTATACTTTGTTTTCTTATGTTTTCAGTGGTTGATACTTTTGTCTGTGATTTCAAATAAATGTATCAGTTTTTACTCATCAAAACTGTGCTGATTTTTATTCCTAAAATGATGTAGCTGGTAAAAATTCAATTTTATCGAAGATATTAATCCCGATATTCATACCCCCTTACTCTACGGCATCACAATCATAAATTATCGCAGAAGGGACAATTTCATCACTATATAATAGCAAATGAACCACTAATGTTAGATATGATCGCTCCCTAAACGGTACCAATCGATGAACCCCCGCCACCACCCCCTCCCCGCCCCCTCCTCCTCTGAAAACTACCCCCCTTTTCAGGCACCAAGAATCCCAAGTTCAAGGTCAACTTGCTCTCAAGCGAGTATACTCAAAATCAAAATGGAAGTCATCTGTTCCTGGGATGAAATAGATATGGACTGGATTTCTCTACCAAGGCCAGCATACCCTTAGTTTTTATGATTTCCTTAATGGAAAACGTCCTGTGGATTTTGTTTTTGGAGAAATGGAAATTATTTCACGTGTTTCTCGTCACGTCAGAAGCTTAAAAGGTCACATGGTCTTTCGTCAAGGCTGAATTGCGTCTTCATTTTCTTTTATTTAACATAATAAATATTTAACAGAACGAAGAAGAGATAAATGGATGCCGACCTTTGCACAAGAATTGTTGTGTAAAACTTTCAATATAATGTGGCACGATGAAAATTGGTATTATTGAACCTAATTTGACCTGGCCCTTAAGATTTAAGTCAAATTTTCTAGATTCGGAGAATGGAAAAAGAAGTGCAGCTGCTTCACACCATTTTTTCTGATGTCATTGTAAAATGATGGCAAATATAATTGTGTTGAGACTCCTGTGACATCCTATAAAACAGAAGTCTATAACTTTAAACAACAAAATTTTCATTTTACGCGGGCATATACCCGTATATAATGATATATAAAACGCCGCCCCCCCCCCCCCCAATCTCACGCTGCCTTCAATGTATGTGTGTCTCTCTCTCTCTCAATCTCATTCTCTCTCTCTCTCTCTCTCTCTCTCTCTCTCTCTCTCTCTCTCTCTCTCTCTCTCTATTTTGTCTATCTAAATAATTAGGTAGCTAGCTGTCTATCTATCTATCTTTATATCTTTATATATATGTATTGTCAGTCTATCACTCTTGCCTCATTTTCTTTTTTCCTAACCTTTGTTCTCCTATCTGACCCCCCCCCCCTTCCCTCTCCCTTTGCATTTTCTCTCTCTCCCCTTCTGTTGCCGTGCGATGTGACTTTATCAGGTTTATTGTAAGCCGCTAAGGTTGATGGAAAGGTCGAGAGAGATTTATGGAGGTTCAAATGCAATAATATTCACTGCATTCTACAATCCGATTATGACACGGGAGGGGGCGGGGTGGGGAGGGTATGTTGATTCCATTTCCGGTCCATTGTGGGTTTCAATGTCTCGGAGAATGACCGAGGTCGTCTCGACTGCGACGTTCGTACACCATGGGAAAAACGATGTCGAGGAGGGTATATGATTATGTTGAAACTATTGTCGTTCTCTCAGAAAATAGATTTCGATTACCATTTTCGGTTCATGTTGGATTTCCATTTCTCGGAGAATGACCGAGGTCGTCTCGACTCTATATATGTTTCCATTTATTTGTGTGTGTATGTAATTCCTCTCACTGATTATACAACCATTTCATTTCATATACTATGCACGATTTGTGTAACAAATTTTCCCAAAAGTCTTCATTTCTTGCCAGAGTTTATGAAAAGAAATGTCTTGAAATACCCTTAATTTAAATAATGAATAATGATCGTTCCGATTGTCATATCGTCATAATGGCATTTAAAAAGACTAATAATTAAGTTAGGGACGTTCAAGACAGAATTCGTTATACGTGGACTGATGAGGTCAATTCTTGAAATATTGAGGTCTATTGTCATCACATGTCAAATGATATCGATGCCCCTGGAGTGATAATTTACCACAGGGTTATCTTAATCAGACTACATTGCAACGAATTATCCAAGCAACATTCGTGCTCTTTATTGGGTTTCATGGATAGAGATAGACGTCTAGTGCACCCACACCCCCGACGAATGGCGGAAATGAAAAGGAATGGGGTAAAAGAGAAAGAAAGAAAGAAAGAAAGGGAGAGAGGAGAGGCAATGCCAAAGGAATATGACCTGAGTCTACGCAACTCGTTGAATGTCAATGAGAAATTATTAAAGCATTATGGGGAAAAAACTATTAGTTTCTACCATTACCCGACACACAGTCAATGAGTTACCAATAATTTAGGTAGTTGACAAAAGTGATATATTCATTTGAGTCTTATTTGTCACATGACCGTTAGCTTTGTACGCTGATTGGCCATGTAAGTGCTCACATGACCTCGTTGGCACCACGCCAAGTGAATGTCAAATCACACTTGAGCTGACGTCATAGGGTCAATGCAATCAATGTGATTGTCAAAATCGTGGGAATACAAGTTAAATGTCAAACCAATAAAATTATACACCTAAAATGCATGTATTTCGTCATGAAAGTGATTTTTAACACGCTTGAAGAGAAAATATTATGAGCAGGTGGTGAGCAATCACGTATTTGATGAAAATGGTTATTTTCTCCCCATTAAAGTGGAAGGTGATTATGTGTACAATTTTGAATGTTAAAGCTACAGTATGATCATTGAAAATAAAAAAATATATATCAGTTTTTCATTTTTATCCAAAACGACTTGGAAATTGGACAAGTGAAAGAAATGAATGAAAAAAAACTTTTATTTTTGTTTAAAAGATTATTTGAAGGCCTTGACGAATCTATGTTAAGAGATTTTCTATTATTTGAATGGAATGTAGAATGAAATATGCCTCGAAAGATCATGCCATCTTTGATTATTCATTCACCTGCATTCCCTGACCGCGACTGGAGATCTCCCCAGTCCCCATCCCAGTTAATTTTAGCAGTGACGATAGAAAACAATGTCACTTTTTAATTAGACGAAATGCTGTCTGTCGAACATGATTCCTAAAGGGCCTTCGCTCTTCACACATCGCTGCAGAAAAGTAATTTTGGCGCGAAAGAGAAGCTCCGAATTCTTGTATCACTATCGGAATTTATCCGTGATATTAAAGATGTTAAAGGTCTATTATTAATATTGACCTTTAATCCAAACGCAACTCTAAAAGAACACATACCGTTCAAAGATTACAGACGAATCTCACCACTCTTACAAAGCTATATATCGAAATCACATGCAAGTCATTGCAATATGTTTCACTTTGATTTCCGATGCTTTAAATTAGTTTATTCAAGTTTTTCCCACTTCACATGAGGTGCATGTCAGTTGCGTCACTGAGTACACTAATCTGGCATATATACAGCCGATTGGTTGTTGCTTGCGCCAGTTATTCAACGTAATTTGCACAGTTATATCAGTTTGTATAGCCTACAATGTCCTTGTCAAGACAGCGCCAGTGGTTAAAGCAATTCTACGTCAATACATAACGCCTCGTGTGCAACGAGCATTATGTTGGAAATCGACTGCGGAGTATTGCTGTAGAAGCATGTGTCTTACTCTCCGCCCCACCCCTCCCGATCCTTACCTTCGACATCCATTATTGTTTAAGTGGTTTAACCGCCAAAGAATGTGACATTCAAAGCAAGAATATACTAGGACTCCACCTCAAAATAGACGGAGAAAATACACCACTTCACGCAAAATTTATCGCTTAGTCCATCATATGCATTTGCTTTTATCAAATTATCCTGTTTATATTTCCCTCCTTCAAAAAAGCGTTTCCTCGCCTTCGAGATGTTCTTGAATTTGAGCGATACTTTTATGTCTACCCTAGATAAGTTACTTCGGTCGAGGTTTTAATAGCTCTAGCGGAATCAAATGTCAAGTAATAGGCCAGTATAATATGACGGCCATCTCTCCGTTGTCTATTTTGTTTCGTGATCTCTTTTTTGTTTTCGTGGTGAGTTTTACTTGTCACTGACACCGAAGACCCAAAACTGATCATGATATTTCCGCTCCTCGTCGATTTATGGTGTTATCGCTCAAGTGCTCCATGATTTATTCGAGCAGAGAGAGTTAGCGCAAAGAGCTTACAAAAACAGAAAATACGCAGTCTCTAGATAAACACTGTGACATATTCATCCCGTATCACCCGCCGCCCTGTTACGAAGACATCCATACTTTATCATTAATGGATAATGGGTTATAATTTTCAGCCATTTTTTTGATAAACTGACTTTTCAAGTCAATAACCAATCACAAAAGAGTTTTTGACTATATTAATGTATAGGAAAGCTGGTCATAATTGTTAACTTTAAGATCAGGCATGAATTAATCATAAAATGTCTATATTCGTTTGGGGTTTTATTAACCTGACTGCTTAGAAAGAATGAATATGCATGTAAGTAAGCAATCAGGTGACCGACAGCTTTAATTCCTCTCAGAGGGAATTGGTAGTGAGGATTAATTCCTTACCGAAGGGCACTAGCTTATCGAATTGGGTTCGAACCCCGAACCCCCGGTTACGAAACCCCTGCTCTACTATTGAACCATCGTGCCTCACTCATAGAAATACATAAAAACATGTTTCCAAATTGTTGGTTTCACATGAAACGCGTACATTATTTTAATTCGAATGTCCATATACCTGCATACTCTGAGAAAAGTAAGTAGGCCTATCCATACCTAGGTTCCAAACTAAAGCTAGATAACTTTGTCACCAGGTAATATCAAAAGGGGAAGACATATTTATTGACGGATTTTTATTGACAATTTATATTTCAGCGACCTAATATACGGTAGAAGAACAGAAATATGTCACAAGACATGGGCTGCGTTCTCTGTCACTGATTATACGTTGATTGTACCGGGGAGTTGTTCTGTCCAGCGGTGGTTTGTGGTTTGGTTTGAGCTGTCGAACTGAAATGTGAAAATGATTCGTCAATATTGGTTGCCATTCTTTGTAATCAGGAGCAAAAAAACGTTAATATTTACACCTCACTCTCAAGTCCATTACGACGATCTAATTGCACGAACATAAATAGTTTGCACTGTGGCTGTTAGTGGCGTAGCAGTTGGGAGAACGGGGGCAACGTGCCCCCGCCCCTACGGAACAGAGGGAGAGAAAGGGAGAAAGAGAGACTGAAAGGGAGCGGCGAATGGCAAGTTTTGAAAAAAAGATGACGTCCCTCATACCCCTCCTTTGCATGTGTGGGAGTCGTATTTTCCCCCAATCTAATATTACTAGCGTCCCCTCACCTCCAACCCCCCCCCCCCGCCAATTTATAATGATCCATACAAAATCAAACAGCTCAGGATTCGATGACGTATTTCGTGCGTTAGTCGAACTATCTATCACCAAGGTCAAATGTTACGACCTTGGTTAGACCTTTCATGTTATTATTATTTTGATGGTTGGCAACACGATTATGAGTATGTTAGAACGGTTGGGAATGAATTAAAATGGATACAAATGTTACCATGAGTGGGCATTATATTACCGAATTGGTCAGACATAATACCTCATATTTGGTCTTACAAGGGAAGTAGATTAATAAAAAAAAATAGAAAGATACGAGACAGATGGACGAACAGAAAGAAACGATAACTAAAATAGATGAATACTATAAAGAAGAGCTGAAATAACATGTATAATTTTTCTGTTCCGAAAACACATCGGAAATCTATCAAGGGGGTATCTCACTGAGCGGCGAATGCTTGGGAACGTTGCGAATTTTGGATTCGCCAATTTTTAGCCATGTTTAGCGACAACGAGCAACATTTGAGCCAATGTTTGAGAAAGTGTGTGCGAAAGTCATTTGGCGACTATTAGCGACTGTAAGTAAAATAATGTTAGCGACATTTTTTGCGAATATTAGCAACTGTTTGCCTATCCTTTGCCACTATTTGTGAATGTTTGGGATATTTTGCTAACTTCTGGTACTCAGTGGGTCGATTTTATATAGGAACCATATGGTAACGTGGTCGCTAGCATTGACGAATCAAAAAGAACTTCGGTGACACCGCCTTACAACCGTTTGCCAAGGTTTACGTCTGTTTTGCAAACGCTCGCAACTGTTTGCGGAAAATAAATTCGCAAAGAAATTTTGAACATATTCAAATTTTCTTTGCGACGAAAAACACTGTTTTCGACAATTAAAACTGTTTGTGAACTTTCTTGCAACCTTTTACGAACCTTTTGCAACCTTTTACGAACCCTGGCGAATGGAAAGAAAAACTGGTGCACAAACGAAATAATTTATTATAATAAAATACTACTTTCGGCATTGATAATGTGACATATTGAGTGGTTTCACGAATTTCCTTGCTTATAGACCTTGGAAGAAAACTGTAGGAATTATCACGGTAGAGTGTTTCATTCAAAAATTTAGACCTTGAAGAATCAAAGAGTGTATGTGATATTTCAAGCCTGCTATAGTCCATACTATAAAAAGGGACCAAATGCGTCAAAATGAATCAACGGCCTCGACGGCCTTCGTTGATGAAAAGAGAATGTTATTCTAAGCTTTTTGGGTGATTACAGAACATTATAATACCACGCTTTGTTGATATCTTCAATAATGAGACGCGATTCGATGTATTGATTTGGAAAATCGAACAATACGCTCGGTCGTCCGTCAAATTGATAATGTGCCAACGGAACAAAGCGATGACAGATCTCTGAGGTGGTAGAAAGGATTCGTTGGATAAAGAAGTAGAAACATGAATAAAAGAAAGAATGTGGAAGGGTGTGATAAAGGATGGTTTGATGCTATTTATATACATGCTTGCGAGTATTAAACTTAATTATCTGTCCTTACATAATAAGAGAGAATGAGATATTGCGTAAGTGTCCTCGTGTCATGAGAACAATCGAAGATAGTTTGGAATATCTAGTAAAATGACATTACGGAAAGGCATAGTGCATGAAATTGGATCCGACAGCCAGGCGAACATTCTGATATATGAGATGAATATGGTATAAGGAAAAAAGTAATGTTAATGTCATTTTTACGACACTATTATTTATGGAACTTAATGAACCAAGGCTGACTGAACATAAATGAACTGAGAGACATGCGTGCAAACACAGCCATTTTAAAATACGGGGTTTCGCGTGTAAACAGTGATGGCAGCTGCGCACAAGGCGTCGATTCGATTACGTTATGCGGTGGTCACATCCCGCCGTACTTGCAAGTGCGTGCTGTCTACGTGCAAAAACGTGGGCAAAATTTGGGTATCCGTACGTGATGAGTACCGCCTCCGTACGGATTTGGGAGCACGCAGACACACCGTAGCACTTTTAGTGCATGAGGAACTTTCGCTGCGTTCGGGCTGCGTTCGGGCTACCGATTCACCCCAGTGCGTGTGACGTGCGTGCCCGGTACTGCCAACGAGCGCACAACGCACTGACTCCGTGCGTCTTTTAAAGGCGTACGTGATAAGTGCGTGGTCCGTGCTTACTCGCCACTTCCCCAGTTCAGCTATCCAATGAGCACGCATAACTCACGTGAACCGTACCGAGTAAGCACTTACAACGCACGTTGTTCGCACTGATTTATGCAGTATATAGTCTCTTCGGTGGAATGGGCGGCATCTTGAGGCAGCAACAGCTGAGACTTCTGGAGAACATCGGAATGTCGTCCTATATGCACGCACTTACAACATGCGAGTGAGTAAGGACACCGTACGTGAGCAGCACTTGTAAGTACGGCCTCCGTACGATAACGTGGCAACCGCACGGAGACCGTACGTTGTAAGCACGTTGTAAGCACGTATAACGCACTTACCACGTGCACAACGTACGATGCACGCAACCGTTCACGGCCAGGCGTGGCGTGCGGGTCACGTACTTACACAGTGCGTGTGACGCGCGTTGCCGGTACTCCCTCCCTGCCTCTGCCACTCCCTCCCTACGTTTTCAGAAAAACGTGGCGGCCGTGGCCTCCCCAAAAACCGTACGGACTAAAAACACGCACGGTGGGATGTGACCAACGCTTAAATTACATGCGTTTATGAAGACAATTAGCTCTTACGCCTGTAATATGTACGCTATTCTTTTATTTATTTGTAGCTTTATTTTCAAAAGGTAGCATTGTCAGTTCCGAACTGCTTTCTGCAGCTGCCCTATTGAGTAGTTTAAGTATAAATAATATTTTGTTTAATATACAATATGATCAAAGATTGTAATTATAGAAAAATGAAATGCTGAATATAACAAATAATGACTTAATGCAAACTAAGAACATGTCATCTATATATTTTGCATACACTTTTCGTACGGTTGTATCATTCTTTCATGGCGCATCACAGGCCATGTCATAGTCGCTGACACAGTTCTGCGTCAACAAAATGGCGTATCGTGTGCAATGGGCATAATAGCGCAATGGGCATTAATCCGATAGCGCTGCCTGCTGTGCCTATGCTTTAATTTAGAGACTTGTGTAGTCGCCTGATAACTATTGAGATATTTGGAGCTAGTTAATGAAACCATAAGTATATGACCTAGAAGTCATGTGACCTCTGTCCCATTGAAAATTAGGTAAAAATGAAGGAATTCAGAAAGGAGGAAGAGTGAAAAATTATGCAAGGGGCCGATAAACACAGTCGTATTCAATTTGCACATGAATGTTAATTCACACGTGTGTACTAAGTTTATTCTGCAACGCAACTGGTCTCGAGCCATGCAGAATTTCCAAAAGAAACCTACTTAATAGCTCTTTTCTCACCCCTGTACCGTTAACTTTGTATTATTTAGCTTCACTGTAAAAAAAATATACAAAAGAAAATTGTGCCAAGTGGTCACTAAAACTATTTCACAAACAGAGCGAAAGTAGGTCGTACATAGTGGCATCCAGTTTCAAGGAGGCCGGCTTCTTCATTATTTTTTGGAGAACACGCTGTCACGCAAACGAAAAATACATATCAAAAGTTTCCTCGTGATTCCTTACAGTCATCTACATTCTACATGTATTTAGAATGCATAAGTAGGTCGTATTAAACGTGACGGATTGAAATTTCAGACAGCCCCTTTTATTCGTCCACCACAAGGTTGTTCCCAATTCATCAAGCTTGCACGCAAGGGGCTATTTTCAGAAAACACATGCTGGAAGTCTTGAAATTATAGCGGTATTCGATAGCCACTGGTCGTCCATTTTCCTCTTGGTAGGCGGGCAATTTGTTGGATGATACGTAAAAGGAACTGACGGAGTCGGGTAACAAGAGACGAGAACAAATCGCGTCTTCTCGTAAGAGTCACGCCATTAACAGCACATCATCATACTTATCAGCGGAACATTCTTCGACATGGAGTAGATTGGCGTAGCCACAGGGGGAGGGCGGGGGGGGGGGCAACATCCCCGGCAACATCTCCAAAAATGAAATGGTAGGAAAAGAAAGGGAGATGGTTAAGGTAATGTGAATAGATGCTATGACACCCTTCTTCGCTCTCCCCTCATTGTAGGCCTAAATACTTGTTCTTTCATAATATCCATCCACTTAATTTCACCCCCCCCCCCTCCTCCTATGCAATTTCCCCTACCATAGCTGAATCCTTGCGATTATTGGAGTACATACTGCGAAGGGAAAGGAAATTAATGATAACAAGTACGAGTGGCTTTGCAGGTCGAAGCACTTTGCGAGCATAATTCATTGGCTTTAATCGTTATACATAACAATAAATAGAAACACACAACAATTACAATTGTGGAAGCATCAGATGAGCTGCATAAAAACAGAACAAAACAACTTAAATTCGTAATGTGTTGTCATAATTTTACCAAAGTGCACTTTTTCTGTAGTTCAGTAAAGCACTTTGAAGCGTTCTTTAATCAAGATAAGTTGGATCTATGAAACGAATTCTTCACATCATAACGAGCAAAACTACTTGGGGATGAAAAAACAAAATCGGAATAAATGAAAGCATATTTCTGTATTGTTAAATATTCGAAAATGGTGGTTATGTTAAAATAAACATTTAAGATTTATCGAATAACATTCGTGATGGACTCGCTAAGATATGCATGAAATGTGAAGAATTTCTGCACAGCAAATAGTTAAGGTATATTGAAGGGTCGTTTAAAAATTGGTATTTTAAGTGGTATGACGTATTTGCACTGAACTCTACTTTTTTTTCTGGGAAGTAAACTGTTACGACTAATTAATTCGCTTAGAAAAATGTTATACGGTATTTTATCTTTCGATTGTAAGTCGACTGGTTTTCACTGTCCTATTCAGGTATAAGAGTGATGGCTAGTATATCATGAAGATTAATTCAAGCAGTGTTTTTTTAATATGTTTGAGTTCCGCTAAATCTTAACGTTTCTCGAGTTTCAAAATTTTTTTGTGTGTGTGTGTGTCGGGAAAATTGAAAGGAAAAGCGTTTAAAAGAAATGATGACAATGTTTTCTGTGGATATTTCAATGTAATGCCTAGTTTTACTGTTAACAGCGAAGGCATCGACAAGAGGCTAAATGTTTCTAGGCTCAGAGCACCTACTACACTCCGCTAAACACAGATGTACACTATGGTGTATCTCAACCCTATTTAATTATTGCCTTCTTCACTCGCTTTGCCAGATGAATTAAAACGGAATTAAATACTTGTATCAACTATAAAAGTTCACTCTCGCTGTTGCCTTTGTCAAATTTCTCTGAATTTCTATCTCGCTTGTCGTCAGTGCCCTTTTCCCGTGTCGCAATGTTTATGTAAAAAAGCTGAAAACGTGTAAATAACATGTCTTGTGAGCGATGATTTGGGGTATAGTTTACGACTCTGTGCAGATTTACGACTCCCTGTTGTTTTTACGATCGTCTGTTGGTCGCAATATTGTAACGAGTTATTATAAAAGAGCAGGAGTCGCTCGATGACGTTTGTTTGGCTGTGTACTGATTGTGATTTGTGAATGAACTTGGGTCTTTGGTGATATTATTTTTGTACCAGTGGCGTAGCCATTGATGCAGCGATTGAGGGAGCAGTGGAGTCATGGGGCGGGGGTGGCGCCCGTCTCACTAGTTGGTTTAATGTGAGTGAACAAATCAGACTATCAATTAGGGCAGGGTGTAAAAAGCAAAGGGTACTGTCGACGTACTTCTTTTTACGTACGCTCCCCCTTACAAAAAAAATAAAACAATTTCCTTATTTTTCTCTCTTTTTTTTGGAGGGGAGGGGGTTCGATTGGGGGCAGAACACCTTGCTCTCTAGTTGGTCAGTTCCAACTTAAGTCCCCGCTGTCAAGATTGTGTCGGATACTCGGACCAAATCCTGTCAAAAGCAAAAAATAAAACCAAAACAAAAAAGGGAGAGGGAGAATTGCCTAGCTGCAAAGAAAGCAATATTCGATTGGCATGTTTTCAAATTATTTCGTACTGACATTTTCATTGCAGTTCAACTGTTTTCCTGCTAAAATGAAGAGAAAGATAAAAACATACCACCCGTATAAATATGTTTTTCGCATTAGCATCACACCCGAGTACACCACATATTCATCATGATCATTGTTGAATAGGACATTAATGTCACATTTCCACGCAAAAGGTTTGAGACTCTGCACGTAGTCAAACAAATTTCGTGCAAAACGGATAACGGATTCTTCGCAACATGATGCCGTTCGCACGCGACACACGTGCATATTTTGAAATGAGAAATGAAAGTATTTGAATGATGTGAAATATGCTTAACCGTACATGCATGAACAAAAATAATATTAGAATATGTGAAGCAATGACGAAACGAAACAAGGTTCAGAGCAAAATACGCCAATTTGTCCAGTTGACAAAGACTTTTTTTTTCTACTCGACTTATTTGATGAAAATCATTAATCTGGACCATTTTTCATGAAGCTTGTTATAAACATAGGGAACATCTTTATGACAAATGATTTGATGTAATGATTTTAATAGCATATTTCCATTTTTGTTACTCGCTGTTTTTTTTTAAACACTGAAATTTTTCTTAGAATTTGTGTGTACCATATCACTTTTTTTAGTTATTTTTTTTTTTAACTGAAGTTTTAAAACGGAAAGCGTCTCAAAGCCAGACATCCGATTCATTCATCTGTTGTTGCAGTACAGGGACTTGACCTCTAATCCCCCAGTGAATATATCATCCCCTGAAGAAATTGACTTCTGTCGTGTTCAATCAAAACGCATTGAAAACACAACGTGATGTAATTTCATTCTATAAGATGATTGTTTGTTCTGGGATTTATAGAGGGGGCTGTTTTGTGAATGAAAGCGGAGATTTCTCGTACTCGATCAGATCAGGATGGGGCGCGGTCAGATCTTGATGGGCGAAGGGTGTAATGGAGGGGGCGGCGTTTATAAAACCACCCAAGTTAATCCTAATCCTAATTGGTATCGTTGTTGAAATAGAGGATGTAATTTTTTACGAAGGCGGGTATAGGCGCATGTGCCTAAAGTAGTTTAGAGCCTGTAGAGATTGAAGTCTATTTGCCCAAGTACCAGCTTCTAGATTCTACATTTCGGACAAAATAGGCATACGCAATATTATTATGTTTAATACAGATGTTTAAAATGCAGAAAAAATTCAAAAAGACTATGTCATAGCTACCTAAAGATGAGGCCTGCCCGAAAATCGACAAATTTAAGATTCTCGAGGGGGCTGCACCCCCCCCCCCCTCTGCCCCACTTCGTACCTTTAAAACAATATGAACTAATGAATAACTACTCTTATAGTAGCAAAGAAATGTGGAGAAGATACCATGACCCGTGACAATATTATTTCATCCGAAATCAAGGCATTCAGACATTCTCTTTTTTATAATTAAAAAAAAAACATATATCATTTTGACAAAAATACATGATATCTTACCAACCATGCCTGCTTGCATTGGCGTCGCTGCTGCAGTAATGGTATGTTCTTCCAAAGGGCACTAAATGAGAACTACAATGCATGGTGATATGAGAGTCACATTTCAAATGTTGGTCCATGTTTGCCCAAGCCCTTATGGATTACACAAATTTATGACATATTGTATACGTTGAAACATTTCATTAAATCCACGTCTCTGGAGAGAGCATGTAGGGTGGTTCATTCAAAAGAAATAAGTTTGCCATTGGAATTTATGATCAAAGACGAATGGAGAGCTAGAGAAGAAAACAAAACATATGCTCTTGTTTGTAGACGAATGGAGATGGAAAAAAGAATGCACTTGTTTGCTTAATTATGGCTGTATGAAACGGAGTCGCTTTCATTGTTTGAGAATATAAGGCAAGGTCAAATGTAATTCTACCGATCTAAGAGGTTTTAGAGAATCGTGCTTCTGGAGACGGTTATTCATTGTGCGTGCGAGGAATGAATGAAACGGTATTTCTTAAAGTTTAAAATGGAGAGTCCTGAAATAGATCGGTGGCCATGTTCGTATGATTTTGCAAAATGACAATTAACGTAGCAATGCTAAAATGGAGTGAAACGAAGAAGGGATCAAGGTTGATGTTCAGAGAGATCGTGAAAAGCGGGATTTAAGGAAGTAGGAGAACAGAGGAGAAAGAGAGAGAGAGGGGGAATGACAGATACAGAGAGATGGGGGAGAAGGAATTGAAAAAGAGAGAGAGAGAGAGAGAGAGAGAGAGAGAGAGAGAGAGAGATAAGGGCGGAGAGAGGGGGAGGGGTGAGGAGAGAGTGAGAAAAGAGAAGGGGAAAAGAAAGAGAAAGGAAAACAAATAGAAAGAGCGATAAAAAAAAAACTGGAAAAGGTGAGAAAGAGAGGAGCCAACCAGACAGAGAATGGTTTAGATGGAGCAGAATGAGAACAAGACACAAAGTAAAACGGAAATGGAGCAGAGGGAATATGCCCGAAAATTTTTCTCCATTACGTTTTCCACTTTCATATTTCTTTTTCATCATCACTATGCCCATATTTCCCCCTTTTTATCAGCCGTATATAGAAACCTACTCATTTTATTTTTACTAGACTGACTTTCCATTCATCAGGCCTAAATTTATGGTAATAACTATAAAAGAATTCAAAATCTAGACAGTCCCAAAATGTCATCCTTCTTTAACCCCGTTTGTCCGTATCAACACAGCTGAAATCTCTATCGCTCCATCAAAGATATTCATCTCCACCCCCGGTCGCCGATTCATTCAAACAAAATCTGGGGTATTGGCAGACGACCCAATGCCTTGTTGTCTGAACAAATATGAATGCATCCGTCTTCGTCACCAAGGCAACGGATGATGATGGAGCGAAGCGCGAGAGGAGAAGTCCGGGCTTTAATGCGGCGAATGCATGCGCACACGCACTTGTAGGACGCAGGTGACGGATATCGGACATGTCGACAATCCTTTCAAAAGCGATTTGGTGGAATTGAAATCGCTCGCATAACTTCAGGTTTCATCTTGAAAAGAAAAAGAAAAAAACAATTTGAAGAGCGTGTAATGAATAAAGCGCGATAATAAAAAGCGAAGGAAATATCAAATTCATGGAATTAAGTCATATGGAGTGACGATGAAAAGAATCGGAATGTGATTAGGCACAGCTCACATCAAATGTTTTTTTTTTGACCATTTATGTGTGATACAAAGGAACGAAGAATATAAAGGGGAAAATAAATCGATAAACAAGAGAAAAGAGGGAGGAATAAAGCGCGTCAAATAACAACCCATCCATAAATAAAATTACTCCTAACAGAACTCATCTCCTGCGAGGAAAAGTGTTACTCCGTTCTACTTTCCTTCACTTTTGCCCCCCCCCCCCCCATTTCAGTTTATGAGAATTCGTTTTCCTCTCTTTTTTGTTGTTGCTCGTAATACGTCTGTTCGTTTGTTTTGCT
>NW_022145615.1:6752390-7024890 GCF_000002235.5 Strongylocentrotus purpuratus
ACTGAAATAGTGTCTTGAAGGAGTTGAAGCGACGTGGAATCATGAGCAGGGAAATATAAAGAGCCTTAATATCATCTGACCGAGCAACTGCATCAGGAGATGTCAAGATGCAATAGCGAAGATAAAGTGGGAGGGGCACATGCCTGTTAGCCTGTATGATCAAAAGTAGCAAAAACAACAACAACAACAAAGAAGATGAAAGAAAGAAAAGAAGATAAAAGAATCATTTGCTTGTTAGTTTGCATTTTATCATAAATCGGTCGATGCCCCTCCCCCGACACCAGTGCCCCCTAAACAAAATTATACGGCACAGTATAAACAGAAACCGTGACCAGTAGTACAACAATATTTGATGCTGCCATTGAAAATGATTATAAATTGTGAGCATGATCGCTTTGTGTGCCAATGCACACCACCCATGTTGTATGCATTATTCAGTGTTACTTTCAAACTTGTGATCTGAATGTTTTTGGTTTGTTAGTGAGCCCAGAAAGATGATTTCATCATTTTCTCAATACAAGCCTTGATAGCTTGGATTTGTAGAACAGGACAAGACGACGAGAAAAAGAATAAAGAATAAGAAATTCATCATATTTATTGTCATTCAATTGATTTTTTTCGAAAGTACAATGAAGATGTGATCGTGTTCAGCTGCTGAATGTTGTTGAAATGATTGAAATTAGAGGACGTTGTTTTCTTACGTTTGTTTATGGTCATATTTAAAATAAAGAATGTGTTGTGTGTTTTCTCCTTTGGCTTACAAGGGCACAGCTTTTCCCCCACTGTTTCAAGTACCGTCAAAATGTGCCCCCTTTTATTGCAGATAAGTGACACTTTAAGGGGCTTTTTACTCTACTTTGACAATTTGTCTATTTTCCTTTATCATAAATGCCCCTATGTACATCTGATAATTGACCCTTTAAGGGGCACTAAAACTTTATGGTGCGTCATTATGAGGGAAATCTGTGTACCATAATGGCCAGACTCGAGCATGAAAAAGATTGATGTCCAATGATCTATTATCACAATTATCATCTTCTTTCTCATCACTCCACCATCGTTACAGTCATACCATCAGCAGCACCACCATCTTAACTGTCAGCCGTGTTCTGCATATATCTGCACTCATCAGAATGAACAAAATGAAAAAACCTTCACAAATATATATCCACAAGAAACGGATCAGAATTTATTTGTCATCTTCTTTGTGCATATTATGTTCTACATAAACATACTATTCAATATTTATTACACTTCCATATAGTGTAATATTTTCATAGTATAGGAATCTGTTCAGTTGTGTGTATAATCATTCAGCCAGGCATTCCTCGGATAATAGCCAAACAGCAGACCTTAAAGGGCTCTTACTTTATTGTTTTGCAGCATTTCACCTCTGCAAAATGTCAACAATTACATATGTTCAGTAATTCTGTTTCCGCTCTAATATCGTCACTTTTCCTTCCTTTAACCTACTTTTTCAAAAGATTTGTCTTCTGTGTAAAAGAAAGCACATTTGATATGTCTTTGCTTTAGAATTATTTCAGAGATTTCTGCAATACTTTGTCATGTAACTACGAGTCTACTTTTACATTGCTAATGTGTACACTGTGAAAAGGGGAGAATGAATGAGCTGCCTTCTAAACAAAGTTAGAAAAAAATAATGTATATACATGTATTTATTATGATCATTATTTTTATATATGTACCTACTCAGAGGTAATGGCATAGTAAAGTAGAAATACAACAAATTCGAACGGATTTAAAATATGGCACCATCTGAATAATTCAATTGATTTGCTGGCTGATTGTAGTCAATCAGGTAACCGTACTATATTGCGTATTCATAATTCAGTTCATTACTTTATTACTTTCCAATCTGTCTGTTCTCTTGTAATACCGGTACACGTTATTTCATACCATATCCTGGAAGCAAAGAGAGAAAAAGCTCTTAAAAATACAAGGCGCAAGTATGTAAAGGTTACATACATTACATAAGCTCTGTGAAATTGTTTGTGTCTGGACAGATGTGTTTTCCCTCTGACAGTAATTTGAAGGTCACATACAACATTTCATCATTTTTGTCACTCGTGTTGGACTATATCATAAATTACAAATATTTATGATGATGTTTAGTGCTATTTGATTCATATTTTTCGTTAAATCAAAAAGTGACAGCTTTATTTTTGTTCTTTAGCATCCGGAAACCCCCTTTCATACGTACAAATAACTTTTGAGAGGTGAGTACATGTATTTCATATAGACATACCTTGAGCTGCCAAAAAAGAGTACTTTACATTCAAATAAATCTTTTGTTTAAACTTGTAGGCAATAAATATTTGTAGAAGATATTGAATAAACTATGCTCTATGAAACTGAATGTTTTGTTGAATCTGTTTATTTTACATCATGATAGAGAGAAAGAGAGAGAAACTTTCCAATTGGGTAAAAGTATATATGAAAGTACAAAATGTATGAATGACCATGACAGCCATTATTAGACTCAGAATATAATCTTCTTTAACAAAAATATATATATATACAAGTCAAACCTGCTTTAGTGACCACCTGTCTATAAAGACCACCTGTCTACAAAGACCACTTTTTGTGTTTCCCTTGGGTGGTCGCTATAAACAGGTTGACTGTAAATGATATGTTTGGGTGAAAGAGAAAGAAAGAAAATAAAGTTTCAAATTGAGAGGGACAAACGGAGCAAGTAAGAAGTAGATGCCATACTAATGGAATTGAGAGAGAGAGAATTAAAAGCAATTTACAGTTTAATACTCAAGAAGACACCAAAAGAAATGAAATCTCATAAACAAAAACATGCCAACATATAGTAACAGAACTTATTTTAAGTGAATAGCAGATGTATTCATAACATAACACAATACACTAAACATACTAGGAACAAAAGCTAAACCAAAACGGAACAGTTAAACGGGGTAGGGGAAGGGAGGGGTACATCTTTTCAATTATAATGAAAATGGATATCGTCCGTTGAGAGCCAGATGGGGCTTTAGCAAAGAACTTTCACATAGAGTCAATACCCTTCTACCTCTCTGCAGGACGGCATGTACAAAAAGGACATTCTAAGGAACTGGTATGTCTAATCTATCTGCTCGCTAATATTTCGAACATACATGTACTAGAAATACAGGAACAACATGTTACAGTATCAAACATGATAAGAAAAGGGTATAGGGGCTGTTTCTTCACTCTTTCTGAGTTTCTGAGGGAGTTTCTTGGGGTTTGTTGTCAGATTTCTTGGGGTTCTGGACACTGAAGAAGCTAGCAAGGGTTTTGGTTTTCTTGACAGGAGCCGGGCTTGTTTTCTCCTTGCTCTCTGACAAGTTATTGGACTCGTAGAGCTTGGCAATAGCTGAATTGAGACGTTGTGGGGAAACCTTCTTTATGGATGGCAGAGAGGGCGCACTTCCAGCGGACCCATCTGCAGAGCTGTTTAGTTTTACACCTCCAGGTGGAGGAGATCTGACGTTCGGTTTTAAGATGGGGGCAGAGTGCTTCAGCTTCACACTAGTAAGGTCTTGTCGTATAGTGTTCTGTGCAACCCCTGGCATATTCTGTGGAACACCTTTAGTGTTTGGGAGGACATTGGTTTTGGGTGGTTGGACAAAGGTGTTGGGTGGTTGGGCAAGAGTGTTGCCAAGTGCCGATGTATGATGCATGTTTGCCAGAAGACTGGAGGCTGCAGCCTGTTGCAGGAGGTTACTCATGTTGAAAGCTGCTGGGTTGATGGCTTGCTGCATCTGGATTGGCATTACTTGAAAGGGTACAAGTCCAGGCTGCACAAGGGTACTTCCCTGTGGAATGTAGCTGATAGAAGGGGTACTCTGGAACTGGGTACCCCCCTGGAGGTGCAAGGTACCCGAGGCACTTGACACACCAACCACATTGTTGAAAGCCGAAGGCATTGTGTTCGATGGGATGAAGATATGCTGCTTCGCCAGAGCTGCCCGATGTTCCTTCGATGCCTTCAGCAAGCTACTGACAGTACCAACCTCAGACAGATTAGGTACCTTTGCCGGTACAGGTTTACTCACTACAGGTTTGGGTAGAGCTGCAGCTGGCCTAGCTGCTATGTTAGTTGGTGGCAGTGGTGACGACTGTCCATCACTCATCCCCACACCGTTCACCCAAGCAGTGGGAACAGGCAAATCGGTCAGTTTGTATTTCTCCAGGAAGCGGTCATGCACGTACCAGCAGATGCGCTTGAAATGCTGTGGACGTCTCTCCCTCACAGCAATGTAATTGATCTTGAGGTCCAGCTGTCGTTTAGATATGACATGACCAATGTGGTCTAGGTACTGCGGCGATGGAGTACCGGTGGATCCTGGAACTGGACTAGGACTAGTATCCTGACCTGGAGCCAATCCTGCTTCTCCGACCGGAGACTCTCTGGCAGCCTCCTGGTCTCCTGCAGCAAGAGATGGTGAATCCCCAGGAGAAGCAGCAGCAGGTGCTCCGGCTCCGGGGCTTGATGACTCCAGGCGGTGCTGCTTACGGCGCCAGTAGTCCCTGAATTCACGGATCAGTGACTTGATCCCTGCCATGTTACCATGTACTAGATTCATAAGTTCTGGCATAGCTGCAATTGGAACAAATATTTTTGAAACAGAATTAAGCCTCAATAGGTATTGCAATACTCAAATATATGAAGAACATAAAGATTCACTGCTAAACAATAACATTTACCTTACAATGTTCTGTACTTCGAAAGAGCACAAATGTTGAAACACCTATATCATGAGGAATTACACATATATGTGTATGTCTGATGCCAAGTTGTTCTCATGATCTTATTAGCTGGCATAATGTTAAACACTAGACAGTATTTTTGGGGGGTAATTTTGAGCTCTTGTAATATCTTTCCTCAGTTTTAACATAATTACAAGCTATAATCAGCAAATATTTGGATTGTATAATCACACATGTCATCCTACTGTATAATCTTGACTAACCAACATCAGAGCACCATCATAAATGTAGTGATAATATGGGTAGAATCAAGAGCAAAGAATTATAAGAACTATTTGCATCAAATTGAAAAAAACAAATAAGCGACCTTTGAGCAATGGTGTCTACAAATAAAAGCTCTCCACGGAACAATAGTGAAATCATGCTCTTTCTTCCAATCAGTTGCCCTGCCAAGTTGGAGAGATGTAGAATAGATACAAGTGCACAGATTCTTCATCATTATAATACATCAGGGACCCGTTTCACAAAGCCTTTCTTCAATGACAAATGACAAATATCAGTTACAAATCTGCTGATAACCAATCAGAAGCAAGGATTTCAGTAGCTTATAACAACAACTATCATTTGTCACCGATGACAAGTTTTGTGAAACACCGCCCCTGTTCTTACCTTCTTCAGGGACTGGCTTTAGCTTGTTGCCCATGCGACCACCAAGCCTCTGGGTTCCAGCAGCAGCACCCTCTCCCTCCATAGCGTTGCTACTCTCCTCTTTACCCTTGGCTTTCTCTCGCTTGGTGAAGCTAGTCGCGATTGGAAGGTTGGTGAGAGGCATGGCCTGGTAGGCCTCAAGCTTCTTCCTCTCGTCCTGACGCGTCTTGTTGGTCGATGCCACCTGGATGAAGGTGATGATCATTGGTTTGAGGGCCTCGCAGCGTCGTTTTATTTCGTTGTCCCACGCCTTAGCCTTGGCCGCCTGCCGAGCCTTGAGATTGTCAGTATCCTCCTGGTGATAAATGTGAAGGACGAATACGAGGTAATGGGAAATACTGGTACTGAAGTCATCCTTAAAAGCCGGTCCGCACTAGTTTGGCCAGGAGGGATTAGACCACCCAGCATGGTCACTGACAAGTGTTTATCTCATCAACTCTGCTTTCAAGTAACATAAGAAAAAGGGGATCATGGGGGACCAACGGTCACCGATTAGGCGTTGTTTGCTATATAGAGGGTGCAAGTAGCTATAAGTAGTGAAGTGGTGCTTTACATTTTGGCTTCACATGAAAGGAACTCTCCCTTTGGTGCCTCCAATCAATCATTTTGGTGGTTAGTATTCCTCCTGGATTCATATCAATGATACTTGTAAAATGTATTGTTTGCTTTTGTCCGACTGGTTCAGAGGCAGATGTGGACTTCGGGGTAAGCACTGGAGATCTACAAAAGGCTGCTATGAGATGCATCGCTGTTTCTATAGGCTCAAGGGGTCATAGCAGGATGTAACGTCCCCGAGAGCCAGTATAGAAACAGCTATACCTCAAATATTAAAGAAGGGCTCTACTGTTTACAGGAGCCCATTTCAGGTGGACTGCTCAAATTCCTTCCTGCTCTTTTGGGGCAGCAAATCTGGGCTACTTATTCTAATCGAACACTATACATACAGAGTACAAATCAGTTGATTTTCCTACATCCTTATACCCGTAAAGAGTCTAAATACACCAGGACACTTGTTGCTCATACATTTTGGTAAGTAGTAAAATTTAACCCCTGCCCCCCCCCCAAAAAAAAATAAATAAATAAATAAATAAAATAATAATACTAATAATATTAATAATAATAAATAAATAAAATTCAAAAAATATTACATATTATTTTTCTATAAGTAAAAAAAAAATTCAAATTTTGGAAAAATCTGAAAATATATAAAATAAGATGAAAAAAAATATTTAAAAAATCTTGACTTGAGTGAAACAACAAGCCACAAGTTTGCATTTGCTTGTGAAAGGGAACTCACATCATCCTCCCCTCCTTCACCGGCTGAGAGATAACCATGGGGAACAAAGAATCCATCCTCTTCCTCATCATCACTATCTGCATCTCCATCCTCATCTTCACCCTGGTAGAAGAAAAACAACAATTATGTTATATAAAAAATATACTAATCATCGTGGGTGAAAGTTGGAGAAGGGAATGGGGAGGGGAGACATTTTTGTGCCACTGGTAAACTGGCAACACATTCATTTGGAAAGATACAGGTAATTGGTTCAACATAGCATGAAAATGGTCTACAAAATTCTTGAATTCATGCAATCCAAGTGGGGTTCATGAAATTGAGAAATTATAGCGATGTAAACATCATCTTAATTGGTGACATGATAGCCAACTAACTCCTTTTCCTTTCAATGTAACAGTCTTCAGCTTCCTTGTCACCATATCTATACTTAAAGTGTAATTCTAAACACATGATACAAATACAGCTCTGAGAAAGTGTCCATGTTATCAAATAGCCAGAAAAATATCAATCATTGGAAAAATACATGCAACTATCCAGGGGGGCCGGAGTTTCACAAATATCCTATAAAGTCAAACTTAACTATAAGTTGGACTTACAAATTATGGAGAGCCATTTGTAGCCTTAAAATTAAATATTTCCAAAAGCAAAAAGTATTTTAGACTTTTCATAAATTCCACATCAAGAACATGAAATCTCCTTGATATTAGAAAATATGAATGATTTGAATCAACATTCTATGCCTTTTGAAATAACTTTTAAGAAATATTTCCAATGATGCTAACGGCTTTCCATAATTGTTAGAGTAGGATCTTTGTGAAACATCCCCTGGGCAGGTTGAAAGACAGAACAACAAAGAGAATACATTACCTCTGAATTAGACAAGCTTTCTCCTGGTTCTTCCCATTCATCATCACTATCAACCTCATAGTCAAAGGTATCCTAGAATGAAGATTAATAGAGTGCAGAAAACTTGAAAAGTCATATTCACTTAAAGGTACTACCTGTATGTCCCATTTGTAGGCCCCCCAAAATGAAAAGGTTAGATTCCATCGGCATTTGAAAGATAATACTAATTTAGAACTTCCCTAAAAAAGGGAGGGGGGTTGAAAATGTCTATAAGTGGGAAAGTAACGACTATTAGTTGTCGAATCGACTTAAGAGCTATAGAGCCAGTAAGTAATAGTATGATTTTCAAACCATTGTACCGAATAGTTGTACGTTTTATGCTGCACAAAGATTCAATCAGTTTAATTTTGGCCATTACAAGAAGTGGGTTGTTGATGTAAACAAATGCTCATGTACTCTTTACAGCTCATTTGATGTATGTTATTACCAAAGAAGAAAAAAAGCCAGTCAGTCACTCAATAGTGTCTGACAGTGAAGTCTAGCAAATAAACGGGTTTCCTTGCATAATTTGAATATTAGGACACTGCTAACGTTTAAATATCACAGATAGTACATACATGACATATTCATAATTCCTGCAAAGTTCTACAGAATTTGATGTTCGCTGCAAATGGGACATACATGTAGTATCTTTAAGACTCATTTACATGTCATGTTCTAAACCTATACAAATATTAAAAATCCTGCTTCTCACGATGACTTTAGTTTTGAGTGCAATACGGCCCTTTGGCATTGGAGAAGAGTTATATTGTAGATTGGGAGAAAAAAAGGAAATTTGCATGGTGATAGTGTGTACTGACAATACAATCTTCAATACCCTTGCATACCTGCCAACATTTGAAAATAAGAATTAGGAATTCTGTACCAAAAAGCGAACACAAATTCCCTGCTCGATCATGCAGCCATTCAAGGCACGCAATACGTCAACTCTCAAATCGTGGCACATGATAAAACAAGCTTAATTTACCTTTAGCACCAACACAATAACTAACAAAAAAACAAAAACAAAATTCGCAATATTTAAAAATTGGGATATTCCTAATTCCTAATCCAGAAAATCAGAATATTCCGTATTATTTGGAAGGGTAATTGGTAGGTATTCACTGTAAGCCATTCATTGTTTATGTGCCACTCACACGCAATCCCGGTAACACAATGTATTACTCAAGAGGTATTTGTACAAATGAATTCTTTTCACTACCTGAGTTTTGGGGGGATATAACGCTACCAATACTAAACACACTTTATATAGGGTTTTTATGTTGCAATTGAGACTGGAAAATGGAAATGGGTAAAAAAAAGTATGAAGTTCTTGAGATACAAAGTACAATTCTTTGAATAACTGATCCCTATTGTTTGTGCCAATGAGCACTTGTGACAGTCTGAGATCATGCCAATTGGCATTTGTGTAATGTGGAAGCTTAAGCCCGTCTGTGCTAGTTTGGCCAGGGGGGGTTAGACCTCCCTGCGCGGTCACTGAAAGGTGGTTATCTCGTCAAATCAGCTCTCAATTAACATAAGAAAAAGGGGATCATGGGGATCAACAGGCACAGATTAGGCATTGTTTGCTATATAGAGGGCGCAAGTAGCTATAAGTAATGCGGTGGGACTTTTAACTCTTTACGCTTTGCCAATAGCACCAAGGCGTCTTATATATATATCCTCTCTCACCGTATCCTTCTTGAAGGGAGTGCGTCCTGCGACGACAGACGTCTCTTTCTGCCATGTCCCGTAGTAGGCAGGTCGATAGTTCTCATGGAACTGCAGCATTTTCATCTTGAGTCCATCAGGTTTCTTGGGTCCTTCGGGCTGCCTCTTCTTCTTCTTCTTGGACGTTGGAACGTCTTCTGGTATGGATGGTCCAGCAACATCCATACTACTGGAACAGTCAGGAAAAAGATGTTCATTTTGGAGGATGCAATATGTGCCTAATAACATTTTTTGAAATACATGTACTTGGTTGATGAAGATATTTCCTTGAAGAAAATTTGAACATTTCTGTAATATATTGACTGCTATGAGGGGCATTGCTGTTTCTATAGGCTCAAGGGGTCATAGCAGGATCCCCGAGATCCTGTATAGAAACAGTTATGCCTCGAATATTAAAGCAGTCCATCTATCTTTTATATACCGAATGCACAACAAAATCTACAAAGAATTCTTAATACCTTATCCATTTCTTGAGTAAAGATTGGTTAAAACATCATAGAAAATCTGAGACACTGTTTTTAATTCTTGCTAGAAAGTTGCCTGAATGTTACGATCATTCGGGAATCGCACATACACTGCACTGCATTGTATCCACACAAAATAGTTCCGCACAAAAAAAACATTTAACACGTAAACCAATGGGGATTTCAGCAAAATTTAACTATGCGGCCTGCTACCCGGGGCAATGGGCATTTTTCTCATTAACTATTGACCGTTACGAGGGCATGGCTAAAATCACGACTCCAATTTCGACCAATCAGATGACTAGATTTATTCAACATACCAAAGAGAGGTACAGGTGTATATAATGCCAAATAACACCTGAGAATACAGTTTGATAGGGACCACAATTATTTAGTACATGATAATTCCTTACCTTTCTTGTGCAGCTCTTGCAGGCCCAGGAGTGCGGACATCTTTGCGTGGTTTGAACTTTCCAGATTTCAGCTCATCAAGGTACAAGCTACCACTTGACTAGAATCAGTATGAAAACAAATCAATGGTTAATATTTCTTCCTAACCCACAGCAATTCAGCATCGTATTTAAGTGACATTGATTTTGTGATCCAGAATTCTAGGAGATATAGATTTAACATGGGCAGAAAAAACATCGACAAATTTGGAGTCCATTACTAATGCAGTAAATTGTGCCGTTCATTAATAAGAACAATTGACTTGTACATGATCATTAAAGTTTTTTAACTGACAAAGCGGTGTGAAATTTATAGTTATTACTCGGTACTTTTGGGTACAAATAGTCACATTTTTTGATGAAATTAGGAATTTTCATTCACATTGGTTCATATAATATACATTTTTTTTTTACTACGCACAATGTAAGAGTGGCAAATAAAGAATAACTGCTGCCAAATTGAGGAGTAAACAGTGATTTGATTGAGACCTCCAGAGTACCGAGTACTGCTATGTGTGAACTGATTACTGTGCACTGTACAAGTACCCACTATTATTATTATTATTATTACTCACTGGTGCCTCAAGATGTTTGTTGACCTGCTCCAGGTCCAGATCCTTTGGATTTACTCGTCGGCACGGTGCCAGGACCTGGTCTGACTTGACCTCAAAGGGGGCAAACCACCCCTTGACCTCCGGCTTCTTGACTGGAGCTTGAGCTTGGACGCTGAAGAAGTTTTTGAAGACTTGAGACTGCTTGGATTTCTTTGAAAGCTGGATAAGAAATTTAAAAAAGAGAGGTATGAAAATAGAAACTACAAGGAAGAAGTTTTTAAACACTCAACCTTTTTCTGAGGAATAAAAAATAGAAAGGAAAATGTAACATGAAATAACTGATTGAGTCTAGACATTAGAGAAACTCCTGTATGGTTGAGACTACTGGCTCAGAAAGAGACAAAATATTTCTATATGCCATCCATGACTTCTGATGAATTTCAGTGAAAGTATCTAAAACTAACATGGGCAACACAGCCATATCGGGCCCTAGACTAGGATATTCCTTCAGTGATAACTCCTCCCACTGATATCTCAATCATTTTTTTTAATCCCTGATATAAATCTGACCATAAGTTTTACAAGAGCCTGCTGCACACTGACATTATACATTGTAGGTATCGATGTGCCAGGTTGGGAACAAATATTTCAATAATTCATCCTATAACTAGAAGAGAAAATCACAGGAGCTTTTTTTTGCTTGTACCTTGCCATCCATCAACTAAAATCACAGAAATTGTATACATAGTTCTTGGGGCTCACCCAAACTATAAATTGGTACGACATGCAACATCGATTACATCTAGTGAAATCATAAAAACATGCCTACCTCAGCGGCTTCCTTCTGTTTTTTCTCTTCTTCTTGCTTGATGCGCTCCTCTTGCTTCTTCTTTTTCTCCTCCTGCTTGGCTCTGTGAGAAAATTAGGGAAAAGAATATCATGTTTATAACTGTAGGTGTACATGTATGTAATACTTCTATTCAATGCCTCAAACAAAGAGTCATACCTCAAGTATGCTAGTTTGACAAGTTCGCTCATACTTTCTTATCCCTGCTAGACTACTTTTTGACACTTGCCTAAAACAATCAATATGACAGGAGAAACAGCATATAACATGGGTTAGTCATTATCACTAATTAATCATGCACAGTTTAATACACGATGTACATGCATGTATGCTGAAAGCAAAGTTGTTAAAACTCACTCTAGCTCCTCTTGCTTCTTCAGGCGCTCTTCCTCCTTGGCTTTCTTCTTCTCCATTCTCTCCTGCTCCTCTTTCTCCTTCTTCAGCTGCTTCTCCATCTCCTTCTTCTTCTTCTCCTCTGCCTTCTCTTTCCTCTGAGCTTCTTTCTCCTCTTCCTTGGCTTGCTTCTGCTCCAGCTTCTGCCGTTTCTTCATCTCGTTTTCCTCCTCCAATTTGCGCTTCTTATCCTCACGGAGCTTCAGCTTTTCCTCCTTCTTTTCTTCTTGTTCCTTGAGTCTCTGTAGCGCCTTGGCAGACATTGGTGTCTATAAGAAGAAAAAGGACACAGAAATGACCAAGAAGGGTAAAGGAAGTCGCTTGATAATCTCAAGACCATCATTACTTTATTTTTGTTTTACAGGGATTCACACAACCGGGGCTTCAGGGGCAAATTACCTCCCAAATTTAAACAGGCCCCATATCTTAAAAACCACTATCAAATGATACAGCTTGATTTCCTGACATGGAAATTTGGTTTGAGGTTCTGCAAAATATCATCAATTCTCTTGAAAATTTGGGCATGTTTACAAATCTGTCGAGCAAGAGTTGCAGTGATACTTTTACCAAAGTAAGAAAATGCAAACTTCGGACAGTGAACACTGCTTTACCAACCAAACACACGAGTGCTTTCTGCTGCTATTGAAGTGTCTCATTAGTAAAGCATCACAGGAACCTGTATGTGCACTGTAAAGACCACCTGCCTAGTGCCTAATAAAGACTGCCTACATGTATATTTTCACACATGAGCCATCTACATGTACAGTATAAAGACAGGTTTCATTGCATTTTATGGTTGACTGCAATCTATATTTACCTGCTTGATAGGCTTCAGAGCATTTGATGGGGTAACAGGTGTTGCAGGAATTTTGAGGGACTCCTCCTGTGGTTTCTTGTCCTCTTCCTCTTTCAAGACTTTCTCAACAGCCTCCATCAATATGTCTTCCTTATCCTTCTCAGAACTGTTGCTATGGTTACCAACCTCCTTACAGCTTTCTTCATCCGAAGAAGCTTCCTCAAGGGAAGATATTGAAGACACACTGGTATTAATGGCTGTATCATCCTCTTGTGGTACTTCGGGGGTTTTGGCGCTGGTATCGGAAGGACTTTGGGTAGGACTCTCTCGTTTCCTTTTTTCAGCCTTGCTCTTCTTGGTCGCAGATTTGGGAGGTTCAAAGTCCTCATCATCCTCCATTTCATCATCGGCATCAGTGAGGTCGATGATGGCCGAGGTCGAGACATGAGGCTGCTGTGTACTTTGCACAAACCGATCCAAGGATGCAGACTTGGGGATCTTTTTGGAAGATGCAGCAGTCGAGGTGCAGTCACTGCTTGCCACGGTTACCGTGGAATCGCATTCCTTCTCTGAGGGCTTGGTATCCTCCGAGCTGGAACTGACCTCTGGTTCAGGAGGAGCACAGGGTTTACCTGCTACCTCGCTGCTGCTGAAACCTATCTTCCGTGCCTTCATCGTACCGGGCTTCTTACCCTGCAGTGTGTCGGCTTTCTTGAGAGGAGTTGTATTTTTATCGACATGTTTCGCTTTTCCTGAGCCAGACTTTTCTGCCAACTTGGACTTCTTGGTGATTTGAGGTGATGGAGTTGAAGAAAGATTTGGCTTATTTGTGAGGGTTAAGAATGGAAGCCGAGCTGTTAAACAGAGAAATAATGAAAGCATTTGATATGGACCATCTTTTTCTTTACATCATAACTAAGGATAACTTGTATTCAAAAGAGCAACAAATCAAATGAATAACAATCATTAAATAGATTTCTAGACACATCTCTCTACGCAGAAGACTTTTTGTGATGCCTCCTGTTACTAGATCTAGAGCCAGAAGTCTAGTTAATTTATCTAAATCTGCACTTTTATTGCAATCCTTTAACAAAATAAATGTCCCCAACAGGACTATAAAGAGAGTCTTCCAAGGCCAAAGCAAGTAGAATAGAGTCTCCAAAAAGAGCAAAATATTATTGGCAGTGTACATTCCAATTAATGGTATATTTTAAAAAATCACAAAGTTCATTCAATGTTAAGGGGGAAGGGAAGAAATATAAAATTTAAACTGAAAAGGTTGAAACCAAAACACAACTTACCTTGCTTCATTCGCTTGGCTGGTGGACTGATGATCTCTGCGTTTTTTATGTCAGTCATGGTTCCTGTTATAAAATGAAGCAAAACAAAGGTTGACTAAAGTAGCATGACTAGTTCAGGTGTTTATAGTCAAAAACAACAAAATAAGAAAATAAAAAAGCTTGGACATGTAGACTCTTTTTTAACATTCCCAATGATTGGGGTTTATGAAAGTCTATCGTCTACTCTAGGTGAAATATGATGAAATAGATCTAGCCTCCTATGTTGATAACTTGATATCACCTATCAGTATCAGTATTATTAGGGTGTCTGAACGATTTTTCAATTTTCCCTTTTGGATTGTTTTTCACCATCCTGGTTGGATAATTTAAAAAATCAACTAGACTACAGTAGGTTTACTCAGAAGAACACATTTCAAATTTCAAGGCTCACCGGTTTCTATCAAAAGATACAGCCCCCCAAAATCTAGGCAACATTTATCCAATTTTTGCCCAAAAAAGCGGTAGAATTCTACACGCCGAGTTATAATTTTTGCTCAAAAGCTGCACAGCACGATATGCCTGGGGTAGGGGTATTTTCAAACTGTAACTGCTCGGGATCCCTTGGGACTAGAGAAAAAGGCGCTTGTTCAGAAGCCTATCCAAAATTTGACCCGTAACTCCGGCATGGAGATACCTAGACCAAAAACTTCAGTCTCTCTAATCGTCGGTTGTTCCACTGAGACTACGTCTGGCTCCACTAGACCTCCGATTATAGAGACTGAAGTATGGCCTATCAGGACTGTACGGGACTGTACGGAACAAATGGTTCGGTTCGACCGGACCGCGATGAATGAGATATGCAACGAGATTTTCACTCCTCATAACTGCTGCAATTATAATAAAAATTAAAAATAACATATATATATAGCTTATTTGACTTACGATAGCTTGCTCATTTAGATCCTAAATTAATGATTAATCCAAGAAAGTCTCGTCGTCAACATTATCTGTCTTGGTTTTAGTTGATGAATATTCATTTTTTCTTTTCGAACGTCCAATAGCTACCGTAGCTACGTACGAGTCAGCCCGGCTTGACCAACGAACTCCCACGAAACGAGTGCTCTGATTGGCCATTGGCTATGTTTTGGTAGGTTGAACCGGAAATATATCGGCCGCCGGGTAATAGTTTGAATGCATGAACGTACTGCTTCGCGGTTCTGAGATAAAATTAGATAACTCATAATAAGTAAGTCCGTAAATTTCACATTCTAGATAATAGGTTAGCAAATTTTGAAAACTGTAATTAGATCTAGGGAGGTATATATACCGACCTAATTTACATCTGATTTAGAAATCAGAAAATAAGATCTAAATAAAGAAAATCGGGGAGAAAATGTTTTGAACGAAAAGGTGTACATCGGTGGCTCTAGCCACCCCCACAGTACGAGATCCCTGGGTTGCCGTCTGTATTTGGGAATGTCAACAAATGTCAGTTTTATAAAAGAAATGACCAAATCAGACGGTTATTTCTGTCTAGGACTAGGAGTAGACCTCTAGGAGATAACCTACTAAAACATACCCAAATTGAAGTAAATATTAATCAAATGTCCAAATAAAGATCATGAGTGAAAAGTAGTAAGTTAGATCTAGATTCTAGATCTAACTGTTAGAGTCTAGGGAGATCTAACTTAGACCTAAAAGTCAGATAGGTCTACCTGTTTCGTTCAATTTTCTTGTTATTTTTGCTCTTTCATATGACTGAGTGACACCTTCAGGATCACGAGCAGTAGTATATTGGTTTGAATCTCAAGTTGGTAATAAAAACATTGACCAATTTTGCATGAGCTTGTATCAATCATTACATGGACTGCATAGCCATAGCATAGCTAGGCCCAGGGAGTAGGATGTGTGCAATAGGTCTACCTACACTTAAAGACTTTGGCTGGGAAGGATTTCATTGATTTAGCACACAAAACCGAGTGCGCGATCAATTCAGACACCTGTCCCTACTAAGTAACAGTATCAGTAATAGTAAGGCTACACAACTTTAAAACATGAATCATATAAACAAATTTAGAGGCACTTTCTTGTCATCATGAGACATGAATGGACATGATCATCATGATGATTCATGATTGAATTGAGTGATTTCATGGTCACGATTGCACCGATTGTCAATAAAATTTGAGATCAATTCGAGTTACATGTTCGATAACTTTTCACTTTAATTTTAATAATGAATGTGCTGTTTCACTGATAAAATCATTCGAGTCACGTCTCAGTCTACAAGACCTACCTGATTTTAGAGATCTTTTCTTTGAATCCACTTCGAGAATATCAACATCACCGATCATACTCAGTCAAGTGCAGTACTGATATCTATCTGTTACAGCTCAGCAGAATTCATTTATGTGTGTACATTATGTACATACAACGTATTCGCTTCCCGCAACTTGAAGTTGGCGGGAGATTTTTTTACATCACGGGCACCGAAGGTACTATGAACCAAGGGATTCAATTGGAGAAATTAAGTAAATATACAAATCATAGTCCAATCAGTACTCTCTTGATAAAGCGATTGAGTAAAACCTACAAGAGCATCTAGTGGTCAGTTTTATGAATATATTAACTATTGACCAATGAGAGAGTATTTTACATAGATCATTCAGTTAAGTCAGTTATCGATGGCTATCGATCCTTAAAAATACGATATCGTTTAAACAGAGGACGTACGTGGGAGATCGAGAGCGAGAGTCCAGTGCGTTCATTGAAACTATACACGAAATCTTGATTATACATGTCCCATATGCGCATATTTACGTTTCTTATGAGAACTTAGAATTGGGACGTCTACGCCCACAACTTAAGACCATCTAAGTGACCATAAAATAAGGAAGATGTCGTTTGCCGGATTCAAGAAGCAGCTTAACAAAGCTAATCAGGTAAGATTTACTCATTTAAAACTCATTTTATTATTAACATTGTGAAACAATTAATTATGGATAGACTATGGTGAAAACAAGAAGAGATTTTGAAAGGTCTCCGGATCAGATGTCGTGCACGATCAATTCCGAACTGCCGGGCTCGCGGCCTGGCGATCGGAAGGGCCAAGGGGAGTGTGGCCGCTGTGGATCGGTGTACCGTGTATGATTAAAACTGCTGCCCTGGCCGTCCTGAATCACCATTTAAATCTTAGTGCTAAGTTAGTTAGACCTAGATCTAATTTATGGTTAATTTGTTACTGAAGTCTGAACTTCTAGTTCTAATCTTAATTATTTCTAGATCTAGATCCAATTTAGACCTCTAAGTCTAGATCTAGATCTAGATCTAGACTTGGTCTTGGAAGTTTGAGTCTAATTCGTAAACTACTAGATCTAGACTCTATTCTTAATTTGTTATAGACCCTAGATCTAGATCTATATTGTTAGATCTAATTTCATTTGTGAGATGACAAGTCAAGCCTAGACTAGAGGTTACGGTACACGCAGCAGTAGTGATAGGGGCGTTGGTCCGAGAATAAGGATCGTCCCCAGGTCAGGCGAGGATATCCTCGTAAACACAGACAAATCGCGTCCTAAAAAATAAAGATCGTCTGTGCGTTGGCGATGTGAAAAACGAATTCCACGATGATGCGTGAAGATTCATGTCTCACTTGCGCAGCACAGAGACTTTCACGATATAAAAGATAAATCCTTGGGAAGACAGACAACTCGAAAAAGCGGGCTGGAAATGGGGGTAGGCCCTACTCTTAGATCTAGACCTATTTCATTACACGGAATCCGTTCTGCATTGCCAGCGCATGGATCGGTAACCTTCCACCCGCCGAGCGCCGAAGAAAAAGACGTCCTCCAAAAATATAGATGATCCTTATTTTTTTGAGGATGTGATTTGTCTGCGTTTGCGATGATATCCATGTTTATGCGGACGATCCTTATTCTCGTACTAGCGCCCCTACTGCTAAGACTCGGTCTCAGAGTTAGATTTAGATGACAACTCAAGCCAAGGTCCTTGGCGTGTTCTTGTTACTGTCGGCAAGGTCATATTCATTTTTTGGGACGGACACAAAAGATGGACAGAACTTATCGTATTGTATGTGGAATTTAAAACTGGCATTTGTCAACCTTCCCCAAAGGCCATACACCGAAGGGGTAGAGGATAGTTCCTGGGTCTCAATATTACCTTCCAATAATTAAAAAATGCAATATAATTTATGTTTTGAAATTTAAAAAAATGCAATATAAATATATGTTTTGAAAAATGGAAAAAGGTGGGTTAAGGAGAGGGAATCATGTGCCTAGTATAAGAGGGAGTTGAAGACTATTTAAAGTATAAAGCCGTCATGAAGTGACTTTGTAAATACTTGCAATTAGTTTTTTCTCGCATGGTATTGCAGAAAAGGAAAGAAGAACTAGAGAGGAAGTACATGTAACAAACAAACAAATTGAGAAAGATAGAAAGAAAGAAAGAATGAAACAATATTGAAAAAAGGAGAGAAAAAATAAAAGAAATGAAGGAAAAGTTTGAAGATGTCTCTTTCTTTGGCAAGCTCTGTATCCTGTACAAAAGTGGTTCATGCATATAGCGCATGCGCAGTAGCTTTGTAAGGTAATATTGAGACCCAGGAACTATCCTCTACCCACAGAAGGTAACCCTTCCAAAGCTGGAATCTGATGTAAAATTTTGCCCATGTTTTTAGACTTGATTTAGAAAAAAAATGATGATTGGAAGTAAAATATATATAATTGTCATTTTTTTTTTAAACATAAAAAATCAATAAGGATAAACTTTTAGCTAATCTGTCATTTTTTAAAGCTACTGACACTGCAATGAGATCGGCAATCACAAATGAAAAGTCCATTGCGTATAAAACTCTCTTCACTATTAAACCTGTACAATGTATTTCAGTCTACCGGTATGTAGAGGAAGCCAGTGGAGCCAGACATACATGTATATGTACGTGTAATCTCAGCATAATAACCATTTATATCAGAGACTGAAGCGTTTGGTCTGAACATAAGACTGCACAATTTCCAGATCTTTTGTCATTATTTTTCATAATTTTGCAACTAATTCAAAAGAAAACTCTGTTACACTCAATTGACTTAAATTGCGTCCATTCCCAAAAAAGTTGTACTTACCGACAACTTCGACAAGGGTCTGGGAATTAATCTTCATTTTGAGAGTTGATGACATCAAAAGTGTTAGTAGAACGTGATTGATTGTATGATGTTTTGCCTTCAAATTCACTCAATTATCTTAACTGTGATGGATTCCTCTTTGGGATCAATCAGCTGTAAACTCTTGTGTGCAAATTAAAGGACTTGCTGTTTTCATGACTTTTTCTTCAGTTGTGGTGCATTCCTTTCCCTCTCGGTGTTGTGGGAATCACCCAGTTAAGATGCTCTCTTTAGAAAAACCATTTGAAAGACCATTTTTTATTGGTCAAATTCCCCCAAAATATGAATAATTCTTAACATGAAGAACCCAAGCTGGAAGAGCCATACATTTGAAACACAATTTGTAAAAACTTGCCGGACAGTCTCAGGAAGAGCAAGAAATCAAAACTTTCATCCATGATTTGATGCAGTAGTTAAATTAGAGGGAAATCCAACCCTATTTATAGTAAACTACTCTAAAAGAAGGCAGATAAGTCAGAGAAACAAACTGGTGAAAGTATGAATGAAATCAGAAAAAGCAATACACATGGGCCCTTCAAATTGGCTGATCCACAGTATAACTGTTAGTCAGTATTACCGCGACAAAGGGTCAGCCAACTTTTCCATATGTTCGAACACACAAAAATAGTGAAATGTCAATTTTACAAAATGTATGAGTCATGTGTTGTTTTTTTTCTTCTTTAGAGTACCTTTTATAATTGGCTTGACTCACAATATGTTTTGAGTAGTATCCCCAAGGGAACAGGAGCAGCTCTAATAGGAGAAAAACCAAAAATGTATAATAATTTTATACACAACAAAGTTGAGTTATCCATGAATACTCATTGGCGATTTGCGATTCACATAGATTTTTAGTGATCTTATATTTCAAACTTTCACCATTCTGTTCCTCTCATTAATTATCCGCTTTCATACAAATGAAATTAATGCAAGGGTTGGATTGCCATTTAAATTTGTTCAATTTTTATGCATATTGGTCACATTTGATTGTCACTTTTGTTTGTGCCTTCATGCCACTCACTTTTTAGACATATTTAGTCATCTCATTTACATTAAAAAGTGGCATTGTGTGTGGTCTTTTGACATCATTGTGTCCTTCCCCAAGTACGACTCTTTTTTTTTTTTGTGAAGGTGTGTGCAACTTATATTTGTCCATAAATATTGTATCTGTTGAATCCTTTAATAGTCTAAATATTTTAAAGATGCTTCTTGTACTTGTAGTCTTGTAGAAAAAATAGGATAAAATATGATTGATTAAAGACACTATGCCCCTTTTGCAGCCAACATCAAATTCTGTAGAACTTATATGTCATGTATGTCCAATCTGTGAAATTTAAACGTTAGCAGTGTCCTAATATTCAAATTATGCAAGGAAACCTGTTTACTTTCTAGACTTCACTGTCAGACACTATTGAGTGACTGACTGGCTTGTTTTCTTCCTTGGTAATAACTAAGGCTGTGCACAACAGTGTAATGAAGTACCCGAGTACACTCCCAGGCTAACAAGCGAATACTTGAATTTTTTTGAATTTTGTTGAATTTTGTTTCATTTTTTTGATTTTTTTTGATTTTTTGATTTTTTTTGCCACCACCATACCTTTGGAGCAGTATCCCAGTTCTGTCACCGAAAACGTATGCAATGTTACTTCGAGTTGCAGTTGATGGCGCCGATTTAATAATAATAATAACAGTAAACAATGCTGTTTTAAAAACCAAAGATGGCAGAATAATCCATTTTCCTACAAGTCCAAACAGAAATCCAGACATTTGGTCCCAGTTTCTGAGTGGTGAGTTTGACAGTGCTTGAGTTGGGAAACATTTTTACAGATGGCACCATGCCAGTGGCCAACGCTCACCCAGGCACGGGTAAGCGTCGGCCTGGACAGATTTTTTTTTTTTTTTTTTTTTTTTGCGGCCGAATAGTAGTTGTCAACCGTGCGGGTACTCGAGCATTCGACTACACGTCGCAGCCCTAGTAATAACATCCATAAAATGAGCTATAAAGGGTACATGAGCATTTGTCTACATCAATAACCCACTTGTAATGGCCAAAATTAAACTGATTGAATCTTTGCGCAGCATAAAACATACAACCAATCTGTACAATGGTCTAAAAATCTTAATATTATCTTTCAAATGCCGTTGGAATTTAACCTTTTCATTTTTCTGGCCTACAAATGGGACATACATGATGTACGGTAGTACCTTTAAGTGAAGTAAATTTTAACTTGAAAAAAAAAATATCCCATCCCTTTTTTTCCCAACCTCCAGGCAAATAATGACAATCTCTTAAATTCCCAATTTGTAGACACTATGAACATGACTGACAAAGAAAGCGGACAAAATATACAGTTCCTCAGGTAGACAAACGAACATCCCTTCACTGCTATTATGTAAACATGTGTAGAACAGGTGTCACATGCATATTCACCTTTTTTACATAATAGCAGTGAAGGGATGTTCCTTTGTCTACCTGAGGAACTGTATATTTTGTCCGCTTTCTTTGTCTGTCATATTCATAGTGAGAGCTGCTCAGTTTCTGTTTATTTCACAATTTGTTTTTCTTCTCCTCTTTGGTAATTTTTTATTTTATGAGACTGTATTTATTTATAAGCATACAATAAGAATAATGAAATTCCAACTGAACTGACAGTAACCATTTAAAACTTGAACATTGATTCTTTTCCATCATATTGTAAATTGTTTACTGTTCGTTATTCTCTACAAATTACAATGTTTAGGGAAGATGGTAATTGCGGTTGATTGTTTCCATAATCCGACAGAAAACTGACAATAGCTTGGCAGCAGCATCAGATATTTTAAAGCACAAATTAACTAATCCAGCCCCTGCTGTCTTTGCAGATTCTCTTTCGTTATTATTCTTTATAGCCAACTTGCACTTTAATTTTTGTTTTCTCAATCGCGTTTCGAGGTAACTGTTATCCCTCAATAATTCCCAATATCTGCCATATCCTGTGACTCAATTAAGCTTGTACCCTAGGTGCCAAGAGTATGAGTATGCTGAACTTGTAAAGTAACGGGTTTGCTATGATCTAATTCAGTCTTCCCCCTGCACATTCTTGTATCATCGAAACTGTTAAGAGTTGTTCATTTTGCATTGTACCTGTACACCGCAGATGTTGGGCATCTGGTTTAGAATACTGTTGCTTTGTCCAATTTCAAGGGAATAAGTCTCCAGGTGTTTGTTTTTGTTTTGTTTTTGACGTTCTTCTCGGAAAGTAAATATTCAAGAGAAACATTGAGAAGTTTTTTCTGCATAGTGTGGCATGTCATTTAAACAAAACATGAAGAAAACGTTCAGCAAAGCGAATCAGGTAAGTGTGCTGATGTAACTTTGTTAAAAAAAAACTTTTCTGCAGATTACTACAACAACAGACCTGTACAAGTAGGTTTACATACATGTACGTGTACATGTAGACTCTACATATAAAGTACTTTGTAGTTGATACAGTATTTTGTTCTCATTTCTTCATTAATATGTTGCATGTACCCGTACCTGTGTACACATCATACAGCCTCTAAATTATCGGCTGTCTGCAAGAAGGCCGTTTCTATTTTGGAGAACACATACAGTACATGTACATGTAAGCTCTTACAAAATTCTTGTGGATAGCCAACAAGTTGCCATGCACATTAATGCATTTTAAAAAAGAAACAAAAATAAATTTGATAAAAAATACAATTTGAAAATCCCATAAAGAATGATCTGTTTTACAATAGTTTTTAACAATCATAATACTGGGGAGTGTTTCATAAAGCTGTTCGTAAAGTTACGCATGACTTTACGAACAAATGTTTTTTCTGATATTTCCAATAACCTCAATTAAATTATGGCAAAAAATATACTTTGCATTAAAAATGGTTGTTATAATTTAAGAATGTTACCGGTACATCTGCACAGTTTAACTTTAGTTGATGCAGTTAATAATGATTGAGCATCCCATTTGGCTTTTCATATACAAGTCGTTTGTAAAGTCATGCGTAACTTTACAAACAGCTAATATGAAACACCCCCCTGGTATTCCACACTTGGTACTCCCCAAGGGTTAGGGACAGTAGCAATTCATGTTGTGCTATGATTTTATGCGTGTTCGTTTTCACAGATTGTTGTTATTGGTGACATCAAATGAGGGAGCTAGTGCATTCATTTGCAAATGTTCAATTTAAAATGTACATGTACATGTAGCATATATTATGTTGCTGCACAAACATGTATATCATAAATTGCAAGTCATCGTTGTGTAATTATTCTAATGGTGCATTGTATCATGGACCATGATCCATGCATTTGAAGTGCCCTACATGTACATGTATTGGTATGACAGTCATTCAAATCACTCAAGCATGCGTGTCACTGTCATTCAACTGATTCAAGTGTGTGTGTACAATGAAAACAAGTATTGTTTGGGTGAGAGGCCTTTTGTACTACATGCTATGCCTAGATGGAAAGTAAAACAAAAGTACAGATGAAATTACAAATAATAGGAGAAGTGGTAGTAAATGTACATGTACTTAGTAGAATCCAGTGACCTGTTACTGTATGGTCAATAATATGAAGCTTTCCTCATAACCAAGCAGAGCTCTGAACTGACTTTTTTTCTATTTAAAGCTTATCAACACTAGTGTGGCTAGGAGGGATTAGACCACACAGCGAGGTCACTGACAGGTGGCTATCTCATCAACTCAGCTCTCATATAACATAAGAAATAGAGGATCATGGGGGACCAACAGGCACCAATTAGGGAAGTTTTCTATATAGAGGAAAGAGCATATATATATAGAGCAAGTAGCTACAAGTAGGACAGTGGGGCTTTAAAGGGTAAACATTTCAAGCATTACATGTACATGTACGTGGCAGCAGTGCTGTTGAGGTGATTAAACATAGACAATAAACTTTATGTGCCTTTACTGATACGGTTCAAAGCACTGTTGACTGTTCTACTACAATGTTGTACAGGTCTGTTAATAGTCCCGCCCCCCCCCCCCCCCAATCAGTGTTATTTAGGGTACGCATATATGCATGTTCCCTCCTTTTGAAAACACCCCCCTAAGTCCGGTGTGTAAAGTCAATACAGGCCAGAATTTTTGTGTACTACGAGCCAGACTTTGGTGAGTGAAAAGTACCCCTGTACCGGACATTTTGGGAACACGCATGGTATCCCTTCGTTCACGGAGTGGGGGGCCGGGCATACAGTGTATGTAATAATGTCCTGGGAGATGCACCTCCCTGGGGAATGCCAGGGCAGTATTCTGACACTGACAACCAATGAATGATGTATGGTTTTTTTTTTTAATGTATGACTAATGAGAGGTATGTTAATTGGCATTAGCCATAACATATCTTGATGACAAGTAAGCCTAATTGGTTTATGTCTGCATGTAAGGATGATAGTCCATGATCTACACATACCGGTACTTGACTGTATGTTCGTACCTGTATGTACAATGTGCATTGTATGTGTCTTCTTAGGAGATTCTGTAAATGTAGACATGTGTAAATTATTTTGCTGTTGTTACATTGTATGTTTTTGCATTATTGCATTTTTGCATCAAGAATTTTAAAATGTGAAATTTTAAAATCTCCATTTCAAGAGCTTGTTTGAAATTGATTTCATATTTGTATTTCTTAGCATTGTCGAACGACCACATCCCCCACCCCCTCCCCATACAAATTAGAGATATGGGTCCATGCAATAAAACCCCTTCACCTATTGTGAGCATGCAAGTACATCCTTGCAAAGCATGTATTAAAGGTTATACAAAGTTTTGGAAAATTTGGGAAAGTGGCTCGATAGTGATTCTTTACAATTTTGATATATTTTGATGCCCCTATGGATGTATTATAAGCACTTAAAAATTTAGCCCCTAAAACACTTCTGCTTTCGAGAAAAATTGGATATAAAAATTCACCGGTGCTCCCGGTAAATTTTGATAAATTTCAAATAGCGCCTACGGCCATACGATGGTAGCTGCGACCATGAAAATCTCAGAATATGCAGTTGTGATATATATATTCCAAACGGCAATGGCAAATCGGTCGATTTTAGTCAAATAACATTGTTTTATAGCTAAATTAATATCTTGACCTTGAGAGGGCTATATACAACGTAAAGAGTTTATTATTTACAATTTCATCACTTTAGACTCGATTTCAGCCACGACAACGATCACTGAATATTGTAGGATCGCATATGCTTCCAATATGATCATTTGAACCAAATTCATGACCCCATACCAAAACTTTGTATTACCTTTAACTCATGCATGTATTCATACAATGTCTTGGCAAACCATGTCTTGAAGGAGAAGATGTTGCCAATTGAGTTATCATTCCCATTGTGTGCAATTACCTACAGTACATGTAATCATGTCATTTCTTTTCCCTGATCCATTTCCTTGATGAGAGGCAATTTAAAAATGAGAATACATGTTGTGGGTGTACACAATTTGACTGTAATTGATGTTGATCAGAAAGAAAGTTGTAACATGTACAATGTACGTTCACTGCAATTTTGGGCTAAATTTATAAGGGAGTGTAGTATTCTGATAATTTTGTCTTGAATTGGCGAATGAAAACTCTGATGCTGTTTTTTCCATTTGTTGGTTAGTGATTACTGTACATGTATGCTATACATAGTAGGGCTGCGACGTGTAGTCAAATGCTTGAGTACCCGCACGGTTGACAACTACTCGGTACGATTTCTCGAACCCGAATATTCGGCCGCAAAAAAAAAAAAAAAAAAAAAAAAAATCTGTCCAGGCCGACGCTTACCCGTGCCTGGATGAGCGGCAGCCGCTGGCATGGTGCTGTCGGAAAAAATGTTTCCCAACTCCAGCACTGTCAAACTCACCACTCAGAAACTGGGACCGAATGTCTGGATTTCTGTTTGGACTTGGAGGAAAATGGATTATTCTGCCATCTTTGGTTTTTAAAACAGCATTGTTTACTGTTATTATTATTATTATTAAATCGGCACCTTCAACTGCAACTCGAAGTAAAATTGCATGCGTTTTCGGCGACAGAACTGGGATACTGCTCCAGTGGTATGTAAGGTGGTGGCAAAAAAATTTAAAAAAATAAAAAAAAAAAAAAAATAAAAAAATTTAAAAACATGGCGTCCAAATATTCAAGTATTCGCTTGTGAGCCTGGGAGTGTACTCGGGTACCTCATTACACTGTTGTGCACAGCCTTAATACATAGCATGATTTTATCATGCTAGCTGCCCCAAATTTAAGAAATCTCACATACATGTAATGTTTAACCAGACCATGTCGACAGCATTTAGCACACAAATTACATACATGTTCATGTACAAATGTACATATACATGTATGTATATATGTTTGATTTGAATTCACTAATGAGAATTATGCAACATGCACTTAGCTTTATAGAACACAGCCCCCTACTTTCTACGAGAATATGGTGTACAAAATGTATAAACAACTGTTTATATGTACAGTGTACAGTGTATTCTGGTCAGTCCATTACGACCAGACTGTACAACCAGACATCTCTGGCACAACCAAATAGTCATTAGGCTGCCTATACACCTTTATCTTCCAATCCTTCCATGATCAATATCCCCACCCCCCCCCCCTCCCCCCCCCCACTCCTCTTTATGTTCTCTTTGTTACTTTATTTTTAATGTTTTTTTAATGTATTATTTGTTTGCCTGTGTACATGTATCTTGCCCTTAAAGATAAACTTGAGTTCTGGTAATGCGATTGCATTGTGAAAGAAAAGGTGTGGAATGGATCAGAAAAGTTTATCATAGCATGTAAGTAATGGTGTGTAATGCAAGGTTCTGGAGTCATCAAAATCATCATAAATTTGACAGAGTCTTGGTAAAGTAACAATCACTTACACAGAAAGATGTATATGGGACAACACACATGGTGTCGGGGCTAGTACTTTCCTGATTTCCTTATTTTTCTATGCTCATTACTCAGCCAGTATACAGTTTCTTCCTAAATTGTTTGGCACATGACATTTATTTGTAATCTTGAACACTCAGAGTGTAAGTTTCGTTAGATTCTGTGAGAATTCATTTTCTTTTTTTACCAGAACTCAAGTTTATCTTTAATTCTGTTTCTCCCCTTCCTCACCCTTCTCTTACTCTAAATATTCCACCAAAGCCATGGTAAATAGTTTTTAATGTTTGTACATGTACATGTAGGACATGTACAAACATCAACAGACATCGAAAGTTCGAAACTTAAAGTTATTTCACAAAAAATACTTCTTTTTTCATTTTTCTTTCTTTCTTTTCTCCAGTTTATGAGCGAAAAGATAGCAGGTGCTGAGAAGACAGAGTACGATGAAGAATTTGTAGACTTGGAGAAGGTGAGTTGATTACATCCGACATTTTCATTTTAACCAAGTTTGGAATATTGATTTGCAGTATTTGTAGTTTTTTTTTTTCCCGATAAGTACAAACTAAACATGAAACCATAACTAATCAGTCCTGTTTCCTGATGTTTTTTTTTTGCACAAAACTTAAATTTCAAGGTGTAACTGTGTATTGCCTGTTTAAATATATCTTCTGTCTAAATATGACATCAATATTTGTGGCAGAGTTCATCAAACCACAGGCATGTTTCACAGGTACAAAGTAGTGTCAGCTCTTTGTCAATTAACCATGGGGTTCAAATTTCAAACCTAATAAAACATTTTTTTTGTTATACAGTATGTCTGCTCTCGGAAATCAGGATGTAAATTTTTAGGAAAAATTGGTTCCGGAACTTAATCTTGTGTCCTTCACTTCATATTGTAACTATTACACACTTTTTAACTATACACTGAAGGCCTGTCTTCATCAACTCGAGATTGCCAAATATCCCGCTATTTGAACTATCCCGATCGCATAATTTGCTTCTTCATCAGCACAAAGTTGCAATTAGCGGGATATTTAGTCAAGATAATCATCCCAAGATATCTTGGGCTAGTTTGCAAAATATCCCGCTATTTGTCCGGTGAGTCTTCACCAGCCCAAAGACTCGCACCATGCGCGAACACTTAGCAAAATATCTCGAGCTAATTTCTCGAGTTCGAGTTTCGAGGTCTAGTCTCGAGCTGATGAGGACACGATTTGTAACCTTGGGATCATTTTCCCAAATCAGAAATAGCGGGCTATTTGGCAACCTCGAGCTGATGGAAGACAGACCTTATGATACACCATTACATCGGAATAAACGAATTAATCTGGCAAAGTACCAGTACCTATAAGGTCACCCTCCCTATTGTATCAATAGCATTGTGGACTATCACATATATTAGCTCATAATACAATCAGGAAATGAAGAGGATATCTGCGTTTGAGTAAAGGAAATTACAAGGAAGTGTATTGTGCTCCCTGAAGAATTTAATTGCTTTGGTAGATAAACCGAATGGTGGATTTTTGATAGATTGTTCAAGTGGTATACGTGTCGGTGCTCATGAATGTGTATGTAAGCACTGTTGGCCTATTTTATTGCACAGTATATGGTGTACAATATAAATATGTATGGCCTATGTACATACAGTCTGTTGAATATTCATGTAAAAAATGCAATAAACCAAGGAATGGCAGTGTGATAAAAACATGTAGATAAAACATACAGTGTAAATGTAATCTATGACAGAGGCTGTCAGCAGTAGTCATAGTTTCATTAGTACCTGTACATGTGGATTCCCATTCTCTCCTGAATAATTAGTGAGCAAATATACAGTTAAGTACATGTACATTGATGTCTTTAGCCAAGATTCAAGAAGATACAGTTCATATATTAATTTTATGCAGGGAATTGAACACATGACCTTCACATATACAGTCAAGTGTTCCAACCACTTGACTGTGACATAGATCTCTAGTCTCATTTTCTTCTTTCTTTCCATGAACTTATGTAACTAAAATGTGAAAATGGCCCGGCCCCCCCACTCCGAGAACGGACGGACCCCATGCGTGTTGCCAAAATGTCCTTTTCGTAACAAAAGAAAAAGGTCTACCCGTATTGACTTTACACACCGGACTTTTGCTGAAAAGGGGGGGGGGGGTCGGTTGGAACACGCATATGTGTACCCTAAATAACACTGAGTGGAGGGGCCGGGGAAAATGGAAGGGAAAAAATGATACGTAGCCTAAGTAATTGCATACTGATTACTTAAAGTAACTTGTAAAATTGACAACATTTTTTTTTTTTAAAGGAAACCAACGAATACACCCTTTAAACTGCAGTTATTCATCATCCTGTTGACTAGTATGAGCTTTAAAAGGAGTTTCGAAAAGTTTATAGAAGACTTTTCTGTCACACAATATGTAGGCTGATATGTTTATGACAAGCCTTATCCAAGCTTAAATGTACACCTGTACTTCCTTATTACCATTCAAAACAAAATTCTAAGATCTTCTAAAAACCAATACTATGAAATTTAAAAATTGCAAAGTCCAAAGCTCAACCTATAAAAGAAGCTCTACTTTATATACAGTTTGAAATTACGTGATCCATGAAGTAGCAGAATTGTCGTGACCCTCCGCCGCAAGATATTACTCATCCGATGTTCCTTCCGCGGTAGTACCTGAAATGGATTAACATGATATCCTTATCTGATCACCTTCTAGGAAGGAAATACCTTATTGTGGTAAAGCATGCTGTGTTGAGTAGTGATATGTTACAAATTTACACCTATTAACATGATCAAGTCGTACGTGAATTCTGAAAGGGGTGTACAAAAGCTCAAGGCTACCATACAAATTATTCATACAATGTAAAATGCTAAGTTGAAATTAATTCAGAATTTAGGGTACATACAGTATGTAGCTTTAAAAAATAGTCCAAAACAAAGAGGACAAAGTGACAGACTGACAGACTGAGAATCCACAAAATAAAAGAGGAGAGTTCAGATGTACATAATGTGTGCTTCAATGTACAGTGTACAAATGTAGATACAGCTTGTTTTTTCACCTTGGAAATCCAAAATATTCAGGGCTTGAATTGTACTTTGTGACAACGTGTTTCTTCCCTATTCTCTTTCTCTAGAATTCAGCTAGAATCTATTTTTAAAATTTGTTCATTACCAAAACTTATAAAGTAAAAAATCTTACATTTATAATCCAACAAGATTTGTGGCGAATGTTAAATCTGAAAACAAAAGACATCCTGTAAACTTTAGGCTTTACAGCCAAGTCAAACAAGATTCCATCCTCAACGCTAGTTTCTTGAATTCCTTCCAATTTATGAAAAATTATCCTTAAAAATACATGTACACAGGAATGCCAATTTTTTTTTTTTTTCATGTTCCATAATGGGTAATGACATGAATTATTAAGAGCATTTAACCATGCTTGTGTGACTCCGAAACCTTGAGCTGGGTACCGTGAAATTGGCTAAAAACCCTGGAGGCACTGCATGAGATTAACTGAGATTCAAAACAAGTCCATCCTAATTAATCATAAGATAACATTTCCATGTACTTGTTATAGCCTGTTCAGAGTATTAAGTAGTTCAAATTCATAAAAAACTTGTACAAAGAAACATTTAAATCTTTAATGTACATGTTTAGCAAAAGGGGCAGACAGGTAAAATGTTGGTAAAGACATCATATAGAAACATTGTTTGAAGAGGTCGATTGACATGACAGCTGGCCAATCACCAGTGCACATTCATGATAAGCCCTGCCCACTTTTCAACAATTTTTGTACGACAGGTCATTCAGACTACAAAGGAACATGATTCTTTATCAAGTTTTCGTTCGAAACAATGCTCAAGCATGCGTTTCACTAAATCATACAACGTACTGTACATGTATTGTTATGTACAGGTTTCTTTATGATGAAGTTCAGACTAGCAAAAAAAGCAAAATTTGGTTTATTACAATTCTCATATTGCGAAGTGATGAATTCTGGTAGTGTGAACGCGGGTTAAGGGTTGTCAGGACAAGCTTTGATATCGATGCTTGTTTAATATGAAATCAAAACTGAGCACTAGAATGCCAATCATACTGCTCATTCCAGCCAAGTCCCAATAGAGCAATGTTTACATCATGATCATTTTTATGCCTCCGCCACCGAAGGTGGTGCCGGAGGCATCATGTTTTCGGGTTGTCCGTCCGTACGTCCGTACGTCCGTACGTCCGTACGTCCGTCCGTACGTCCGTACGTCCGTCCCGTTTGACCGTTATCACAATATCTCAAGAACCATTTAAGATTTAAACTTAAGACTCGGGAATAGTATTTATCACCATAGGAAGACGATCTGATTAGATTTTGGAGTACGTAGGTCAAAGGTCACAGGTCACAGAGGTCAACTTATGAAATTCCTTGTATTGAGTTTGTTAGCGCGATATCTCAAGAACCATTTGAGATTTAAAATTCAAACTTAAGGATAGTATGTATCACCATAGGAAGACGATCTGATTAGATTTTGGAGCACGTATGTCAAAGGTCAAGGGTCACAGAGGTCAACTTATGAAATTCCATACATTGAGATTGTTATCATGATATCTCAAGAACCACTGGAGATTTAAACTTCAAACTCAGTGATAGTGTGTATCACTATAGGAAGACAATCTGATTACATTTTGGAGCACGTAGGTCAAAGGTCAAGGGTCATAGAGGTCAACTTATGAAATTCCATACATTGAGATTGTTATCATGATATCTCAAGAACCACTGGAGATGTAAAAACTTCAAACTTAAGGATAGTATGTATCACCATAGGAAGACGATCTGATTAGATTTTGGAGCACGTAGGTCAAAGGTCAAGGGTCACAGAGGTCAACTTATGAAATTCCATACATTGAGATTGTTATCATAATATCTCAAGAGCCACTGGAGATTTAAACTTCAAACTTAATGATAGTGTGTATCACCATAGGAAGACAATCTGATTAGATTTTGGAGCACGTAGGTCAAAGGTCAAGGGTCACAGAGGTCAACTTATGAAATTCCATACATTGAGATCGTTATCGCGATATCTCAAGAACCACTGGAGAATTTTCACTTCAAACTTAATGATAGTATGTATCACCATATCATAATATCTCAAGAACCACTGGAGATTTAAACTTCAAACTTAATGATAGTGTGTATCACCATAGGAAGACTATCTGATTAGATTTTGGAGCACGTAGGTCAAAGGTCAAGAACCACTGGAGATTTAAACTCCAAACTTGTTTAAATTGCTCTATGGCGGAGGCATCATTTTCGACTGCGCGCAGTCTAAATTCCATCTAGTTTTTTCTTTCATACTGACAGCTGCTGAGTTCAATTTCCCATTCATTAGCTTTGGAAGAGTCCATTTGATCAGTGAAGATATCTCTTAATGGTACTAAAATGGATAGATGAATTATTTAAAAGTATCAAGACATAAACGGTAAAAGTATCAAAACATGACAAAGTGAATAACGTGGTATCGGATTCAACTTGCATACAGTGTTTCAAGTTTCAAGTTTATTTTCTCTCATAAAATACGTACCGGATATTAAAAATAAAAACATACAAGTTAATGCAAGGTATAAGCTGGTTTATCTATGAATACAAAATGATGTACATGTACATGTACACAGTTGTACATGTACATGTATGTAAATGAGAAAATGGGTGGGGGAGGGGTAGATTTATGAACTAAGAGTGGAAGCACCAGTAGGGGCCAAAGTCCCTTTGAACTTTGAAGGCTACATTGTAGCTCCATGCTCATGTTGAATTATCATTATATAATTTAGTACATTAAAAGGGAAAAGGAAAGAAAAATTAAAAAAGTAGACTATCACGAATATTTACACGCTTGATAATTCACAGCTTTTGAGTAAATTTATTTTAGCACTTTAATAATTATTTAAGAAACACTTAAGCTTTTTCTCAAATAAAGCAAGTGTCATGGAAACTTTGATGTTAAAAGGGAATAGTTTGTCAAAGTTCAGGACTATATACATTTGTAAATTAAATGATATACATGTATATTAAATGTAATATTTCAGAAGAAGTATTTATGAATAGCCATTTAGTGCCTTGTGTTATACTATCATGTTCATGTGTAGCTAGCCACTATACACTACATGTATTGAACGTGTACTTGTGTAGCAGGAATTTTTAAAAGTATGTGTACATGTAGGTCACAACAAAGTACCAATACTGCAATTATTTTACATTTTAAACACAGGTCTTTGTACAGTATAGTGCACAAAGAAACTATTAAATGGGACAGTCCCAAATCGGTAGCTACGTAAATACAGTGAAATGGAGTCTTTAAATCGACCATGCATGGGAATATTTGTGTTTACACTGTGATGCATCAGTGATGTAAGACCCATAAATAGTAGTGACTGGAGCAATATATCCTGTTAGCAGGAAAAGATCATATTTCATTGCATGACCCTGCTTATGAAAATTATAAAATGTGTATTAGTATTACCATGACCGTACGGCCTACAGTGCAATGGAATTTGAATCAAATGAGTACATTGCAGAGTAACTATAGTTTAAATACATACATGTACTGTACATTATTATATGTACATGCATTTGATTAGTCACCTAAGATCACCAGATTCTTTATTTCTGGCTCTATAAAACATTGTAAATTTGTGTTATTGCTGCACAAGGTGTAGTATGCTCACAGTGCTTGGTGTTGAGTTTGTTTTATAAAGTTCTAATATGGACCAAATGGTGGATTCATAATGCAAAGAAATATGTCAACTACATGTATTTGTCAAGTAATCTTCATAATTATAACATGCCCTTTCAAGCCTCTACTAATGGTCATCAACACTGTGGATTAATTAGTGGTATATATGTATTTTTTTATTTTAATCTACAGAACAGTACATGTATCTGTACATGTAGTTGGTGTGTATTGTAACAGGTTTTAAAACAGTTATCACAAATTCACACTACATCTCTAACACTAGTCTGCAGGCACATATTCTAATTTGTCACTTAATTAAACACAATTTAATAAAGTATTGAGTAGAGCCTAGTTCTGTCAGTCTCTGGCTGTAACACGTACATAGCCTGTTGGCTGCACTAGCTAGCAATCTGCATAGTCTCTAGCCTTTTGACAAGGCCTCGTGACTCTAAGCGGCTGAGATGAGTCTAGATACCCGGAGTGAACGCGCGACCGAGTGACGGAACGTCACGAGGCCTTTTGGAAAGTGGGTTTCACTGCTGTGCATGAATTATTCATAGATACATATTAACATGCCAATACGCCTACTCTGGATTTATTGACCAATCAGAACGGCGATCTCCCAGTTGGCTTCGTTCGTGATTCGTTCCATGTAGAGGTCAGTGGTCTTAGCACGTACGTAATAGTTCATAGCATGTAGGTCCATGTTCGCACTACGTAGAGTTTACTGTGTGTGTGTGTGTGTGTGTGTGTGATGGATACTACTATGCTGACGTCGTGCGAGGATACGTTCGCTGATTGAACGCTCCATTTTCTGGAGCGAATTCTAGTCGGAAACAAGGGTTAACATAAGAAATCCAAATCAGATTGATAAAGGCCACTAGGATGGGCTCCTCGCTCTCGCGTTCACTTGGGTTTTCGCGATTAGTCTCGTTTTAGTCGCTCGGCGTCTATCAGACAAGTGGCCTTGTTTAAAGGCTACATAGTCTCTAGTTCAGATACTTTACACACTCAGACTGGCAAAGGTTTGTGCAGGACCAGGAAAAAAATTATTAAAACAATTTCGGGGCTACTTTTCAAGCTTGCTTGCATGAAAATAACATTATTCAATTTGTTTTGCATTAAACTCTAAGCTAACTTTGGGGGCTCTTTTATGACTTTCGGGGGCTCTTTTGGACGTTTCGGGGGCTAATATGCCCCGAGCCCCATGTATTTTTTTCCCAGGTGCAGGTCTGCAAACGACCCTCTCCCTGGCATGATCAACACTTCTCAGCGTCTTTGATCAACTTGCATACCTTTAATACAGTTGTAGGTCCACATGTGCATCAAGATAAATCAATTTTGTCTATTCAGAACCTGGGTCATGATCAGACCAACCTTGAAGAGCGATATGATACCATATTACATTAGATTCAATCTCTAAAGGCCTGTCTTCATCAGCTCGAGTTTGCCAAATAACCATTATTTTCAGACTCTTGATATTATCACAGCTCGAACGGGTGCAATTAGCGGGATATTTTGGAAACAAGACCGAGAATCTTCAGGATATTTTCTCGACCAAATATCCTGCTAATTGCAACTGGGCTGATGAAGACGGAAATTAACTGGTTAATTTGCGATCGGCATTGTTAAATAGCGGGTTATTTGGCAAACTCGAGCTGATGAAGACGGGCCTTATGAGAGCAACAGCGATTAGACTGATACAACCTATAATTACTCATTAGCGGCACAGCTGAGACACTGCTCTTGAATGGAATTCAATCGTAACTTTGACACAAAGTACGACAGAGCATGTGTCCATCTACGATTGCCTCATTAGTAGCACTTCCAATTTAGTTCATGAATACCATTCAGGGGAAGGGGTGGATGCCCATGTTTAGGGGCTTGCAGAGATGCCAACCCTCCCTAATTTTTACTGAGGCTCCCTGAAAAAGAAAAAAAAAATTACGTCACTACACACAATTTTAATGCCTCCCTGTTTTTTGGGAAGATTATTCCTATTATGATGTATGCGATTGATAAAAACCTCCCTGATTAGTGAATGAATCCTCCCTGAAAGCTGAAAAAGGTTGGCATATCTGGGCTTGCCCATGCAGTATATTGTCAAAGTTTTTTAGAACTTTTTTTCTTTAAACTACGGGTATTGTTTTTACCGTACTCTAATTAGTGACTACAGTTGTAACTCAAATAGGTCTACATGTACATACGATGTACATGTACAAAACGATCAATCAAATTCAATTTAAGGCTTACGATACGATCCCTTCCACATACTTTACAAAATACATCTGAAATCAACAAAAAGAGAAATGACACAATTGCATTACTTTAATTTCCATTATACACTAGTACAGGTGTATGTATTTAGTTAACCTTTGGCCTACATTAATCCAGATCATTGTTTAGGGATTTAGAAATGCAGAATGTGCGATTGTGCATGTACAATAGGTCCACATGTACATGTACTTCTATGGTTCTGCTTGTACGGTGCGTGCAAACTGTACCTGTACAGCACTGCTGCAATTCATGTATAAAGTTTCCAATAGCCCTCGAGTTTTAAAGGTAAAGACCAGTTATGGTCATGCGATTGCATTGTGAAAGAAACGTTGAGGAATCGATCAGAAAAGGTTGATCATCTAGCATCTAGCATCTGCAAGGTTCTGGAATCATCAAAATGATAAGAAATTTGGCCCATTCTTCGTAAAGTTACAAGCACTATACACAGAAAGATGTATATGGGACTACCCTATATCTCTCACAGACCATGAGAGAAGCAAATTTACCAAATATATGAATTAGTAGGCGGTTTCCCGGCAAATTTTTTATCATCATGTATTAGTCAAAACATATTCTTTCACATGATTGGTAACGAGAGCTTCCATTTCATTTTTTGAAATTGGGGCGTTTCCAATACTGGTCTTTACCTTTAAGCACTTGAAATTTATGTCAATAGTTGTACTGATACATGTACTTGTCATTGAATGGGTAGTTTTGAAAATGGAGTGCGTATGTTTACACAAAGAAAATGTGATTTTCTTTTTCACAATTAATAACTCAAAAAGCGAATTACCCTTTTGTTCAAATAAGTTTTTGATTACCGTACAGAAGAGGGGGCTTAGCAAATTCAGTTATGAATATGGACTCTATTGCTGTCTTTTTCATTTTTTGAGTGTTTAAATAGTTGAGTGATTTAATAGAATTTTAAGTTAATTTTTCATGTTTTTATTAGTAGTAGTACATTATTTCATGTTTTACCAATTTTATGAATTTTTCCATTCTAATCTACACTGATTTGTTCAACCAAGTACACTGTAGACAAGTAATTTAATTATTACCCGTATCAGGTATTTCAGGTTCGACTAGATCTCTGTCAAGTGATTGGCATTGGAAGTACTCATGCCTCTTACACGTAATTCATTCTGCTGCTCTAATAAATGTTGTCGGCCCAGCATATGGCAGTGACATTAGATGACACAGTGCTAGATTCTGACAGTTGTATGGGCGGATCGAGAAGGAAGAGACATGGGGGTAGTAAATGTTTATTCACTCAAGACCTTTCCATCTTTATGTGGAGGTCGATGAGTAGACTACCATACATGAACTTTACATCATTCTATTGGATCACAAACATGGCCTGGCATGCCTATTTGACCGAGGAATGATAATACATGTATTGGTAAAACTTAAAGAGAGGGTTGAGTTCTGGGGAGAGATGAAAATCATTTGTGAGCATCTTAATTGTTATGATGCAAGTGTGGAAGAACATCAGAGAAATATGTTCCCTGAAAAGCATGGCTCTTCAAATGCCTCCATATTCTAAATAGGACTTGTAGCAGCTTAAAAATGTAGTGCCATGTACATCTTTCTGTGTACAGTGCTTGCAACTTTACCAAGACTGGGACAAATTTCTTATCATTTTGATGATTCCAGAACCTTGTAGTACACACCAATACACTGTATGCATGATCAACTTGTTCTGATCGATTCCACACCACTTCTTTCACACTGCAATTGCATACTAAACCAGAACTCAACTTTATCTTTAAAGTTATACATGTCAGCATTGGCGTAACACCAGTTGTTGAGTTGTGTGATACAACGACACTACAGCGTACTGTACATGTCGTCAGGCTGCACGTGTGCAAAATCTAATCAAGGAAGAAGCTCGCTCCTAGCTGGGCAGCATTCATGGCTATGTAACAAATGGCTTCTCCAATCAATGCTCAAGTGTCGTCCAAGTGGGTCATTGATCCCAATCAAGAAAGGAGAGGTGGCGCCAAAGGCTGCACACGTCCTTGTGGGTGTGCAGGAAAATAGGTGCTACTATCTGTGGTCTACATGTACTGTAGCAAATGCAGTTTTTTTCTGTAGCGATCTTTTGAGGTGATTAACCGCATCATTAGATGAAAAACATTCATCCGTTGATGTTGGAGGAATAGAAACGTACAGTGAAACCTGCTTTTAATAGCAACCACTTGTGTAGAATTAGAAAGACCATCTCATCTGCCTATAAGGACCACTTTTCTTGCCTCCCTTGAGCGGTCTTTGTATTTCACTGTATAAATTAAATGTAATGATAGTGATAAAATGAAGTCATGTACTTTTACCAAACTGTGCTATGTATTGATTTGTTTATTATTATTACTATATTTTTTTTTTTTTTTTTTTTTTCAAATTTACTCCCCATGTCGGTGTTGACTTACATGTACATGTACAGTGTACATTTGTAATGAACTTTAACGATTTATGAGATGAAAGAAATCGAGTGTTCAGGACACCAAATTCTTCAAATGTAGCCAATTTCAGGTAATATTTTCCCAAATGCATTACAAATGTGAACCATTTTAAACCAACACATGGAAGAGAAATGAAAAAAAACATCATCGATCATCTTTAGCTCCGGAAAATGAAAAGCTCTTTGTTTTTATACTAGATTCATGTTGTGAACAGAAGCTGACTGACTGTTTTATTGCATTCTCTCTCTCTCTCTCTCTCTCCATCCCTCACTCTCTTTTACAGACAATTGATGTCACTTCACTTGCAGTTGACGACATAATCACAAAGACGAATGAGCTTCTTCAGCCAAATCCCTGTAAGTAGTATTTAATTATTTATAGATATTTGCCCATTCATCATTCCAAGCACTTTGAATCCAGTGGAAAATGTGCTATGTGTTAAAATAACCACTTTAAATACAATCTAAAATTCTCATTATCATAAGTGCTGGTGTCAATATTATGAATTTTGATACGGTGATATACAGTACATGTATGTATCCCATGTTATGCCCACTGTAAATTCCATTTTATGTACACATACTTTTTGTTATCAATATTATTACTTACCAGTGTCAATCACAACATACTGTGATGCGAAAATGATGAAGGAGAGAAAAAAAATCATGCTTTAAATCGGACAGTTTTTATCAGGTGACAAATTGTTGACGTTTGTATTACTTATAATAATTATATTAATATTGTTATTATTATTATTATCATTGTTATTTTCATCCGTATTATTATTATTATTTTTATGAATAATATTAATATTGATGATATCAACATTGTTAATAATAATACCTGACACCATAATTAAGTGCTGGTCAAATGTTTAGGTAAACCCCTGGATTCAGGGTGTACCAAAACATTTGACCAGCACTGTATGTGATGCTACAATCATTTTACAATGTCTTGTCACCAGTGAACAAGACACCCTAAATTTTGAAGTATTTTGTTTGTAGTTTGATCTCAACCCCAGCATCTTTCCTGTGAGCCTTCCTTTCTCCATTCCAGCTTTGATTTAATGCAAGAGGATCATAAATCTGTCTTATTCTGACAATTTTATGGGGCATTATACTTATTAATACACAAACACACACACACACACTCCATCTGTGCATGTTCAAGATATATGTCTCTGATTTTGGTATGGGTGAATTGGTGTAATGAAATCTCTCACCATTATACCCTTAAACAAACAAAAATATTACAGAGCAGTTTGTGGGGTAGGAATGTTTGCTTATGACAGGCCTGACCCGTTTAACTCTATTTACCTCTGCAATGTCAATGCAGTAAAGGTTATTTTTAAAATCTCTACTCAAGCAGTTGTCATTTTAATATGTGATACTTATACTGCATTATTATGATTATTATTTTTAGTAGTAGAAGTAATAATATCACTATATTATTTGTAACATTTTGAACAACTCTCAGTATGGAGAATAACATTTTATTTTTCTTATTCAATTTTAAAACATACGAGTCAATAATTCAAATAAAGAAATGCCCTGCATTTTCAATTATTTCCATCATAATATTTATTCATATAACACATTCTCCACTATTAAAGGTGTAAATGGGTGCTCCACAAGCCAGAGTGCTACATGTTCATGTACATATTTGGCTGCCAGTTATGACAGAGGAAACAATGTGGAAACGCCAGCAGCTCACAAGGTGATGGGCTTGTGCACTGTAGCTCAAGTAACCACCATTATTATTATCATTATTAATATCATTATTATTATATCCTGCTTGATTTTCATTTTTCTGTTACCATAGTAACCAGAGCGAAGCAGAGTACTGCGATGACAGTCTCCAAGATGCGAGGGCAGACCAAGAACTCAAGGTATCCCCAGCCCGAGGCCACGCTAGGAGACTGCTTTCTGAAGTTTGGAAGGGATCTGGGTGAAAACTCAGTCTTTGGTAGGTCTATAATAATAATAATAATATTAATATTAATGTAATGCACTTACATTGCGCCATCTATCTAGTAAACTATTCCGAGCGGCATAATGAAATTAAGAAAGATAGAAAGAAGTACCCCAAAAAGAGACTACTGGATAGTACAAAAAGTGTTTATCAATATATTCATGTACATGTAATTTAGGCTTTCACAAACAAGACTGTCCTTAGGTTAGACTTAAAAGAAACAAGAGTTTCTAAGGAGTGCATTTGAGCTTGTAATTGATTCCATAAACATGGTGCAACAGCTAAGAAAGCTTAAAAGGGTCTAGTCAACTATTAACGCTCCTTCACACCATTTAAATCAAGAGCAATGGCAGATTGAATTGGCAATGCTGTGTGGGTTAAACCATACAAGCAATTATGACTAAACATATACTTAAATACCATGAATTGGATGTTTTGTGTACAAAAGATATGTCCATCATAAGCAATAGTAGCCAATATTGAAATATTTATTACATTTAACACTAATCTATGCCATGCACAGGTCTAACCTAAAATGGGGTATGTATTGCTTTTTGTGAAATTTCCAAAATGAACTTTAAGTTTTAATATATACATGTACAGATATTATGAACTATTTTACCCTTGTAACAGTGTATATGTAGCATGAATCATGGTATTAATACCCCAGGGTAGCAATTCAGAAAGCTCACTTATGCTACGGTCACAAAGGTTCGTACGAACGATAATTTCGTACGAATCTCCCTGTTTTTCCATTGTCTTCCCGAATTTCCATTGTCTGAAAATCGTTCGTACGGCATTCGTAGCTGTACGTAATTGCATTTGTGACCGAGGCTTTAGCTAATTAGCTAATTAAATCGATATGTCCAGTTAGCAGGAGGTGCATTGCATTTGTGCTTTGCTACACACCTTTGGTGTTCGCGCAGTAGTTAAATGAGGAGGTCACATAGTTGTGGTATTCTTAAAAAACCTGTTAGCATTAAATTTACTTTTAAAAAGATAAAGACATGAAGTCCTCCCATTTTTTAAGCGACACAGCTCTCTATTCCTGTATTTTTCCTGTATTAAAAAAGAATGTACTTTCAATTGCAAGTTGGATATGAATTACCATGTTCATTTTAATACCCTTTTCCATGCTCTCTATCCCTCTTCCAAACTCTCTCTACCCCTCTTCCACACTCTTCTCCTCTCTTCCACACTCTCTACCCCTCTTCCATGCTCTCTGCCCCTTTTCTCACACTCTCTCTACCCCTCTTTCTCACACTCTCTACCTTTCTGTCATGTTCTGTCCCCCTCTTCCACACTATCTACCCATTTTCCACACACTCTACCTTTATTCCATGTTTGTTATCCCTCTTCCACATTATCTACCTTTCTTCCACACTCTCTACCACTCTTTCACACTCTCTACCCCTCTTCCACACTCTGTCTACCCCTCTTCCAAACTATCTACCCCTCTTCCACACTCTCTCTCTACCCCTCTTCCAAACTATCTACCCCTCTTCCAAACTATCTACCCCTCTTCCACACTCTCTCCTACCCCTCTTTCACACTCTCTACCTCTCTTCCACACTCTCTACCCCTCTTCCTTACTCTCTCTACCTATCTTCCACACTATCTTCCCCTCTTCCACTCTCTCTACCCCTCTTCCAAACTCTCTCTACCCCTCTTCCAAACTATCTACCCCTCTTCCACACTCTCTCCTACCCCTCTTCCACACTCTCTACCTCTCTTCCACACTCACTTCCCATGCTAAACACTCTCTCTACCCCTCTTCCACACTCTACCCCTCTTCCAAACTATCTACCCCTCTTCCACACTCTCTCCTACCCCTCTTCCACACTCTCTACCTCTCTTCCACACTCACTTCCCGTGCTAAACACTCTCTCTACCCCTCTTCCACTCTCTCTACCTCTCTTCCACACTCTCTCTACCCCTCTTCCATGCTCTCTACCCCATTTGTCATCTTTCCCTCCAACACAATCCAGGTAATGGCCTTCTAGAAGTTGGTGAGGCCCACAAGCAGCTAGCTGATATCAAGGACAGCCTTGACTTCAACATCAGGCAGAACTTTCTTGAACCTCTGGATCACCTGAGACAGAAAGAGCTCAAGGAGATAGTGGTATGGAAGACCTAATACTGATATAAATCTAGTTTAATCTGATTACATACTAACTCATTGCAAGTTGAGACAGTCTGTTGTAGTTTTACTGTCTTTTGGTTAAAATCCAACTTTCCAGAGCATTATTACATGTTTGGGGAGGGGGCGTGCAAATTGTATTGTACCCTGGATTACAATGCACATAAAAATGTCAAGGTGTGTAAAAATTACATAATACTGGCCTGATAATTACCTCATTTAAATCTGTTTCCTGATCTTTATAATTTTTTTCCTGGTTTTACCCCCTTTTTTCCCTTATTTTCCCCTATTTTGTTTACTCAAATGAGGGGGGGGGAATGTTGTTAAATGTCTTTTTTTCCTGAATTTTTTTTTTTTTTAACTCAAGGGTTGGGTCTTCTTCTTCTTCTTCTTCTGCAAGAGCTGCAAGAGCTTGAGAGTGGTAGAGCTCATTCTCACACAACTCTCATACATGTACATACTGTAATTAACAGGTCCTGGCCAGTTTAAAAGCTGTGTATGATTAATTGCATTGTGAACAGGGTGCGAAGGACATCCTGATTAATGACATAAAGAATATAGCTTAATGGTCTTAGGCATAGCTTCGAAAGGAAGCTGAAAGGACAGAGTAGTTTCTAAGTGTTCTGTTGTGATTGGAAGTGATCATGTTCTGTCATCCACATCAGGTCATCCATACTTCATTCAGTTGTGCTTTCTTGCTTTTACTTTCTTAACTGCTTGTGAAGCAACTATAGTTTGCAGGCAAATACCCATGTCACTTGCTACAGAGTCTCTTAACTGTAAAGACTTTGTAGAGTGCACGGCCCCCTGCACTCCACTGACCATTGGCTCAGCAAGAGACCGACAAAGTTAGCTAGTCTCAAGGCTCTATTGAATTGGGTTTAAGTGTCAATAGAGTATGCGCCTATAAACTATTAAAGGCCCACTGCACTACTTGTAGCTACTTGCGCCCTCTATATAACAAACAATGCCTAATCGGTGACCATTGCTCCCCCATGATCCTCTTTTTCTTATGTTAACTGAGAGCTGAGTTGATGAGATAACCACCTGTCCAATGACCTTGCAGGGCAGTCTAATCCGTCCTATAAACTACGGCAGATAAGCTTTAAGTGTCAATAGAGTATGCGCCTATAAACTATTAAAGACCGTCACCACTACTGGGCCAGAAGGGATTAGACCACACAGAGAGCCATCGAGGTCACTGTGACAGGTGGCTATCTCATTAACTCAGCTCTCATTTAACATAAGAAAAAGAGGATCATGGGGGACCAACAGGCACCGATTGGGGAAGTTTTCTATATAGAGGGAGCAAGTAGCTACAAGTATGGCAGTGTGCCTTTAAAAGAAACCTGTTTTGCAATAACTCCTCCATGAGACAAACATGTAGGAAATAGAAAGTACTGTCAAATTACTGTTTGATGGTATAGTCTTATACAGATTTTAGCTATACTCATGTGTGATAAATAGTAAAATGAAGACATTACATGCACTGAAAGTCCTTTTGCCATTTTAGGTAAAGACAATCGTTTTGGGGTATGTTGGCCTCTTCAATTTATGAAGAATTCAGCTAAATGTGGAGGTTTAAATCATGGTTCAGTTTAAATGAGCCCTCCTGTCTGAATTTGGGCCAATAACTGTGAAACTTGTAAAGCTCAATATGTAATCAACTGTTCTTTCCAACAGCATCATCGCAAGAAGATGCAAGGTCGCCGGCTAGACTATGACTGCAAGAAGCGGAAGGTGCAAAAAGGTACGACCTTTACTTTTCATGTCTCACTTTTCAGTTTTCTGTACCTTCATGTCAAAGAATTCTTCCTCTTTCTTTCATGTACATTTAAAAATTCATGTCATCATTACTTCATAGGCATCATTGCCTTGACACACTTTGTGCTAGCGGTCTGTGTCATTACATAAAGTATTTTATTTCAGGACATAGTAATTAGTCATAAAAATGTGACTAAAAGGAAATGTGATCCATTTACTATTTCCATGGAAAATTTGTTACAGCATTCAGACGTGTGAATCATTTATTTCCTACAGGGAAGAAACCCATAAATAACCAATTACAATGTACATTTAGTTTCAATTCAGACATTGTTTCTCTCTTTAATCCATAAACTGGAAATAAAATTGTGTCTAAAGTGACATGCTTAAATTCAAAAGCACATATTAAACAACTTAAGATATAGGTTTCACTGCATTTTGGGGTTCCTCTTTATTGACATCTAAGTCTGTGGAAATTGGGAAAATTTAAGCATATGAATTAACAGGGTCCACTTCAGCACATATCACCATTGGTTCTTAATTATAACAAGGGCGATCATTCCTGACAAGGGTAACACAAGGATGTTAAAGCCCCACTGCACTACTTATAGCCTATTGCGCCCTCTATATAGCAAACAATGCCTAATAGGTGACCATTGGTCACACATGGTCCCCTTTTTCTTAATTGAGAGCTGAATTGATGAGATAACCAACTGTCAGTGACCATGCAAGGAGGTCTAATCCCTCCTGGCCAAACAAGTACAGAGGGGCTTTAATATGTCAGTCAATGCCTACTGTCAACATTCTTTGTTCCTTTTTTCCAAGACTGTATATCCCTCATCTTTTAACAAAGGGTACATACAAAATTCATGCTTAGAAATCCTGTAATCATGCACCCTCGATCCACCCTTTAATCGCTACTCCCACTTGCTTGAATAGAGACAAAAAGTGAAGTTTTTAACTTTTATTATGTCAACCACCAACCTTATTATGAGAATTACAAATTAGAAAGTACCATCGTAGGCGATCATTGTTCCTGATTTATATTTTTTTACAAGTATGTGAAACTTGTTATTTATAATGAGCTATTTTGGTCAAGATTAAAATATGATAAAAGGAAACTTGATCCAGCACCCACCCCACCCAGTTAAGTACACAGATGCAGGCCTATACTATTGTACTGTATGGCTTGTGGAAGTCTTTCTAGACTCGATGACAGTGCTGATAGCGATCTTGTCCAGACCTGTCATTAAAAGAAACAGGCTTCTCCCTGATAAGATCAGATGAATCAAACCACTGCTCATCAAAGTTATGAAATATAAGATTGTTTCTATGACAACATAATCCCACAGCATACAATTCCAGGCCAGTTTTTGTTGGGAAATCTATATTGGACTGTGATTATTCACAATTCTTGCTATCATTATTAGGAAAGTCACCAATTCAGTCGAAATAAAAACAGAAATATCAGAGAAATCAGTTATAAAAATTAGAGGAAAATCTGGTAGAGAACATGAAAGTTTGAAAGTCAGCAACCGGTTAATTTTCATTCCTAGCCAAAATTACTTATAAAATACTTGTATTGAAAATTTGTTTGAAAATGCTTCAAATGATGGCTTAAATCGCACCAGAGTGCATCTAAGAATCTTTGAGCCATTAAGGAAGCCCAGGGCAGCGTTTCTCGAAACCGTCATAACTACAAGTTCACCGACATCCCATTGAAACGTGTGTTAAACTTAATACACACGTTACAATGGGATGTCAGCCAACTTGTACTTATGACGGTTTCGTGAGACGCTGCCCTGGAGCCTGCCCACATATGACTTCATGCTTTACATGACATAAGTTCATACTCATTATTCCAGTTTTACTTGTTTAAATTTTTGTTTGTGGACCATACGTTCTCATGTGTTTCAAACAAGTTGAATACCAATACATCTTCAGGAAATATGAAAAATGGAAGTAGCAGAAAATGAAAAACAAATTTATCCCCAGATGTCATTGTTTTTGTAAAGTTCTACATTTTAATTGTTTTAATTCTATCTGTGTTCCTTTGACGGTTGAATAAAAGTGTGTTGATTAATTTTCCTTGTGCTTGTTCAAAATAACGATGTAGTTTCTTTACATAATAGCATGGTAAAGTTTGTGCAAACATTTCGGTAATGACAAGAAGTGCCGTAGAAATTGGAATGGCTTTTCTTCGATTTTGATATTGCACTTACAGGGGAAGAATATCTAAAGAATATTTTGTTTCCTTTATCTGCCTGATTTGTTATTCTTCAAATTTTCTTCCTTCTTAAGGTACGAGAACATGCAAATCAACAGGGAAATCGTATATTTTGTTAATATCCTTTATTTGTCTCTTGTGTTAATGTTTCTGTGTTCTTTATTTTTAACCCTAAATTGTTGATGAAACACTGATGATTTTTTCCCCTTTTTCCTTCTTCTCAAACTGTTTGTCGCCCTCTCTTGACAACCCAGGAGGTAACATTTCAAACTGCGTTCCTAAATTATGTCATATTAGTTTCCTTTCTCTAATTTTTCAGTAATTTTTCAGTATCATATTTTGTTAACACTTGCATGTCTGGCTAATCTGCATGGAATACAGTTACATATTTGTACTATGTGTAGTTTATATTATGCAAATATTGACAGCTTTGAGGGGGCACGGTTAATACCATAGCCGTGGTGATGCCGAAAACATTGCTGTCTCCAAATCATCATGGAGTTAAAGTTTTAACCGTGACCCCAAAAATAAACAGACAACATTTGTTTTATATATCGCTTCCCAAGTGTCAGTTCTTAAAAAGAAATATTTTGACTAAATATGCCTGTTAAAGTATATTTATTAATGATAGAGTCAAAGGAAATTTATGTGTCTAAGAGCAACTATAGCATGTGTGTCTCACTGCGCCTATCCATTGTTATTTTCACTCGCTATGATTGTGTCCTTCCATTGTACGCGCAAGTAAAACTAAGCCCGGTCAATATTTTTTTGCTATACAAATTTCATGCCTGTAGTTTTGACCAATCAGAGGCATAGAATCTCCATATGCGGTGTATACATTGTAATTCTTTTTATTTGATCCTTTTTTTTTATTAATCAACATGTACATGTACTACATTTCTTCTGAAAAATAGATGAAATTTATCAAGTCAAATTCTAGTTTAAATCTCATACTTGTAATGTGAATAAAAAAGCTATGATGCCTTCAAAGAACTAAGATTAAGATGATTTTTTTTATCTGCCCTTTCAAATTTCTTCTTGCTTTTGCAAAAAGTTATTGAAGTTGAATCCTCCAACCTTTTCCTTTGCATATAACCATGTGGGAGTTTTGGTTTATTTCCCTTTTCTTTCACTCTTACCTATTTGTTTTAATGTGAAGGAAATCTTATCATTTTCACCCTTAAATCCAAATTATTTTGCAATTCTCCACCTTCCCCATTGTGTGGTATAATTATATCATATTTGCATTTCATTTAAGATTTTCATTATAGCATGGCAAACTATTGCAGCACATAACATACATTTGCTTTGAGGGTGGCTGTAGCGCTTGATATGAACAGTCTAAGGGTTAAGGTGTAGCTGTTCCTCTCATATTAAATATTGACAAGGTGTAAGAGGTGTCTTCTAACTTTAAAATACCCCGGTGATGAAAAATGGCAACTCCAAAAATTAAACACACATTCAATTCAACAAGAATCAAACCTTTTTTGTTTCCCTTAAATATGGTTTCTCATTGAAACATGTAAAAGGAAGTTAAGGAACCTGTACATATTAAAGACCACCTGCCTATAAAGACCACTTTCCATGTTGCCCTTGAGCGGTCTTTATATACAGGTTTCACCGTATTCAAACAGAATTGTGTGTGTGCAATGTTTGGAGTTGCATCTAGTTGCAACTGTATATGAAATGCCCTGGGCACTTGTCAGGCAAATCACATCTAGTTAACTCTGGTCCTCACTATGAGAAAGCCTTGTTTTTTTGCCATAATTTCATAGCAACAAAAAAGGCTTGGTGAAATTGCCCGCTTTGCCATTCTCAGCATTCATTAGTAGGTTTAATTCACCTTTTTAACATTCCAATATCGGGTAGTCTAATAATGTTTTCCTCTGCAATGATACAGTGTTTTATTCAATGTCTAATTGTCCTCGTTTGCAAACAAGTTGCCTTTTGTTTTTCTGCGATTATACGACATTGAATAAGAAAAGGATTAAGTGCAAGTAATTTAGTTTTGATAGTTTTGAAATAGAGGAAGTGAGAGGAAATAAATCTATTCTCTTGCTAAAAAGCTTGTACAACTAGTTTTATACGCTTGTGCATAACACTGGGAAGGTGTAGCTGGAGCTATTACTCACTACACGTACATTTCTTGCATATCTTTGATTTTGGGGCTAAACCATTTGCTGCATGTATTTTTTCATGATCAATATCTGTATGTTTCACCTGAATGGTTATCAATTTCCTGATATATTTTGATAAATCAGGTTCTATTAACCCCATCGCTGCTCACATTCAGGGAATATATCATGGTTTAAAAATTGTGCATTACATGTGAATAACTTCACGAACATTTTGATTACATGTATGTTCTAAGGATCATATACATGTACAACTTAAAAGCACATTTCTTCCATGCACCTATAATATATTCAGTAGGTCTGTCTTCATCAGCTCGAGTTTGCCAAAATATCCCTGAGCTCGAAATTGCGTCTTCACCAGACCAATGAGCTCATCACAAACTAGCTCGGATGCCGCGAATATGCCTGCTATTTCCCAAATAGTGGGATGTTTTGGAAACAAAACCACAATTTCTCTGGATATTATTCTCGACCAAATATCCCGCTTTTTGCAACTGCGGGCTGATGAAGACGCCAAATTAACTGGTTAATAGTTTAAATAGCGGGTTATTTTGCAAACTCAAGCTAATGAGGACAGGCCTAATGGCTGCCATTCCAAAAGCCCTTTATGTCATGCCTATGTGTGCTTTTCAGGTCTTGCCTGAATGGATGCTCCTTAAACTCATAGCTTAAATCCAACCTCATGATCAACCTGCTAATCCGCTCTCAGTATAGCAACTATTGATTAATTTTCTGAACTTGGTAAATGGCCATGAGCTGCTTTCACAGGACCACAGGGGGTTTCTATTGTCATGGCATTTCTTTGTTTCCACATGTTCACAGTACACATGCAGCATACTATTGAGAATATGCATGTACAGTATGATGTACAATAGGTTAAATGTACACATACATGTATGTAAATTGTAGTTGATAATATATTTGTACCTATGGAAGGTACAAGCACCTTTTTTTATTATTATTATTATTATTGTAATAAGTTTTATTATTTTATTTTAGTATTAGTAGTAGTAGTAGTAGAAGTACAGTAGTACTAGCAGTAGTAGAAGAAGTAGTCATAGTAGTAGTGGTAGTAGTGGTAGTACTAGTAGTAGTGGTAAGAGAGAGAGAGAGACAGAGAGTAGCAGAAGTAGTAGTAGTAGTAGCAGTAGTAGCAGCAGTAGTAGTAAGAGAGAGAGTCGTAGTAGTGATATTATCATCATCATCGTTTGTTCAGAATGACTACACCTCTGAGAGATCCCTTGAAGTACAAATGGGACTACAAGATGAAATTGGTCATAATTGTTGTAATTGTTGTCGTTTCAGTGAATGATAAGACTTGGTGCAACAAATGAATTACCTACAATTATTTGTTTGTTTGTTTGTTTGTTTTTGTTTGTTGTTTTGTTTGTTCAATTCAAATATGTTCATGTATGTCATAATGTTTGTTATTGCACAGTCTCTCATAGATGGTCACAAGATGTGTTGTTGTGGTGTTAAATGTTTGTTTCTCAAAGTTGTCGCTGTTTGTTCAATTTGCATCCAGTGCTCATCGTTGTATATATCTTTTCAGTGTTTAGTTTACTGCATGAAAGTGCTTTACTTTACATGTATCTCATGTAATCATCTTTTTTTTTCATTGGCTTGGCATCATATGTGTTGTCTTTATGATTTTCCCATGATTATTATAGTGTAACAAATACTTTTTCTGTCTGCAGGAGCTCTTTTAGTATTTGGTGTGGTAAAAGTGTGATTTTATCAGAGTCTCGGAGGTATATTTAAGTATCATGTTTTTCAGTTCACCAGTATGAAAGCTATTTTGGAGCTTTTCAAAGCTAAAATTGCTCACCGCTCCCATGTAATTTTTGCGCTGGAACGTTAAGTTCTTAACTTTAAGTGTATTTGTTTAATGTAATGTGTATATACATGTAGTTTTCGAACCCCAATAAATTTCTTATTATAGGACTTTTCAAATTGCTATTTCATTCTTTTTATGGAAACGTCAATACATTTAGGGTACTTCTTGTTTACCAGTCTTGACGATATATTATTGTTTAAGCAATTAGTTTCACATGGGTTCTACTTTTGTGAATGTTGTGTGTTGCAAATGTTATAACACACAAAACTGGGCTGGCAGTCCATGCGCAAACATATCATGTTGTATGTAGCTTAACTTCACAAATATAGCAAACAAAGTCAACTGGACTTTAGAACAATTAGACTTTTGTCTTATAACTCTAGTTATTTAAGTTTCTTAAACTCTGGACTTAGAATGAGGTTAATTCATGTGTCTGCTTTGAATTATTAATAGCATATAGGCCCTTTTCCTTCCTATAACAAAGTAACCTGGTCTTTAGAACACTTTAGCTTTGGTCTTGTAACTGTAGTTATTTATATTTGTTAAACTGGACTTAGAATGAGGCCAATTCATGTGTCTGCTTGGAGGAATTAATAGCATATAGGCCCTCTTCCTTCCTATTAACATACTGGTGAGAGTAGAGGGAAAATAGAAGCAGAGATCCATTTCTTTTTGCACAAATGAACCATATAAGTAATTCATTCAAATGTCACAAGGAAACCTGTGAAATGTCACCAAATGTCATTTTTCACTTTTAAGCATTTCCACAATTTTTCATTTCTAGGCTTTTCCTCTGCAACAAGCAGAATAAATAAACATGCATTATATAGAGAGTGATAAAGTTGAGTTCTGGTCATATGGCTGCATTGTAAAAGAAACTTTTTTGAAAGCTAATTTGGAAGGTTGCTCGTGTTGTTTCTAGAACTACATGTTCTTGTTACACTAGTCATTTTGTATTATGTTAGTTAATTTAGATTTGAGCCTAGTTTCGCAAAATGTGTTTTGTGTACAAGTTCACCGATATTCCATTGAAATGTGTGTTAAATTTAATTTGTTTAAATGATTTTTCAGCGAACTTGTACATACATATGTAATGGAAACCAATTACACTGGATCTGCATCAAAATATTGGCTCAGGCAGATTTACAAGTTTAAAAGATATCCTGTTGTAAAACATAATGAGTTGAATTTTTGTCCATCTTTTGTACTTAATCCTACATGATGCATGTTATGTATGCTAATTATAACTTTGTTTTTTTCTTTGAAAATACAATGATTTCAGGTTCACAGATTCCTGAGGAAGAGATTCGAATGGCACAGGAGAAGTTTGAGGAGTCTAGGGATATTGTTATGAATGGAATGATGAACCTTGTGGAAAGTGATGTAAGTAAAGAAAAAAATAATAGTCCAATACAGACAGGGCTTTGGGAAACAGGAGGAGGAGGAGGAGGAGGGAAATAACTCAACTGTGATCATTATTGTCTGTTGTGTGGCTTCGGATATGATCACATAAACAGTTTTCGGTTTTCAAGTTCAATTCTCTGTTGGAATGGGAAAATATACCGTTTAAACAGAGAGGAAAAAATTGGTAACTCACAACACAAGATTGATGCCTCAAAAAAAGTGAAGTTACATGAGCTCTAGTCTAGGATTTACTACAACACAGTCTGATGTAGAATAAGTTCATATTTGCACATTCGTGAGGGAATGATGCTACAGGTCTGATGATGGGTTTCTACACTGTTATATTCATATATCTGTTTCTATTTCTGCTAGGTTGAACAAGTAAGGCAGCTGCAAGCCCTGGTCGAGGCTCAGCTGGAGTACCATCAGCAGGCCCAAGAAATCCTCAACCAGCTTACATCCAGCCTAGGCGACAGGTAGGAACAATCATCATCATCATCTTCTTAATCACGGTGAATCATCACCATCATCACTATTATCATCATCATCATCATCATCACTGTCGATATCGTCTTTATCACTATTACTATCACCTTCATCATTGTCTTCATCATAGTCATCTCCATCATAATCTTGATCACCATAAGCAGCATCACTATTATCATCATCATCGTCATCACCATCATCATCATCATCATCACCGTCATCATCACCACCACCATTACCAATTGACCATCATTCATCATCATCATTACCACCATGATCAGCATCATCATAGCTATTTTATAAACATCTTCATTTTCATCAACAACATTATTCCTTTCGTTCTCTTTCTCTCCTCTATCTCTCTTTATATCTCTCTCTCTCTCTCTCTCTCTCTCTCTCTCTCTCTCTCTCTTTGATTTCGTCAAACTAATGGCTCATTTGTCAACTTTGGCATATCTCAGGAAAGAGTTCTGTTTCCAAACATACATGTTCATATATGCAAAGAAATCTGAAAGAAATGAAAGATTTTCAATTGCCACAGAACAGTGTAGTTATAAAAGAAAGCTGATATTTGCAGCAATAAATAACACCCAATATCAATTTCTCTTTCATGTCTGCATGTTTGATTATGTTTAGCATGCTTGCACTAGTGGTACCTGAATATGAGATGTTTTTAATATTTTTACTTTTTGTTCTGCTAGTCTTGATATGTTGTACTTAATATTGAAGGAAAGTGCATGATATGAGGAAATTTCATGTTTCAGGTAAAATATAAAATTCATTTCACCTAGGTATTAGGGTATGAATAATTAAGTTGTTATTAAACTGTACATGTAGAATTGAAAGTTGCTTTTGATATGAAACATGTCCTACCTAAAAAGAGAGAAAGGTTGACTGATAAAGCATTGCTCAAAATGCCATGCAATTCTAAGCATGTACCTCTCTGTAGTATACCCCTCGGTAAATCAAAATTTCCCAAATATGTACGGTACACTATACATGTATGTACATCTTTTGGAACAACATTTTTTGGATATGCCATGTTCATGTCTTGCCTGGTATAGTTTCGGAAATGATGATAAAAGCTCATCCAGCATTGTTCATGCATGCACGCATGTATGCATTTTGAATCTTTCTCATCTGTTCAACTGATAAATCTATGAGGACATATTCCATTTGCAGAATATTCAATACGGGGCGAGGTGATTTCATTTATTTGAACATGTGAGTGTCCTTCTGTCCGTCTTTCTGTCTGTTTGCGTGCGTGTGTGTGTCCCTGGCCTTGCCTTGCTGGATGCAAAGACAGACTAGCATTTTCCAGAGCCATCTATACACAGAGTTTGGCCAACTTGGTTTCACTGGGTCACAACATAGCGTAGTCGCCATATTGTGTCCAACTCAAACTGGGTTGGCCCAACTCTGTGTATAGATGGCTCTGGCATTTCCATACACCCAACCAACCCCCTCTAGTGTTGCATCTTGCAAGAGTTTTAATAAAGGAATCGACCTTTTAGATGGCATGTTCCTTTGCGAAGCCTGCATGCTTCAAACAGAGATATAATGATGGTAAACTGCTCTTCATGTATTGGATTGGGACATCCCAGACCCATTAGACTGACAAGGGGGGTCTTGTAAACTCTCTGAATAGTTATCTGGAGGTTCTCATGGCACTATGAATATGACTGACAAAGAAAGCGGACAAAATATACAGTTCCTCAGGTAGACAAAGGAACATCCCTTCACTGCTATTGTGTAAAAATGTGTAGAACAGGTGTCACATGCATATTCACCTGTTCTACACATTTTTACATACTACTTTTACATTTACTTTGTCTACCTGAGGAACTGTATATTTTGTCCGCTTTCTTTGTCCATCATTTTCATAGTGTGGGCTGTCTGTCTATTTGGCAATCGGTCTCTTGGCTGTCAGTCTCACGGGCTATGTTGAGTTTTTCTCTTTTTTTGAATACAATATTAATAAGTATTTTGCAGTTTGTATATGCAATTTGATCTTCTATTATGACTTTTATCCTGTGCAATTATCTAAGCATACAGGAAGAAACCTGTCATATGGATAATTGACAACTTCCATTTAAGCTCCTACAGAAATACAAAACCATTGCATTCACATTTTGTTGATAAAAGTCCTCGCTTGTCAATCAAATGTATTCACTGTAAAAACTAGAAACATATTGAACAATGAATGTGAAAGAGACTGATTTGTGAAAGTACATGTATACTATTATAGCGAACTTTAGCTATGTATGTATGAATGTATGTCTTCAGAGATGACTAGACCCTATTGATCTCTTGTACCTTTTGATTTAATGAAGTACTATTGCCCCGTAATGAAAGTCTTTTTGGGACATTAGCAGTTAACCTATGCTTACAAGGTTCAATAACATGATTTACTTTGTTCTAGACATTTCAGAATGTAAATCAGTACAGATAGAAGTGGGTCCTGTGTCAGGACATTTCCGTACATATGCTACTTACTGTCCTCTTCAGTTTGACCACTTGAGTAGACAACATGGCCTTAAAGTTTAGACATAATAAATTCATTCAAGAGCTGAGACTTAATGAAATAAAGCTTGGAATATTTCATGTCACAGAAAACTTATAAATGGGATAATACTCACTTTGTGGGAGCCACTGTTACGCCGGCAGAGAGCCAGAAGGGTGTTCGCTCTATTTAAACATATGTGAGTTGGAGTTAGTTCCCTTTTGGCACATAGTGGACAGTTTGGATATCACTTTCGATATATCGTAATCGATGCATGGGCATACTGTAATTCTAGCTAGCGATCATCTCCAACTACTGTTAAAGGTAGTGTATCACTTTTGCAGCCAACTTCAAATTCAGTAGAACTTCACAGGAATTATGAATATGTCTACATCAATAAACCACTTCTTGTAATGGCCAAAATAAAAAACTGATTGAATCTTTGCGCAGCACAAAATGTAAGACCATTCGATACAAGGGTCTGAAAATCAGATTAGTACTAAAAAAGATTGTAATCAATAAAGTTGATTTGACAACTTATGACTGTTTTTTCCCCACAAAAAGACATTTTCCGGCCCTTTTTTTTTTTTAAGGGAAAATCTTAATTCGTATTATCTTTCAATTTCCGTTGGAATTTAACCTTTTTCATTTCGGGGGCCCGAAAATGGGACATAGTACCTTTAAAGTCTTCAGGAAAGATTTACTTAATAGTAATGATCCAAACTTGGGTTTAGATTTGTCATGCATTTAGAATTTGAGTTTAGTAGAAAAACTATTTCTTGAAAAGCTTAGTAATTGAGCTGCATTTCCGACTGGTTTTGTAAATGGATATTCCAGCTCTCCGTCGTCATCAGCTTAAAAGTACTCTGTAGTTATTCTAGGCTACAGCGTGAAAGATGAGTAGCATAAGAAAAACAAGCACATGGTAAAATATTCTCAAGAAAAGGAAAGTATAGAAACTAGGAAGTTATAGCTAGAGTTTGTCTGAGCTTGTTGATTGTGGGGACAATTCTCAAGAAAAGGAAAGTGTAGAAACTAGGAAGTTATAGCTAGAGTTTGTCTGAACTTGTTGATTGTGGGGACAATTCTCAAGAAAAGGAAAGTGTAGAAACTAGGAAGTTATAGCTAGAGTTTGTCTGAACTTGTTGATTGTGGGGACACAGAGAGTGGTTCATTTAACTTTCTTTCTTTCTTTTTAAACTGTGGAAGAATATAACATTCAAATAATTGCTGCCAATTTGAGGAGGTGGAGCTGATTCATTTAGACCTTTATTGAACTCTGACCTGCAGCACTGCTATAGGTTAAAGGCGATAATCTTCAAATGACATGTTAAACAAGTATAATAATCAGTATCAATAGTATGGGCCAATTTTTGACATTTTTTTTTTATATTCTCTGATCGTGCATGATAGTAAGTTTTAATATGTTCTTTGTTTTTTGTTCTGTTCTTTTGTTCTCGTTTTCATGTATGTGTGTTTTTAGGGGTAGACTTTTATATAAGGAACTTCCCTCCTTTCTGCCTATCCAAAATGCTCTTATAAATTGCCATAGTATTTGTTATCACTTTCTTGTGTTTTTTTTTATACTTATAACTTCATTCTGTATTTGTATGTTTTAAATGTTTCTGTGAAGAGTGTTGACTAAACTTTGAATTTGAATGACGATTGTAAATGTTGAACAACTGAACTAGTACTACAGATCAAATCCCTTATTAGATTGAAAAACAAACTTGCATTTTCAGTATCGGTAGAGATTGGGGTCTTTTTCATGAACTCAAGAGACTTCTTTGAGCTAAATTTCAGATTGCGTTTGATTCCACATGCTTTATAGTGTTCATGCATGAATAAATAAAGTATTTAGACCGGCTGTCAATATTTTGAGCACATTATTTTACCTTTACGGACATATACATGTACCTTCCCAAACCTGAAGTATGAAAAATCCCTATTTCATAGAATATTAGAAATAGTTGCCATCATATATTAGAATGCACACTTGATTTGTGAATGAATTTTCATTCATGAACAGAGTTGATGCATGTTCAGCTTGAAGTAGTATAGCCCCCTCTGTGGCAGGATTTGACACAGATGAATGAAATCTTCTTCTTCTTCTTCTTCTTCTTCTTCTTCTTCTTCTTCTCTTCTTCTTCTTCTTCTTCTTCTTCTTCTTCTTCTTCTTCTTCTTCTTCTTCTTCTTCTTCTTCTTCTTCTTCTTCTTCTTCTTCTTCTTCTTCTTTCTTCTTCTTCTTCTTCTTCTTCTTCTTCTTCTTCTTCTTCTTCTTCTTCTTCTTCTTCTTCTTCTTCTTCTTCTTCTTCTTCTTCTTCTTCTTCTTCTTCTTCTTCTTCTTCTTCTTCTTCTTCTTCTTCTTCTTCTTCTTCTTCTTCTTCTTCTTCTTCTTCTTCTTCTTCTTCTTCTTCTTCTTCTTCTTCTTCTTTCTTCTTCTTCTTCTTCTTCTTCTTCTTCTTCTTCTTCTTCTTCTTCTTCTTCTTCTTCTTCTCCTTCTCCTTCTCCTTCTCCTTCTCCTTCTCCTTCTCCTTCTCCTCCTCCTCCTCCTCCTCCTCCTCCTCCTCCTCCTCCTCCTCCCCTCCTCCCCCTTCTCCTTCTCCTCCTCCTCCCTTCCTCCTCCTCCTCCTCCTCCTCCCCTCCTCCCCCTTCTCCTTCTCCTCCTCCTCCTCCTCCTCCTCCTCCTCCTCCTCCTCCCCTCCTCCCCCTTCTCCTTCTCCTTCTCCTTCTCCTTCTCCTTCTCCTTCTCCTTCTCCTCCTCCTCCTCCTCCTCCTCCTCCTCCTCCTCCTCCTCCTCCTCCTCCCCTCCTCCCCCTTCTCCTTCTCCTCCTCCTCCTCCTCCTCCTCCTCCTCCCTTCCTCCTCCTCCCTTCCTCCTCCTCCTCCTCCTCCTCCTCCTCCTCCCCTCCTCCCCCTTCTCCTTCTCCTCCTCCTCCTCCTCCTCCTCCTCCTCCCCTCCTCCCCTTCTCCTTCTCCTTCTCCTCCTCCTCCTCCTCCTCCTCCTCCTCCTCCACCTCCTCCTCCTCCCCTCCTCCCCCTTCTCCTTCTCCTCCTCCTCCTCCTCCTCCTCCTCCTCCTCCTCCTTCTCCTCCATCCTACTCCTCCTCCTCCTCCTCCACCTCCTCCTCCTCCTCCTCCTCCTCCACCTCCACCTCTTCTCCTCCTCCTCTATACCAGCTCTATATATCTACATGTAGATTAGAAAGTTGTTTTTTTGCTGGTTTTATATATTTATATGAACACAAATAATTCAATTTGGATATCCTCAGTCACAGTAATATTCAAATAATGATTAAAAGAAGAATCAAAATGAAATAAGAAGTGAACTCTCAAGGATTTTCATTTCAATTTTGTTAATCATTATTTACCGTATAATTTTTTTAAAGAATTGTAGAATCAGAAATTATAGTTGTCACATGGCAGATAAGAGAAGTTGAATATCAAGGGAGACAAAGAGAATAATATGAGTTTATCATATTAATGAACACCAAAAAATTGACATTTTGAAAGTGTTTGCATACAGCTTCTCTCCACGAGGTGACCTATTGGATAAGTAGTGTAAAGCACCCTTCTGGTGAAAATTAGGTTTAGCAATCTCTTTGGCGCTCAAACATTGAAACTTTGCGAGTCCCCATTGTTGACCATGCTTGGAATGTTATAATACAAATAAAGAAAAACAACAGTCAATTACCATTACAGATCTAGATCAACAGAATCAGATTTTGGCTCAACAACCTTGTTTTTTTTTTGCCCGTAGAGTTGTTCATAGACAATATCATTCATACATCACCTCCCATTTGATTTTATTCCCTCAACCATCATGCAACAAAAATATGTCAGTAATGCTTACACTCTTGATTTTCCTCTCCTTTTTTTTTTTTTTTTACAGGATCATGGAGGCAGAGAACCAGCCAAAGGCCTACAAACCTAGGAGAGTAGTGACCAGTACCCTGTCCAGTAACTCCCACACCACAGACAGTGATGACGATGATGACAGCGGTGTCAGACAGATCTCATACAAACCATCAAGTAAGGACACATTTATCTATTAGTAGAGGCTACTATGAAATCCCGTGAGATAATCGTGCCAAAATTGTTTTTTTTTGGCTAACTTTGTCAATTTCGGGGTGCTGAATCTAAAAAAATTTGGTACCATTTTTTTCGACCACGTCTTGGGCAGCCATTTTGAATTTCAAAATGGCCACCATAAATAGTTGCATTTTGAGCATTATTTCATATTATAGACATCATAGAAGGTTCAAATTTCGGATAAAAAGCATGGCATTGATGTCTGATATAGTAATACAAATTTCCATGAAATTGTGCTTTGTTCCGGATAAGCCGCCATTTTGAATTTCAAAATGGCCGCCATTGTTAAGCCTATTTCAACTTGAATATCAAGTTAGAAGTGCATGGAAAGGTTAAAACTTGTTATAGTATCATCATTATGATGATATACATGCTTTAAAAGGAAATACATGCTTCGTTTAATGATGACCATTCTAATTAGCCGCCATCTTGAAATTCAAAATGGCCGCCATAATATGGTATTTCAGATTTGTAACACATATTGGGTATTGGAGCGCTTAAAATGCGAAATCAATCATTTTGGAAGGCATGTGATTCTAGAATCAATCACGGCAGTCAACTCCTGCTTTATATTGCGATATGTTGAATTGAATAATGACATATAATGCATGGCATAACCTGAGACTGATAAATCATGCGATTGTGATTTCAAAGACCAAATGTCTACCAAATGTACCTCCTTACAACTGTGTCTAAAATGACAACTAATCTTATGGATGTGAGTTTAGTTGCGACGTTGAAACAACAATTTCTTATAATCTATAATTTTATATTCACCTAGTCAACATCGGGGCTATTCACATCATAGTCCTGTGTATTTTCACAGTCACAACACTTGCATAGGGCTGTGCAAGGCAGATGGTTCTTCTTGCAAGAGCAATGGCTTTTGCATTCCTTCCGACATGAGCATTTGACCAGGAAGCTCTAAACACTTGGTTGCACTGAATGTTCCTTCTGGGGAAAGCTCCCATCCATTTCCATCTAGAGGGGGCAGCTTTGGTTTTGGAACTTTGTATCCCTTGTTGACTCTGGCTACGAAGTTTGCCCTCTGGATGTGTGGTGTCAAGGATCCAAGGGTTGGTGGGAGCTTTTCTGCCTCAAGATTTTTTGCCCTGAATAACTCCCATCTAAGGTCACTCACTTTTGTGGCTTTGCTGTTTCTAGCATACACCTTGCAGACAAAGTCTTCCAAGACTGATAACACACTTTCCTGGTTGAAGTCTTCTTCACCTAATATTTGGAATGCATGGACTATGTCACATTCTGGGTCAAGGCCCAAATACTGCTTGATCCATCTGCTCTTTGAGATGCCTGCAAATTTACCACCCCAATCGGCACCACTGAATGCATGTAGACCAAGCAAACCTTTGCTTTTTTCGCTACCAACTGCAGAACATCTCTCAGCAATGTCAATTGTACGTTTCGCATTTCCCTTTCCAGTGATGAAGCAAAGGCGACCTAAGACATTGTGTGTAGAACAAAGATCCATCAGATATACAAAGACGTCAGTGTCTGGAGAATAAACATCAATATCTATGATGTTCTCTGCTGCTTTTGAGGTAGCATCCAGTACATGCAATGGGATGAGTGTATCCGCTTCCTCATGTGTGTGATGGGTGAGTTCTGGATCAAACATAATGCTTGTTGGAATATGTAGCATTTCCGTAGACGACAACAACGTTCTTGCTACTATTTGTATACTCATGCAGAACAGCCTTTCCAAGATATTCTGTCAGTTGCGACTTGGTGTAGTTGTGAGACAGAAGAGTCTTCAGTGAAACGAGCTTGATGTTGGTATTGTCCTTGATATCAAACTTCACTGGTTCAATACCTGCAGTCCTTTTCCCTCTAGTCTGTGCCTTGAGGGAATCATCAATGTATCTATCAAAGATAACACGTGCTTCATCGTACTGGGATGCAATTTTCCTTATGCTCCTAACAAAAGCAGCAGCAAAGTCGGAGCAGTCAACCATTGATGGGGACTTCTTTATGGCCTGGACAACTGCCATGGCATCGATGATGCACAGTTTGTCTGTTTTCTTGTCTTCTCCTGATGTCTCTATGTTGGGTGAATCTTGCTGCTCATTGATCTGGTCTTCAGACTGACTATTCGGTTCAGTTCCATAGGTTTCTATGGCATGGATGAAAGAGCTTTTGTCTGATGGGATAAGGAGAAGGCCATCTGAGGTAAATAGCGACCTAGGAATGACAGAAAATTCATATTTTCCAATTGTGTCACTGGGTGAATGTATCATTCCAGGTCTGGACTGCTGAACAACGAGAAATCTTGCAAGAAGTTGGCGATCCTCTCTTAGCTTGACGAGCTTGGCTCCAATCTTACACTGTGTCTTCTTTCTGCAAGAGCTGAATGTCTTCAGTTTGGCCTTCCTCATTGGGTCCCAGATAGATTTCTTGGCCGATGACTCAACTATTCTGTCAGATACAAATTCTTGGAACATGATCTTTCCCTTTACATCTCTTTCAAGAATGTCCTCCTTGAAAGCTTCAGGAACTTGCATGTTGGATACCATATTCATCAGCTTCATTGACCTGATTTCAAATGGATTGCCCTCGCAGTGTCGTATGATTGCTTTCTTGATTGTTGAGGAATTACTGTGCATGCGAAGAGCCACAGAACCACTGAGCTGATAGTGCTCCTTCGTAGTTTGAGAGTCATTGGTGGTACAACAGTAAGCATCTTGGAAGTCTTGAATGAGGATGACCAATTCAGGGGCAATCATGAAAAACCTACCCAGTGCTTCTTCATTTTGTGTTATTCCAGTGATGCCGCCAGCTACTTTCACTTCCCTGATCAGCTGTTCCAATGTTTGGTCAACAAATAGGTTCGTGAATGGGATGCCAGATTTAGTGACCATCATGAAGTCCCCTGCCTTTAGTGCATCCCAAGTAGTAGGATCAGATGTCTTCAGCGAATGCATTTGAAGAAGGTAGATTGGCACCCCGGCCCCCCCCCCCCCCACTCAGTGTTTAGGGTACGCATATGCTCGTACCCTTTTTTTGAAAGCACCCCCTATCTGAGGACTGCCAACATTTCCGAACCCCCCTTTCGCGGGCTTTTCGCGTGCTTTTCCTGCCTTGGAGACCCCCCTAAATCAGGAAAAATGCTCAATGTACCCCCCTAAATTCGGAATAATTTCTCAGGAGTCCAAAGAGATGAGAGAAAAAAAGAAAAACACCCCCTTTTTAAAGAAATCTCCGGGTGAAAAGTCAAATACACCCCTTTTTTTTTTACAATTCTCGGGCCGGACTTTGTCTCACGAAAAGTACCCCTTTACCGGACATTTTGGCAACACGCATGCGGTCATTCCGACCTCTGAGTGGGGGGGGGGGCGGGATTGGCACGAGCCAAGCATACTTGTATAAGTCATGTGCAAAGTAGTACTTGACCTGCTCTTCCATGGAAGCGAGATGCAGCTCCCAGTTCCCCTGTCTGCTAGCTCGAATCACATGCAGTAAACTCTCAACTTGCTTCATGTAGTTGAGTAAGAATGTTGCCATCTCGTCATTCTCTTGGATGATTGTGGTTTGATAATGCTCTTTAATCATCGAAGTTACCTCCTCAAAAACCTGTTTAATGTCACTATCTCTCTCGTGTAACTTCTTACGAAGCTCTTCGCATTTCTTAATCATGCTGTCCAAGTGCTCATGATGTACTGATGCTTCAAACAGGAGATCATAGCACGCCATGATGTTGGTCATGTGGAATTCAATACCACGTTTGAACCACTTTCCAGTGAATATTTGGCGGATCGTTGAAGGGGAAAAGAGGCCTGCTTCAATGCTAATAGATTCCAAGCCACTGTCCTCGAGATATTTTGCAATTGCATGCAGTGATGCGAAGCAGGCATGGAGTTCACCAATTCGAAGAATCCAGTTCTTGTTCCCTGTGGAAGATTGAAGTTTGGTTGCTCTCTCATGTATCTATACACATACATCCACGTGGGTGAGAGCACATGGGGAGCACATGTCATATCAAAGATGTATGCTGGCAATCTGCATAGACACGTGATACTGCATTCTGATGTGATGCGTGTCTCATCATGTCTTATCTCTGGAATAACAGGCCTGTATTTGCACACTGAAGTTTTAATACGTCCAGTCCAAGGCATTTATTTTTCTAGTTTTTCTTTAACACCACATTCAGTAACTGTTATATGTTATAATTAAGCCCCCCCCCCCCCCCCGGGTGGAAGAAGGGGGGGGGGGGTGATGCGTTTAGGCATATATACGATGATCAAGATGACAGCCGGTATTCTATGTACCAGGTCCTGCAAGCTTTAAATACAGATGATCTCTCAAAATGGATGATTCTAAGGTACTTTCAAACGAATTAATATAGCAAATGTTATTCCATGGCGGCCATTTTGAATTTCAAAATGGTGGCCAATTCGAATGGTCAGTTACTGGGAGCTTGTGTTTTGTTTGAAAACACACATAGCATCAATATTATGATACTGTTACGGTACAAACCTTTCCAGGTGCTTATAACTTGAGACATGAGATAAAATAGGATTAGCAATGGCGGCCATTTTGAATTTCAAGATGGCGGCCAATCGAAATAAAGCAAAATTTTATAAAAATGTGTATTGATATATCAGACATCATAAGCATACATTTTATCCCACATTTGCACCTTCTCCAATGTCTATAATATGAAATAATGGTAAAAAATGCATTTTTTATGGTGGCCATTTTGAAATTCAAAATGGCCGCCTAAGACGTGGTCGAAAAAAATGGTACCAAAGTTTTTTGGATTCAGCACCCCCAAATTGACAAAGTTAGCCCAAAAAAATCAATTTTGGCACAATTATCTCACGGGATTCAATATTGTGACATTACAGGCTGTACTATATCGTTTGTTTGAGAAAAGGTATTTGTTCCCTAGTCTTTGAGAGAGGACTTAAAGCCGTCGGTCCTCTGGTTGCTTTAATACTTGTCCTTTGGCAAGATATTAATCTACATTTGCCACACTTGAGCCAGGTGAGGTAAATGGGTACCTGGTAGGATAACTCCTTGAAATGCACTGTGCGCTTAATACGGCTGCCGAAGCTAAAGCTAGGGTAATAACTTTCAAAGCTCTTTGGAAGCGCATAGAGACGTTGTATAATGTGATATGCTCTATATAAAAACCAAATATTATTATTTATTGATTACAAGCATGCACATGCTTTCTTTAAGGGCAATTGGGTAAAAAATTCATCATAGTCTAGACCCCTGGCTGGTATTTAGTGTAATACTCATGTCAGTAATAGGAGTAATTTACTCATTTTAACAATTGATGTGCCCTGCAAAATATATATATGTATATACAGTGCGTCCCAGAAAAAACGAAACCGAGAAGTATCAATGTTTTATCGTAACTTAATCACAACTATAATTAATGAATGATACATATTTGGAAAGCTTAGAGTCTCCTCTTTCATGTGATGCTACTCAAGTGATGCATATTTCACACATGATGGATTAAAAGCAATTTGAAGGAAGGAAACCAAAGAGTCATTTTTCTTCTTTTTTTTTTCTTCTTTTTTCTTTTTTTTTTGTTTCCTTCTTTTCTTTCCTTCTTCTTTCCTTCTTCTTTCCTTCTTTTTTTCCTTCTTTTTTCCTTTCTTTCTTTCTTCTCTTTTTTTTCCTTCTCTTTTTTTTCTTTTTTTCCCTTCTTTTTTTACTTCCTTCTTTCTTTCCTTCTTCTCTCCTACTTCTTTCCTACTTTCTCCAATTTTTTCTTTCTCTCATTCTTTCTTTTTCTCCTTTTTGTCATGTTAAGTACAAACATCAGTTTCATAATGGATATACCGGTAGCCACTATTTGGGCGGCCTATGACCTCTTGACCTAGATGTATTATTTGTTTCTTACAATTTAAATTCTTCATGATCTTATTTAGATGAAAATAAAGAATTTCCGTGAAAAGAGCTGATCTTTCAAAAAATTCAAGCTGTTGATTATTGCTTTCTTCTTGGTACTTTTTTTCCTGGCTCTATCTTTAATTATCCTCTCTTTGTATGACCAGAAGCTTGTTCCTGTGTCTAATATATGCCCCATTGTCATACCAATTTCAATACATTCATAGATTGATCAGAGTGTTATCCTGCCAACGCAAGACCAATTCAATGGAAATTATAACTAATTAACCTATGAGTGGTCCACTCCTTTATTTGTATATTTCGTGAAAATGTAATTAAGGTACATAGATTTGAGTGGGTTCAATTAATTTGGCATTTTGAAATATTTTACTGATATATTCATAGAATTTCATTAAACGTCATTTTTTTATTAGGATGTCATTAGTACAGAGATGCCAACCAGTAAGATTTTATCATATTTTGGACGAAAAAACAAATGAAATACGATAATACGATATTGCCTCTTGAAAAACGATTTTTCATCTTTAAAAAACAACAGCATCGATATAAACAGCGGAATCGCATAGAAAGATGTACAAGTAATTAGGTAACCCATGGGAAAAGTGCTAACTGTATGCAGGTGGCCTCTCTGAACAGGTTCTACAACACCTATTTCTTTCTTGAGGGATGCAAAATTTATGACCACTATTCACAGGTGACCACCAAGACAAGTTTGACTGTATTTTGCTTTCTACTCTTCTTGCTATAACCCTTTTACAGTTCATCATCAGGCTCATGATAAGGGACATAAAATGTTAACTATAATATATAATGTGGGTGGAAAACATTGAGAGATGGAGCCCAAATTGTTGTTTTATAAAAAGGAACTGTTTTTTTGTCTCGCCTGCGTAGCAAAAAGCGAGACATAGGCGCCGCTTTTCCGGTGACGGCGGCGGCGGCGTCAACATCAAAAACTTAACCTAACGTTAAGTTTTTGAATTTTTGATATAATTTTTTAAGTATAAGTTCTTAGTCAATGAAACTTTGATTATAGGGTAATCAAGTATCCCCAATCATGTGAGTAGAATTTCAGATCACTAAGTTAAGATCAAATGTCATTTAAGGTCAACAAACTTCGACTTTGTTGTGGCATCAACATCAAGATTTTCAAAATGCTTCTTCTTCGTTATTTTTCAACCGATTTTGATTCCGATTGTTTCATATTATAGGGCTAGGAGGGGGATCTAAAATTTCTACACAGAATCATGAAATTCGTTATCTATGCTAATTTATGCAAATGTATTCGAAATCACAAAAAAGGCTTCTTCTCCTTCATTTCTTGACCGATTTTCATTTGGTTTGCTTTATATCATAGAGCTAAATTTGATACACTAAACTTCTACATAGAATTTTGAAATTGTTCTCCATTAATTAATTATTGTAATTTATGCAAATTTATTCCAAAAATAACAAAAATTGCTTCTTTTCCCTCATTTCTTGACTGATTTTGATTTGGTTTGCCTTATCTGGTAGAGCTAAATTTGGAACACTAAACTTCTACACAAAAATGTGAAATTTTGCTCCATTGATTATTTATGGTACTTTATGCAAATGAAATGAAATTATGTCCCTTCCGGGGCATCAAATTTTTATTTTTTGACCAGTTCAAAAGTGTACCACATAAAATTTACGATATTTGTTGTTGCGAGATGCGGATGAGCGCTACGTCATTGACGTTCTGGTTTATCATATTGAATTGCGTTATGCAGGCAAGACCGCCGAGAGCGTTTCCCTTGTTTTCTCTCTAACATTGCTTCTTCTTGTCCTTGCCCCAACCATCTTAATTGGTTGTCAGTCGTTAATGGGACTATTAGCTTTTAAGCTCACCTGAGCCAAAGGCTCAGATGCGCCGTTGCCATCGCTTTTCTGTATTTTTCTCAAACAAGCAAGGCTGTTTCTCTCTCTCTCTCTCTCTCTCTCTCTCTCATTCTCTCTCTCTCTCTCTTATTCTCTCTCTCTCTCTCTCTCTCTCTCTGTCACACACATACATTCACTGTGCACAAGGGAGTCATGTTTAAGCCTGTATTTGAAACATTCTTCATATCCAGTTTTTCATTTCTTGTTTTTCTTTACACCTCTCAGGTGCACCACCAGCAGCTCCGACAGCTCGGATTTGCAAGGCCCTCTACGACTTTGAGCCTGAGAACGACGAGGAGCTTGCCTTCTCGGAAGGAGACATGATCACGCTCATTTCGGAAGTCGACGAGAACTGGCTACAAGGAGAAGTCGACGGCAAGACTGGGTTCTTCCCAAGGAACTATGTAGATCTTTCAGCAATTTAAAATTAAACTTATTAATTTTTACCCTCTTCAATCCCCTGTCATACGTGATATTATCCTCAGAGAGTTTGAATTGTGTTAGCAGCAGAGACCCACACCAATGTAACTCTGTGAGACTGGGCATTCAAAAAAGTTATTTCCCAGCATTTGTTGGGTAAAAGAGCAAAATTCTTCCTTTATCAATGAGTAATTTCTCCAAATTGCTCCTTGTGATTTTCTGTTAGATTCCTTTAGCAGGTATTGAATTGTGAATGATTGATATTGTTTACTCATTAAAGATTAATAGTAGGTAATACACCATTTAGAAGCAAGTCTAGCTCATAAGGGAAACATTTGTCCAATGTCCTAACTCCTAAAGCATTTCAACATAGCTCCCTTTTACCAAAGAATTCAGTCACTATCTTCAGATAACGTGGTAAAGAAGTCAGAAAGCTTTTATATCATTTGTTATTATTATACATTTTAGTTGTACTTAATGCAGAGGTTTATCCTAGGTATTCCTTTTTCTTTTCCTTTGCCTTTTTAGAGAAGAAGAAATGAATATATATTCCCTCTTCATACTTGTGTTCAATCGAGGCATTGAACAGGCTATTTTTTTTCTTTGAATTTCATGTTTTAGTGTATAATGATAGATTTGTAATGGTGCGAGAGATGTCCACCCCGCACCAGCCCCCTACGATTCTTATGTACAATAGCTAGTTTTTATATAGCATTTTTGTTTTGATTAACACTTTCATAGCATCCTCAAAAGGTCTTGTAGAATATGGGCAAAAGTACATTAGTATTAGTAAACGGTCATGTTTGCTGGCAAATATGGCATGCAAGGCCCAAAAGAATGCTCCCGGTTTGTTTCCCCTCCCATCAATTGATATTGTGATTTTAGAAGTGCGAAGATAATACACATTCTGCTTGTGATATATATGTCATAAAGCAACTGTTGTATCGAATTTCATTGTATAGCGAAAGTTGCAGTTACAGACTGGGAAAACAACGCTTTATAAAAGAACGGCATGTAAAGAAACTATTACTTTTGAAGAGGTCGCTTGACAAGAAAGCGGGCTTGAATCCATGCTCAACCAGCCGTTTCGTTCTACGTTTCTTTAAACGATGTTCAGACTGGAAAAGGGTAATTACTTATCGTTTAGGTAAAAGAACGATTCTCATCTCATGAGGCAACACAATGTGATTCAAAACTCTTGTAGGGTTACTGAATGGTACATGTATAAGACAGAAGGCAGCCACATGCAATATTGAGGAGCTCAATCATACTAAAAAAAATGTTGTGATTCCATGTACATATTACATTAGAAAGAAAGGCAATAGGATGATCTCCTTTTATATCAGTTGTCTCCTCTTAAATTATGCTAAATCAATCTAATTTTCAACTCCCATATCAATGTATTGTCAATGAACCATATTTCTTTCATTTGAGATTATGTTGGTTACAGGATAATTCACGTTTGCAGTTTCCAGTATTTGGAGACGAGTCACACTTATTGCATTTATCATCATGGATTCTATTCATTTGTATGTTTGATATTATACATCATGAAAATTCATTTCAATTCAATGTCAGAGGCAAGTTTGGTACTGGCAAAAGTCCAGTGAAGTTCTCGCTTTGCTCTTGATGCATTCGTCTTATGAACTCTCCACGTGATGATGGACGTTCATTGTCTTTTCTCTGGAACCGTATAGAAGAGTCTGTTCTATGGAATTTGATTAGTTCAACAAACGTTTCATATTGTTCATGGTTAGTATTGAATGAACTGTATAGATTCTCTGATTCTGTGTATTATTTAACATCCAAATAGTCTATTTTACTACAGCTCTTGTATTATATGTCATGTTATAAATCAGTTTGATATTATTATATCTATATCTTATGTGTCAATGCAGTATCCAATATGTCCATTCCAAAATCATTTGTATATGTTGAAGAAAGCAGCTAGGAAAACAGGGCTTGATTTTTAAGGACATTGAATTTGTAAGTTATGAATGAGAATGGTATTGTATCTCATGATTATCAATTTCATTGTAGCACTATTGCTTTATGATGCTGCCCAGTCATACTGACAAGACTGACCCCAGACCTACCCCGGTTCGACCTCAGTTCGACCCCAGACTGACAATAGAATGAACAAAATATTACACTATATAGGCTTTGGCCCAGTTTTGGTTGATTTGGAGTCGGTTTGATGGTCCAACTAGGCTATACCACCAATGAGACTTACATCAGACCAAACAGAAAGGAAAACAAATCATTTACCTCGGATGGTCAAGCTTTTGTCAATTTACGGGTCCGTTTCGGGTCCGTTTCGGGTCCGTTTCGGGTCCGTTTCGGGGTCGTTCGCGGTCTGTTTCGGGGTATGATTAAGTTGTTAGAGTTTGTATAATATATTATAAAACTGTTATTTTTGTGAAAGTGCAAAGATTGCTACATGTACATTATTTTGGTAGTATTATAGTTTGTTTCATGAATAATTCATTTCAAATGGGAGTTTAGAGTATTTGGGAAAGCGGGTGTATTAATAGAAGTACATATAAATATATGTTAAAGAGATAAATTCAACATTTGTTTCTTCTTAAAAAGTCAATTATATATATATATAAAAGATTTCAGTACATTCTACACACAAGAAAATTAAAATTAAGAGATTTTTTTTCAATATTTGGTTTTTGAGCTGATTTGTCAACAGGTGTCAAATATGGAATTTTTAATAAAATCATGAAAAAGCAGAAATCACATCTCATTTTACTGTTGAATGTTCAGACGTATATCTTGAATATGTGACATTTGGGCATTAAGGCAAAATAGCCATAGGAATATTTTCCTAAGGAACCAACCATAGACCTTTGTGAACAATAGATTCCATCTTTAAGGAGGTGAATTCTTACAGTCATACTAAATCACATTTTGACAGTATCAGTTATTACAGTGTCATTGAGATATTTTGTAGACATCGAAACTAAAACCCTAAAAAGCACATGGTTTATAATTATGTAAACCTTCATTTAGTTTTGAATTTTTAGTCTAGATATATTGCCTTTCTGCTTCAAGTTAATGAAGTAGGGCCCCACGGCTGACCAGCTGATGTGGAATGGGCTATCCCATATCATTAAATAAATAAATGATTTTTTTTTTTTTAATGAACACTCCGCCTGTTTTGGAGCCAAAAGGGAGTTATTTCTGTGTAAAACGATTATTAGTTAATTCCCTCCTGGCTCCAAACAGACAAGTTTATTTTTCTAGATTTTAAAGGATCATGTATGATATTCCCTCGTGTGCCACAGTTTAAAATAGAAGTATGATTGGTATGGCATATGAGGTAGTTTTTTTTTTTAATAGCTTGTAATAGATTAAAATAATGGGTTTTTCTCGTTTTCTAAATCATAGATATGACGAATAATTACCCGGTAGGACGTATTTTCTAGAGCGATGAAGAAAAAATGAATAAGAAAAGTATGAATCTTTCTATTTAAAAAATATATATATATCTTCCATTATACATGTATGTGTAAATTGTTGATTTATGATCCTGATTTTTATTATCATTCATGTTTTATGAAATCCATAAATGGTCCAGTAGGTAGGCATAAATTAAAACATCCAATATTCAAAATTGTTGAGAAATTGCCGAAGTATATGATGAGTCACATTATATAATTAAGAGTCTTTTTGAAGATTGAGAAAAAACAGAATATATTTGTTTATATTTTCCAAAATTTGTATAAATATGAATCAAATGATTTATGATTGAGTGATATTTTGTGTATTTTTTTATAAGATGCATATCTTTGTGAATTAATAGAGTGATTTTCTTTGTTTTTAATGCAATTTTGATTGTATTTTGTCATCAGTGTAACGTTGATGGTACTGTATAAATTGGCACTACATATTTACCTACTAATATCCTCTAAATTGGCTGTTTATGTTTCTATTTGTGTAGTGGCGAATCCTAGGGTCCGGTTCGGGGGCGGGGGAGGGGGAGGGGGATGTGCAGCGCTTGGAATTTTTCAAGCAACAATTGTTGCTCCAGTGTGCGTGTCGTGTGTGTGCGTAATTTGGGTGTTGGTTGTTTTTTAACTATCTTCGTCTGGGGACCGGTCGTCATCACCATCCGAAAGGCGCGAGTCGGTCTCAAACCGGGGTCCGCCGAGTCAGTTTGTAGGCGAAGACAGAGAGCTAACGTGCCACGGGTATTACAGCTAGACCAACTCACATCTCCCCTGGGTTAACTTCATCAAAGATATAGGATCAGGGTTGCAATAGGGTTAGGTTCAGGGTTCGGGCTATAGGTAGGCCTATACTGTTTTATCCGGGGTTCAGTTTAAAGGTCAATTTGAGTTTTGGTCATGCGATTGCATTGTGAAAGAAACTATGTGAAAGCGAGGGGAAAGGGCTGATCATGTAAGCATTGGTGTATACTGTGAGGCATGTGAGGTATCGGAATCATCCAATTGATGAGATATTGGCGCGGCTTTTCTAAAGGTCGTATACACTGTACATAGAAATGTGTAGTTGGGACTAAACAAAGATGTGGCATGAAAATTGTGGTTCACAATCCTCAGCTGTTCCTTGTCATACCTTTTGAATATGATGGCATTTAAAGAGCCATCTATTTCAGGGGACATTTTTTTTTTCTTCTATTGGTTGCTTCCACACTAAAAAAACATAATAAAGAATGAAATAGTTCACTCTTTCTCTCTCTCTCTCTCGTCTTTCCCAGAAGTGAATTTTCTCTTACTGATTATAGTTGGATTGCCTTGATCATTGAGCAATTATCGCGGTAGCATGTGGTGTACAACCAAACATACACCCCCCCCCCCCTTTCATCAGAAAGACAGGCTCTAAGTAGTTACTTAAAAACAGCATATTAGACTGCAATCATTATGCTCTATTGATTTTATCTGGCATCCACTGTTGAGACTGATTTTATCTGGGAACCACTGTTGAGACAGGCTGATGTGGTTTTATTTTAAAAGGCTTTTTATTTTAAAAGGCTTTACATTTTGAGATGAAAGTAAAGTAAACTCAATATAATAGCCGGCGGTTTTTTATTATCTCTTGCATTTATCTTCAGGATCTTCAACATAATTACAAGTACGACATGTTTTGTAGCGAGAGACGAACATTATATATAAACAGCGATAATGTGCCTTTGCGGTAATGTTGAGAAGGAAAAAAAACCTAGTTACGTAATCATGTCGATATAGTACAAACGCGGATAATTGCAAGTACGTCGTATCTTGTTTTTCCATCATGCCCTGCCCACCTGCCGCCCCCAGTCCTAATACAAGTGAAAAACAATTTAATAATTAAGATTATATAATAATTATCGTAAGCGTACGAGTCAACCCAGAAGTGAACCCCCGCCCCCATGATAAGTGTGCCCTTTCGTAACTGTAGCGACAAACAAACATCATATATATACAGTATAAAAAGCGATAAAAGTGCGCCCTTGCGGCAATGTAGAGAAAAACTATAGATCATGCGGATAGTACAGATTACTATTGACATTTTGAAAGGAAATAATCTCATATCAGCCAAAAGTTTTGTTGGCAAGGTAAAACAAAAAGAGAGAGGAGTTATAATATGCCCTTCTGGCAATGTAGAGACAAATGTTATAGTTATAGATAATATCGACTGCCACGAGAGGCATCGCTGTTTCTATAGGCTCAAGGGGACGTTACATCACGCTATGACCCAGAGGCGCGACGATCGGTCATAGCAGGATGTAACGTCCCCAAGAGCCAATATAGAAACAGCTATGCTTCGAATATTAAAGCAGTCCATGTCATAGAGATATCGACTGCTTCAAGAGGCCTGGCTGTTTTATATGCTCAAGAGAACGCGCGCACATATTGCCATGACCCAGAGGCGCGCCAGGGCTCACAATCTCCCTGAAGAAAATAGCTTTTGAAACAAACAGGAAGTTTTTGCTTGTATGGTATGTAATCCCGTATGATTTTGTTTGCCAAAGTTGATTTTTTTTTGCTGTTTTGGCTTCAAAAGGGTCCCAATTGGCCCAAAATGATGGGTTCAAATTTTCAGACACCTCCTTCATTTCCTGGGTGTCCATATTGGGCGCCAAAATGGCTTATATATAGCGCAATAGGGAAATTTGGTGTCTTCGGGAAAATTTGAACCCCATCAATTTCTGATAGCTTGGACCCCAATGAATCCAAAAATGCAACAAAAAAAATTTGGCATGAAAGTCCTACGGAAGCTGTTTCAGTGACATACCGTACCACACTCAAATTAACGAACGGTTAAGTGCATAAGCCAAATTCGTTTCAAACGGCCGAGAGGATAATATATTTACACAACAACTACATTTGATAAAATCACAAAGGAAAATATTTATCGCCTTTTAATTTGTTTATGGGCCTTTCTGGCCACTCACATGTCGTTGTTTCAACAAAGTGTTTAGGTTCATAAACCATTGGGTTTCGGAACCCTGGTGTATACCCCTCCCCCCCCCCCCCCCCAAAAAAAAAAAAAAAAAAAAAAAAAAAATCTGATATTACAATTTTTATGATCATTTACTTATCCTTTTTTCATGTATTTTGTTAAAATGTAAAAAACGGTAAAAATACAGTGTAAACTGTTGTTGATTCCTGTATAAAAGTCACATATTTGTACTTTATTCTTATACAACAATTTCTATGATCATTTACTTATCCCTTCGTGATTTTTTAAAAAATACATCAACTGGAAAATATACTGCACTGTATACTGCTTTTGATTATCAAAATATAGCAATTGATGAACTGAACCCTTTTTCATGTAATGTTGTTAATACATAAACTGAAGGACAAAAATCCAGTAAAACTTTAAAACGAGGAGCTTACACGAATAATAACTATTTATGACGGCCGTATTTCGTGTAGGTTGTTGTATTTTATTACAGGTTTGGTTACAGTATTATATTTTAAAAATTGTTTACCCAGGGAGGCTCATCATCATCAATGTTGCTCTTTCTGAGGGCCCAGCAATTCGTATTACCCCAACAATTCCCAGGTATCCATTTACACCTGGGTGGAGAACGGCAAATGTGGATTAACACCTTGCCAAAAGACGTTAGTGCCGGCTGGGATTCGAACCCTCAACCCTTTGATTCAGGGTCAACAGTATGAAGCCACTATATACCTCTATACATTTAGTAACCATAAACAAATATATTGACATCTGATTTTCAGATATTTTTTTTTAGATTTTAGTTTTCTTATGAAAGTGTGGATTGAATAGCACGTTTTTACATAGTTGGATAACGAGTTCAGTCCACTGAGATATTTTTTTTGATATTACAAAAAAAAAACATCGTGTAATGAAACTTTTGAAATGATGAAACGGATCCTAATCAATGATTGGTTGAGAGAGTACACGTGACCAGTCATTTACTTTGCCTAACACGTAATTTTGGTAACAAATGAAACATCATCTTATAAAACAAATAATAGACATCATTTTGTTCGGGCAGTAGTAAAATTACCCACACTTTCCCTTAGAAACATTCTAATTAAACACCCTCGGCGGTCACCTCGGACGTAATAGACTCTTCCAATGCTACCTTGCGTGGGTAATTGTTACTAATGCCCTCACTGCTGTGTAATATTTGTATACTAAATTACTAATCATAGGCCTAATAACAGAGATGTCACTTTCAATAAAATAATAAAATGCTTTCCGTCGAAGTGCTATAACAATAAAAAATACAATGATAAACAATTACATATTAAGCACAACAAGAAATAACAAATATACCTACATCTTACAATACGTGTGAAACATACATTCATGTGAACAGAGTAAGTTAATCATCAAAAGAAATTTTTAATAAATGAGTCTTAAGACAAGTTTGAATTGAGAGACAGTCTGACAGTTTTTGACACGTAAAGGTAGTTTGTTCCAAAGTTCAGCAGAAGCTTTGCAAAGAGAGCGATGACCATAAGAAATACATAATAACCAGATAATAAAAAACAACACATTTATTAAGATATGAAATACAATGATAGCAAGGACATGGCATTTTATAAAACCCAAATAATTATAATGAAATTTTGTCTCATCTTATACCGTAAAGAACAATTGGTGCATAATTTCCGTTATATTTCCGGATAGTTCTGGTACGTTAGTCATCCTTGAACTTTCAGCTAAATACAAAACGTAAAGCTACAAGCGATCGATTTGAGAAAATGACGTACAGGAAGAAGCCATTTTGTCCTTTCTTTTCCTTCTTCCCAATATTTCCCCTCTTGAAATTGGACGTGAGCAGTTACGGCAATTTTTAATAATGAAATAGGGCTCACGCCATTTTATTTTTGTTTATGTGGAGGAGAAGCTATAGCGAAATTCTACGAAGGTGGTAACAAAATTAGTAAGGATTTCTAATATGTTCCCATTGCAAAACTGCGGCGGCGGACCCAGAATGTGCTAGGGGCACAAAGGTTAAATGTCATTTTCCGAAGGTTCATAAATTCCGAAGGTCGCTGTACCAGAGGAATTTTGAATTTCAACTGGCAGGAAAACAAAAACATTTCATGAATTTCCACAATTTCAGTCAATGATCCTGCATAAAATTAAATTGGTTGAAGGGTGGTTCTTTCTCTTTGTAAGAGAGAGAAATAAAGATTAAAAAATAAATATTCTTCACATATTTTAGCTTGCAGTGGCATTTTCCCCCTTTCAATTTTTTAGAAGAGTAAGCCTATACAATCTATTCTTCAAACCCCGGTTGCACCGCCCATGGGCATAATGAGTAATCTTTCTCTATTAATAATTCCGTGTGTCGTGTCATCATTAGGAATATGTTACTATGGCAACAAGCCGAATGGCTTTTTGACTTTCATACCCGTCGCTCGAAGTATTGAAAACAAGCAGGTTAGATCAATGATCTGTCAACGTGATCAACAAGACCTTTTTAAAATGTAAAGGCAACCCACAGTTTTGGTACAAGTTGTAAGGATTGAAAAACATGTTGTTTGTTTGTTTGTTTTGTTTGTTTTGTTTTTTTATTTGGGCATGTGGGTAGGTCTGCGGAAAGCTAATTCTAAACTGCTTGTTCATATTATTTTGATACCAAGAAATCCCATGATTAGTCAATAAAAGGACATAGCAACATAAACTTCAATGCTATGTACATTTGACTTTGGAAAAGCTTAATCTCAAAATAAGTCCCACGTTATTTTCTTCCCTAAAGTCTAGGCGGGGCCGCTCAGGGTTACCTCTAGGGTATAGAAGCAGGGGGCTTGAGAGATTGAGTACGAAGGAGGGGGAGAGAAAGCGAGGAAGAGCCCATTGCATCTATTTTCGTTATACCTTAACGGTATAGCCCTGAGCGGTCCAGCCCAGAGTTGAAGGGAGGAAATAATGTAGGATCAAAAGGACAAGCACAATTTCCAAAGCATTAGGTGGTGGGAGGGGGGGGGGGGTTCTTGCCTGAATACCAGCTTCTAAGATTTTTATAAACTTCTAACGAACAAGCACATTTTGAAAACCTGCAAAAAGTGACAGCCCTAGAGTGGCGCGTTTTTATCAAAACACAATTTTTTTACTTAATTTCTTCATTGATCTATAATTGGAAATATTATGAAAATCATCAAAAGACCGCACTTGCATATAATCAGGATTTTGTTTTCCAGGAAGAGGCACACGGATCCCCTGCACTCGCTGCCCCCAACCCGAAAATGTCTCCGAACCAGAGATGGTGATTCCCCGAAAAGTTTGAACAATGATTATTATACAGCCTCTTCCCCCACCCCTCCCTCCGTTTACGTGCAATGAAGTTTAGAGAATACTTAATTACTTGTCAGTCACATGATATTTGGTATGGTCAATTCTAAACTAAGACGGCTTGTATCAAATCAAACCTTATGTCATAACAATGCACAAATATTCAACTCCAATAAATTGATAATTACTTATTCACAACGATAATCGGTATACATATCCTTCTTACTTGTGTATGTGAGATACATAACGGGAATGACTGTGTAAAAATACAAAATCAAATATCAAATATCAAATTGTACAATTTTTAGGTATTTTTAAATAAATCAGTAACCAAGGTCGTTAAAGAAACGCTTAGTGTAGTAACTATATTTCACACAATATCAATAACCATGACAATATACACAAACTCTCTAAGTTCGTACGCACAGAAAATTAAAAAATGAATTACGTGTAAATACCCAAGATAGAAATACATTACATCTCATGTACAGAACATTTGAGTAAAAGCAAATTCTTATCACCGCTTATGCACAGTTTACAAGTAGTCCACTTTGTTTGCGTTCCAAAATTTTGGACGAAATAAAACTGATTATCAATCGCCTATAATGCATTGCGATCGTCGAGTTTTGTGTTTTGGGGGGGTTTTGTTCATAATTATGTTCAGAAAATAGTTAAGATAACAATTTCGTTAAAAATATAAATTGAGCTATCAATGGACGAATCTTTTCATATCGTCCTCTGGACGGACATGCATTATGGCTCAAGGCATGGGCACACAGAAGATCTTTTTATGTTGGGAACCGGGTTAAAATGCAATAAATTATAGAAAATTTATTGCAATTTCTTTGTGTTTTTTTTATTGACGGAAAACTACCCCCTACCCTAGCCCCCGCTGCGTACAGTCATGGTTCAGTGACAAAGCAATGGCCTCGTAGCTGTGAGGCCCCAGGATCAAAACCGTGTCGATGTGCTATATTAGTGCCCTTTTGTGCGGCATTAAGCCTCATTACTGTCATTTATGATTTAAGGTTGTAGGTCCCCTAGTTGATAAGCATAGTAGCATACACATGCTTTAGCAGTCACGCAAAACACGCAAATTATTATTCAATAAATTCTGAGAATGTATACTATTATCTAGATCTATTATTTTAAAATTATTTTTAAAATAATTCCATAAATTGGGGTAAAACAAAAATATTCCAACTTTATGAGCGACAGTGTATAAAAAATGTGAAAAGTTTAATGGTCCCGATTTATGTTTTTTGAGAATGTAACATATTAATGTTTACATGTAAACGTATTAAACAAAGGCCCTAATTCAACAAATCCACCTCTCATTCTTGAGTTATAAAAAGCACAACAAACATCAAATCTACAAGGGGTATGAATAATCTAGTTGGTATTCTAATGTAATTTCTTTCGGGGGCTGATGTCTCTTTCTATATTTTTTACTTTGTAAGTTTGTTTGCAATATCTGAATTTTACGAGTGTGCGAAGCTTGAGAGCATTAAAATGGACAATTCCTCTTTTACAGTGATCGTTGTTTTTCTTCGTAAACTATTTTTTTGAGATCATTACGGTAATTATATGTAAACAGCATTGCTCCTGGAATTTGAGGTGACAGTTGCCTAACTATTTATATTTCCCCCATTCTGAAGGGGCGCTTCCCCCCCCCCCCCCCCCCGATTCGTACGTTAATATAAAGTGCCCTTACCCCTCCCACCTTACCCCCTTCTTTATAGAAGAAAGCCGTCACTGTGACTGCTCAGTGATACTGCTTTGTGTGTCGTTGCGATCACACTTTCCGGATCTTTGAGGATTTTCAGAGGGAGGGGGAGAGGCACAGAGCTTGCCATAACAGCACAGACATCGCAATGCCTGTCGAATGTGCTTTCTGTAATTTGAACCCATCAGGGAATAGATGAATGGATTAATGGCGCTATTGAGTAGCAGCATCAGCCCAAGATACGAGTGACCATCGTAATACACTTTCCACGGAATGGCACCGGGGATCAGCGAAAGGGTGTAGAACGCGTAGAATGGCAGGTTGAGGGCGATGTACGCGATCACCACCGTAACGATAATGCGCGAGCTACGCGCACGTCGACTGGATTTGGCGTCTTTGGGCGACCGAGTCACTACCGGCTTACTGGTGGCGATCGCCGCTGACGTACCACCATGGCCATCTTCGGTGGTGTCGTGGGACGTGGTAGGTTGCGCGTTGCGGTCGAGGTAGCTGACACCGGGCCTCCTTCGCCGGATCTTCGCGATGATGCTGAGATTGCAGTAGAGTACGATGGAGGTGGGCAAGTAGAACAGGGCGACGTTACTGTAGATGCCATAGACCAGTTTCCCATGGACCCAGGGGAGGATAACCTTGCAGTAAGATCCATTTTGGACCGAGAACAACTGGCTTGGAATGTGCAGAGCGAAGGAAACTGTGGAATTAAAGAGAATCACCAGAGTTATAGGCAGCTAGGCGACGCTCCTTAATGGATTATTTTAAGTGTCTGTATTAAACTGATCTCCCTTTTTTTCTTCATGAAGCCAGAATTACATCAGGGCCCCGTTTTTCTCTTTATATCAATCGCAATTTATTTGCGATTGATGTCAATCTCAAATAAGTACATAAGAGATAGGAGACTGCAAACTTACGATTGATCAGAGTCCTTTAGATTGATTTTGATCAATCACAACTATTTGTAAGACGGGGCCAAAGAGTGATACAAATCTTTTCAAATGTACCAACACAGCTTTCGATTTTTGTACAAGAAAAAAAAAGTTTGGGAGACTGCCACACCACGACACCTCATTTCTCTCTCTCTCTCTCTCTCTCTCTCTCTCGCTTTTCCTATTTCCCCACCCCTTCTTTATCGCTGTTCCCCCTACCTCACTCTCCCCCACTCTTCCCCCTTTACAGTACTTCTCTTTCTTCGTATCTCATTTTCATTTCGAGTATCTCTCTAGTAGATGCATTTTCATTGTTTTATCTCATCATATGCCTGTACCGAGACAAGGGTATCACGAGAGCATCGTGCATGAATGGTGGTTCGGACTAGACTCTTTCACAAATCTACAACATATGTTTTCAAAGAAAGAAAAAAGAGGGTGAGAGATGGGGAGAGATTGTCAGAAAAATAGAGAGAAAAGGATACATGGTGATGTTTTCTTACCAAACCATACCGCAATGAGTGAGATGAAGACCTTGGCCGTGGATCTGTCATGCAAGTTCTTCAATGGCCTGACGATGAGCTTGAACCGGTCAATGGACAGAGCAGCTAAGGTCAGCGACGATGTCTGGACAACTACCTGTATCATGGAGACATAATCAGATGTGAGAATAAGTTACTGACCAACTGGAATCATGTTTTGATTGACTTTTGGAAAAAAAAATATTTAGATTTGAATGAATTGAATTGAATTTGTAGTTTTTACGTGTTTTTTTTTAGATGTATTTTTAAAATGTTTTAGTGATGTACTTTTATTAGAAATCATTGTTCACGTATTCTATATGTTGCATATTTAAATCATTTTTGTGTAATTGTTTGCGAGCTGAACAGGCTACTCTGTGTAAATATGTGATTTAAATAAGAGAATAGCATCGAAGAGAGCCATAACTTAAGCTTTTCGATTTGCACTCATCAGAGTAAAACGCAAGAATGAAACAGAAAGCCGAAATCGATCAATATAAACGGAAACAAAAAAGGAAACAAGGCGCGAATATAACGCCTTGTTCGCGCCTTGTTTCCTTTTAGTTTCCGTTTATATTGATCGATGTCGGCTTTCTGTTTTATTCTTGCGTTTTACTCTGTTGAGTGCAAATCGAAAATCTTAAGTTATGGCTCTCTTCAAAGATATTCTCCGATTTTGTAGTACTAATCATCTTTTCATTGATATAAATAAGTAAATGAATACATAAATAGTAGATAAATAAGCTCATGCTGAAAAGGTCGATGGAGAGATACTTATGGCCTCAATGCAAATGTAAAGTACCGAATGACGCAGTATTGATATTGCGAAAGAAGCGAGGGAACCTTAAGGGAGAGAGAAGAAAAAAGAGATTAATTAGGAAGGCCTTTTTCTACAGTAACGGATTCACATTTCCTTCCTTAATCCTACCTGGGTGAGCATAACGACTCTATCAAATTCTGCCATTTATCATACGCCGTTCTCTACTAGTTGTTTCTTTGTCTGCTGACTTTTTTTTCCACTTCTGGAAATGTCAAATATAATGCACTGTTGCCTACAAAGTTCATTGGAATGAGTTTTCTTACATCTTTGCATGAAATTATTGTGACAATATGATTTATTCTCGCTAGATGAAGCCTAAATTATCTCAGAACGTGATTATTTGTGACCAAAGTTCGCGGAGATTTGTTAAAGATATCAAAATATGTAATATTCAACTTATGATTTCTCATTTTCTACACAAATTTATTTAGTTCAATTAATACGTAAATGGACGGAAAAGTTTTTGACTACAATTTGGTGCATCTAGAAAATGTGTTCTCCAAGAATTCCGGAGATATCGCGATCTCAAAATTTTATGTCGGATTGGCATGCGCTGCAACTGACGAAAAAAAGTCATTAAAAAACGAAACCCTTATTCGCGCACGGGATTTTACAACTGATTTATCCAAACAAGCGATCCGTCAAATAAGAGAATGACATAATTTGCAAGGCAGAATAAAACCCAGTCAGCAGGTATGACTGTTTATTTACGATTTTGATGACATATTCTCGCGATATGAAGATTCCTAATCCTAGATCCTTGTCGATGAGTTCAAAATAATCGAAACGGACGCAAAATTTGTCGATCTTTTGTCAATATTTTCATAATTTCAAACCCAATTTCAAAGAAAATTTTGTCTCTGGGTAATGTTAGGTTCCTCTTTCCATTGAATATCACATTTCCTAATATCTTTTAAAATCTCCGCGAAATTTGGTCACCCCATCATACATCAAATAACAAGGATCTAGGAGTTTCATAAAAAACATATATGTTTAGATTCGTTTATTAAGATCTATCTGCTCTTGTTGACGATGTTACGCTTATCATCCTCAGCCTAAAGACTTAAGATAGATGCATACAGCCTCAACTCAAGTGCGGCTAGATCGAATAATGAACTCATTCGCATGCATCTTTTGTATATTTACATTGACAATGTCTTATTTTCTACTATTCATTTGAAGAAATTTCTGCCGACGGGAAATTGCCATTAAAAAAAAAATCAAAAATAATGAACTGTAAATGAGGAAACTATTGCACCCGTATTTTTTTATTTTTTTTTATTGACCTCATTTAATTTGATTTCTCTATCTTCCTCTTCTTTAAATGCCTAACAGATCGTAACCTGAAGTTTCATTAATTTAGTTCTCCCGATCTTTTGAATTTTTCCATTCCATTCTGCTGCCCTTATATTTCATTTTCTATTAATTTCGAAATGAGACATGACAGATTTTAAATTGGTTAACGGTCAATAAATTTCGGAAAATCATCAAATTGTTTCAGCCCGGGTGATCTTGTGCTTGATATACAAATTAAATTGATATTTTCCATATTTTTTTTCATTGTGAATGATTTCAAGACTTCGGGGATATAATTCAGAGATCTTTGGATTTTGATGTTAACAACGTGTAATAATAATAATAATGGTAACCTGGGTTTGTAAAGCGCTTATTACGGAATACCGTCTCTAAGCGCTGTAACTATGAATATGACGAACAAAGAAAGCGGACAAAATGTACAGTTCCTCAGGTAGACAAAAGTACATCCCTTCACTGCTATTATGTAAAAAGTGAATATGCATGTGACACCTGTTCTACACATTTTTACATAATAGCAGTGAACGGATGTTCCTTTGTCTACCTGAGGAACGGTATATTTTGTCCGCTTTCTTTGTCAGTCATGTTCATAGTGTGTTCAGATATTATGATTAACCCGGTCATCGGATTCATTCATGCACAATGTGCACCATCTCCACTCCGTGGAAAGTATTCATACCGTGAGGGCATAGACAATTACTAACACAAACGCTTTCGTCATTCGTCAACTGGGTCCCTATTTCTCTCTTGGGTATTGAGTGGCAAATGTTGATTGATGCCTTGCCAAAGGACATTTGTCTTGGATCGAACCCCAAAGCCTTTGAATTTCGAATCAAGTGCTTAAACCACTCGACTACGAACCTTCCATTCACTTGACAATAATTAAATTGTGGGATTGGTTAGGTCTTCAAGTTAATTCTAGCATACTGATTTTCATTTAAAATCCATTAACAGTCATCATGGTTAGCTCAAACTTGTCATGAATCTTCATGTCCTTGCAAATCAAAATGTAATTAGAATGACAAGAATGACAAATGACAATACTACTACCACTATTACTACTTCCAATGATAATAATAATTATTATTATATTTAGTATTAATTTTCTCTTGCGTTCAAATTCGACGGTTTTAGTGCTATCAGGTATATCTCGGGTTTATATTCCTTTTTCTAGTTTTCAAATCTATGAAGTTTTCGTTAAAATCTATGTATGACTCATTAAAAATAAATGAACAATGTGCTTCTTTCGCTATTTGGTCATTCGATTGGCGCAACACGATTTTCTGTCATAGCGACGGTGTACTTCTAGCATTCTAATTCATTTGTAGCATTCATATTAGCACTTTGAGCACTTAAATTGATGGTCAATACACATTTCTCGTTTATTACACAGTTTTTATAGCTCATATGTTTTCTTTCAGGATTATTTTTTCATTGGTATTTCATATTTCGTTTTCTTGCATTTGTACACTTCTACTTATTAGATTTATCTGATATTCATCAGTTTGATTGTTAAGAAAAAACACGACTTGCATCTATACGGAATTGATGGTCTCAATATGATTGTAAATGTTCGTGGTTAGGAAATTTTTGTCTCGTGTTTCAACATAAATTTATCATAGTTTCATTATGGGGGAAAGGGTGATATTGTGAATGGGGTAGGGACTAGAGTCACACAATTTGAGCATGATTCCCCATGATTCATTATTTAGCCAAGTCTTTAGCCATCGATCTGCTGGCGGGCCATCGGGGATGCTGCATTATTGTTGCATTTTTTGTAAACGTGTGTTGCATTTCTTCCGCCTAACATTCCTAACTTGAATGAACGTATTTCGAATACGAATGGCAGGTGTTAATTTGAATGATATAAATGACGCCACGACAAGTGACGATTAATTTGAATGCTAGTTGAGCAGTTTCTAAATGAAAATGACAAATCTATGAAACCCTTCGGCCAAAATCCTAATTGGCATGACAAATTGAATGACAAACTCGCGAATTTCGCAGGTTATCTTATAATAATGATAATGATAATGAAAAACAATAAAACTACCACCATTACTACTTCCAATGATAATATCAATTATCATTATATTCATGATTCTACTACTACTACTACTAATAATAATAATAATAATGATGATAATAATGATAATAATAATTTAAAAAAATAATAACAATAATAACGTCAACAACAACAACTCTCCATTGGAGAAGTACATAGCAGCGTTTACAAAATATATGATCAATTATATATCATAGTTACACAAAACAAAATATTTTTTTTTATATAGTTTTTTTAATGAATAGAAAACAGAATTACCGTATGAAGATAGAGTGGAAGGCAATCCCAAGTCCGGAACAGATCAAAGTGAACGATGTTATTGATTCTCCCTGCGAGGTTCTCGAGCAGGAGAATGAAGTCGGCGACGGCCATGTTTAGAAAGTGGTAGTTGGCAGCGCTGTGGAGGTCGTGGCAGAACGTGACGAGGAGAACGACCACGACGTTGCCGAGCAAGCCGGCGACATCGATGACGAGTTTAAAATACATCACGATCATATCGAATAAGGAACGTTCGCCGTAATCATGATGTCCACCACCATCATCGGCATCGAAGGCATCGCCGTAGCTCGTGTCATTCAGCGTTTCGTTGAATGAAAGGTCGTAATCGACGCCGGCGAGGATTATTGCCGTGGTCGTGTTGACGAGTACTGTCCCCATGGCACTACTTGTCAGCGGATCACTGTTTGCTACCTCTTTGCCTTCCCCTCCAATCGCCTACTGATTCTATTCGTCAAAAAGGCTTCGGCAACATTAGACGACACTCGTGATCCTATTCGAGATAATTATGTCAGAAGAAAATGCACTTTACCTAGAAAATATCCCCTTCTCTTCGTATTTCACACATTCAAGATACTTCCAAATATTCTATACTCAAATCGAACATCACTTTAAAGTGCTTCTCAAATCAGTAATCCTGATCAATTTGATCATTCTTTAGATAAGGCGTAGAGAGCTACTTAGCCGTTCGCCTTAAACTACTTCGCCTACAAGATGCTTCAAAAACTTGAGGTAGAGGGGGACTTAGTGCGCACGCGTAAACGATTTGATCATGTCACGAGTCGAGTAATTTATTGTAAGCTTATAGATCTTGCATATTGCTCCGTTTAGTCTCATTTCACAACGCCCCTATCGTCAGAGTCAGCAGCCTAACATTTTTTGTTTAAACGAAAAGCACATCCACCCCGACGTACGTTACCACTAGCTCTTTCATTGGAACCCTCATGTCTAATTGACTTTTGAAAATTCACCCACCGTAATTTGATCTAAATAGGTTGCAAGCTCGTCATTGCCTATAATACACAAGCGAAACAAGTCGAACTTTGGACTCAGTTTGCTAAGCGATTTTAAGATTATAGGTCAAGCACACGAAGAATAAGATGCATGAATTATCATAGATCGCTTCTGCTTCGTATTTAATAGACAAAGTTTAACTAGTAAGATTGTGTGGTGGAAATTTGTTCTCGGTTTAGTCCATTTCATCCACCCCCCCCCCCCCCCCCCACCGTAATTTTTCCATTTAGTAAAAGCAAACATTTTTCCGAGGTAAGCAAAAACATGAATATTCATGAACGGTCAGACAATACAGCCTTTTAGTACGTAACGTATAGTGAATGGGAATGGGCGATGATCCGTCCAGGAGGTAGAGGTCAGTGGTTTGTGCTGGCATTGTTCCAGCGAGCGAAAATGAGACAACCGGAGCCATATGAGAGGAATTACAAGATCATGACTGGATATTAACAAGAACTTTATGACGGGGGTCACGCAAGATCATGATGGAGAGTGAGTTGTCCCCTATATTTGACACTGTTAAATCAAAGTGAACCGAGGTTGATAGGTAATAAACCCATTATGAACGGTAACGTAACATAGAAATTATGGTTGGTCACAACCCGACCGCGATCCGGGCCGCGTCTTTTTTTCCCGTCAGGTAACCATCCTGTCGCTGCATTTGATTGGCTCAATAGGACCATACGTCATGCGCTAGTCATCAATATTCATGATACGCACGTACACAGAATCTGATGCGATAATCAAATATGAGATTTCATACAAAAATTACAAATGCAAAGCTAAGTTTACTTTAAATAAGTGATATTGCGACAAAATCGGGAGGCTTACCGTAAACGAAAGACTACCCAGGTCATAACTTGTTCATAATCATTGCGACATACTGGTTAATTTAGTCCAGAATTTGGCCGATTCAATTTTGAATTTGATCTCCACCTATACTAGTAAGATTGTGTGGTGGAAATTTGTTCTCGGTTTAGTCCATTTCATCCACCCCCCCCCCCCCCACCGTAATTTTTCCATTTAGTAAAAGCAAACATTTTTCCGAGGTAAGCAAAAACATGAATATTCATGAACGGTCAGACAATACAGCCTTTTAGTACGTAACGTATAGTGAATGGGAATGGGCGATGATCCGTCCAGGAGGTAGAGGTCAGTGGTTTGTGCTGGCGTTGTTCCAGCGAGCGAAAATGAGACAACCGGAGCCATATGAGAGGAATTACAAGATCATGACTGGATATTAACAAGAACTTTATGACGGGGGTCACGCAAGATCATGATGGAGAGTGAGTTGTCCCCTATATTTGACACTGTTAAATCAAAGTGAACCGAGGTTGATAGGTAATAAACCCATTATGAACGGTAACGTAACATAGAAATTATGGTTGGTCACAACCCGACCGCGATCCGGGCCGCGTCTTTTTTTCCCGTCAGGTAACCATCCTGTCGCTGCATTTGATTGGCTCAATAGGACCATACGTCATGCGCTAGTCATCAATATTCATGATACGCACGTACACAGAATCTGATGCGATAATCAAATATGAGATTTCATACAAAAATTACAAATGCAAAGCTAAGTTTACTTTAAATAAGTGATATTGCGACAAAATCGGGAGGCTTACCGTAAACGAAAGACTACCCAGGTCATAACTTGTTCATAATCATTGCGACATACTGGTTAATTTAGTCCAGAATTTGGCCGATTCAATTTTGAATTTGATCTCCACCTCACCGTACCAACGCAAATTTTCATATATTCAAATATTAATATGCATTCTATGATGGCTACCTTACGGGAAAAAAAGACGCACCCGGGCCATGTTTCATAAAAACTTGTTATCAATAACAAATGCTAAATTTCTATGACAAATTTGCTCTCACCCAATTAGATGCCACGATTTCAGTAGCTTATAACAGTTATTGTAACTTGTTATCGGTGTCAATTTTTATGAAACGGGGCCCTGAAGGCCATGGAAGATGGGCTGTATCGTTTTTCTCTTCAGCTTCAATTTTCAACTTTCCTCTTATTTATGAATTAAGGCATCTTTCTGTCATGTAAGCGAATGCGAATAATCTTCAACTGACGAAAAAAAATGTATAATGATTTAGGCCTATATAGAAGTTCAAAACTAACATGGAATTGCAAACAATTTTGTCACGCCATTTTCAAAAGATTCTATAATAAAGGTATATTTTCCGTTTACAGAAACATAATATTAGATTTCGTTTTCCTTCCGTATTTTCTAGAACTTTTTTTTTGGTAGGAGATGTGTTTATTCTCCCACCCCCCCCCCCCCCCCCCCCCCCTCCTCATGTCAACGACATAAACACCCAGTATAAATGTTATAAATAGAGGCACGGTTTATCATAATTATGTTTTATACACGAAACTCCTAGATCCTTGCTCCTGTACATTAGCCCCAGGTAGATGGCAGAAAGTTAAAAATAAAGGTCGTTAAATATTTATGATAAGTCAAGAACATGCTCTACCCTCACTCCCTCTCTCCTTCGCCCTCCCCTCTCTCCGCCCCCACCCACCACTCCCTCCCTCTCCTTTCCCTCTCACTCCACTCCTCTCTCTCCTCCCCTCTCTCTTCTCCCGCTCTCTCTCCTCCTCCTCTCTCTCTCTCTCTCCCTCTCCCTCCTCCTCATTGTCTACCCTTCTCCCCTCTCTCCCTCTCCCCCGCTCCCACTCTCCCTCTCTCTCTTCCTCTCTCCCTCTCCCTCACCCTCCTCCTCATCGTCTACCCGTCTCCCCTCTCTCTCTCTCTCCTCTCCTCTTCCTCTCTCTCTCTCTCTCTCTCTCTTTCTCTCCCTCTCCCCCTCTCTCCCGCTCCCCCTCACCCCTCTCTCCCGCCCCCCTCTCCCCCTCTCTCCCTCTCCCCCTCTCTCCCTCTCCCCCTCTCTCCCTCTCTCCATCTCTCCCTCTCCCCCTCTCTCCCTCTATCCCTCTCCCCCTCTCTCCCTCTCCCCATCTCTCCCTCTCCCCTCTCTCCCTCTATCCCTCTCCCCCTCTATCCCTCTCCCCTTCTCCCCTTCTCCCCCTCTCTCTCTCTCTCCCTCCCTTTCGTTTTCGCACGTCCCGATGATTAATCCACGGCGTTTGAAGGTTGTCGTGAGGACAATGCAGCGCTGTAGTGGGTACTTGATGAGGAGTGGGCGTTTCGCTAATGACGACACGTAACGCACGAATTTAGAAATCGTTACGAACCCAGGCGTGATTACTATATATAAATAGTGTACTATGTGACTCTTCAAAGACATCGAAATTGGTCCTAACTTTCTCAGAAAACGAGTAAATACGAAATTACCCCCGCCCGCCCATTAACAAGAATGAAGATAGTAAAGCAACGATGAGTATTATCTTTTTTTTAAAGAACTTGTGACCTTTGAAGGTCCATTTGGGTCATATGCATTAAAGGTACTAGCTGCTTCCAAGCTACTCTACGATATTTTACCTACCCCTATATTCACTAAAGGGCGGGTAAAGTTAATGCAAATAATAACTTCTTTTTTCAACAGCGAATGATAAAGAAATACCATATGCACTATTCTATTGGTTATTATGTTTTGATTATAATTATGCCTGTAAACAAGACAAGAATAAAACAATGAATGAAATTTAATCATTTGGAGGTCCGCTTTTTTTTTTGTTCTTGGCGGGAGCACATGAGGAAGTAGTTTAGGACTGCCCAACACTCTCAACAAAATGATAACGTTTTACAGCTGATAAAATTATGTCAAATGAAGGTAGTAGATTTCGTAATTTGGCTGAAAATATTTCTCGTCTTGCAACCATCTGAATAAAGTTAAGTGCATTATTATTGCTACCGCAAAATCCGAACAATCTATTTTGGTTTGTAAGTATGATCCTTTCCCCCGTATTACGAAAAATCCACAGCCTAAAGGAAACCGCATCCCAAGAAGTAACTTTGCTTATCCTGAGATATCTATTATATTCTTGCCTATTAATCTACAAGATTCCCCACCAAAGTGTATGCGAGAGGCATAAAGCAAGAATAATCTACAGTTTCTCAGCACGACAAATGCATCGGCATTTTCTTGATAACGTGACGCACCATTTGAAGTCGTTAATGTATTCAAATAATGGATGCTTCCTTCATTTCAATTCAATTCATCATCATTTATTTCAATAATAAAACCATAAAAATAATATATATACACAAGTAACATGAAACAATCATAATATAGGATTTCCCGGCCTAATTCGCGAGTTTGTCATTCAAATTGATTTTTCTTGCGTTCGAATTCGACGGTTTTAGTGCTGTCGGGTATATCTCGGGTTTATATTCCTTTTTCTAGATTTCAAATATATGAAGTTTTCGTTAGAATCTATGCATGTTTCATTCAAATTAATGAACAAAGTGCTTCTTTCGCTATTTGGTCATTCGATTTAGCGCAACACTATTTTCTGACATCGCGACGGTGTACTTTTAGCATTCGAATTCATTTGTAGCGTTCAAATTAGCACTTTGTGCACTTAAATTGATGGTCAATATACATTTCTCGTTTATTACCCACTTTTTATAGCTCATTCTCTTTCTTTCAAGATTGTTTTTTTGCATGTGTATTTCATCATATTCTATTTTCTTGTATTTATACACTTCATATACTTTTATATTTATCTGATATTCATCATCCTTTAAGTTTGATTGTTAAGAAAGAAAAAAGACTTACATCTACGGACTTGATGGTCTCAATATTTTTGTAAATGTTCATGTAAGGAAGTTTATTGTCTTGTGTTTCATCATAAATTTATCACAATTTCATAATGGAGGAAGGGTACAATATTGTGACTGGGATAGGTATTTTTGTATCCCTACTTTTCCGGGATATATGAACATGTCCCTGCAGAAATGCCATATCCCTTGATTACGCCCCTTCTTTACCAAATGTCTGACTACACCCATATGCATTGTCCTCAAAATTAATAAATGGAATAACAGAAAAGACCCTAATGGCAAATCATGCATTTAATTGCATTTTTTTAAAACTGTAAACGTGTGTTGCATTATTTCCCCCTAACATTCCCAACTTGAATAAACAGAATTCGAATACGAATGACAGGTGCTAATTTGAATGATAAAAATAACGCCGCGACAAGTGACGATTAATTTGAATGCTAGTTGAGCAGTTTCTAAATTAAATGACAGATCTATGAAACCCTTCGACCAAAATTTTAAATTGAATACCAAGACGGGAAAATTGAATGATAATTGGCATGGCAAAACCGATCTGCGCTAACTTCAATGCAAAGTAAATGAATTCGAATGACAAACTCGCGAATTTGGCCGGGAAATCCTATATTACAATTCTTGAAAAGGAAGTTTGAAAGCAATAGTCCCCTGACATAGATAATAAATAACAAGATTACATTGTTGTACACGTTACCAACAAATAAAAATATATTTAATAAGATACTACACAATATAGGTACTTTTTTTTAAAGTAATTTTGTTTTATTCCTCCAATTGTGTAATACAAACATACAATTGAATAAAATAAATAAATGTTTTCGATATTGATTGCTTATACATTAACATAATTAAACAAAAACTCATTTGCAGTATAAACATATAACTGAGCAAAGATTGAAAGTAAACTTAAAGTACATAAACATACGTTATATTAAGTACATATTATTCACTTATAATAACAAAAATATTATGTAAAAAAAAAATGGAGGTTATTTTACTGGTACTCCCAGATCCCCCTCCCTCACACAAACACACACACGCACAAACACACACACACACACACACACACACACACACTCCTCAGTGGATATTTGCTAACATTCTCAACTCAAGAAAAATATACTAAATAAACACACGCATGCGCACATACACACACATGCATGGTACATTGCAAGGTAAAAGTTACAATAAGAAACAATTGAGGTAACACTTGAAAGAGTTAATGCAGGACTGCACTACTTGTAGCTACTTGCGCCCTCTACATAGCCAACAATTCTTAAACGGTACATTTTGATCCCCCGTGGTCCCTTTCTTCTTATGTTAATTGAGAGCTGATTTGATGGGATAACTACCTGCTAGTGACCACGCAGAGAGGTCTAATCCCTCCTGGCCCAAATAATGCAGATAGGCTTTAAGGGAAATAAGAAGAGACCAATTGTCTCTTCAATTGAACCTTAAATGATCACAGGGTAGTCCATAATGGTTTTTTATCAGTTGAATCATTCCAAATACGGGGACCATTATGCCTAACCGGGTAGAGGCCTTTGGATAATGCTAATGACGTACAATTTGAAGTCGTTTATCCAGTAAATGTATTCAAATTTATGGATGATTCAAGTTAAAGATAAACTCCAGGGGGGTGTTTCACAAAGATCCTAAGTTGAACTTATCTCTAAGTTGGACTTAAAATTTATGGGAAGCCATTAGCATCCTTGAAAACATTTTTTAATTTTGTTTTTAGAAGGCATAAAATGTTGATTCAAATCATTCATATTTTCTATTATCATGGGAGATTTCATGTTCTTGATGTGGAATTGATGAAAAGTCTAAAATACTCCAATTTTTGCTTTTGAATATATTTCATTTTAAGGCTCCAATGGCTGTCCATACTTTTTAAGTCCAACTTAGTGTTAAGTTCTACTTAGGATCTTTGTGAAACACTCCCCTGTACTGGTAAAAAAAATAATAATAATTCTCACAGAATCAAACAAAACTTACACTGAATGTTCAAGATTACAAATAAATGACATGTGCCAAACAATTTTGGAAGAAAATGTATACTGGCTGAGTAATGAGCATAGAAATACAAGGAAACCATGTGTGTTGTCCCATATATAGCTTTCTATGTGAGTGCTTGTTACTTTACCAAGACTCGGTCAAATTTATTATGATTTTGATGACTCCAGAACCTTGCAGTGCTCACCAATACTTACATGCTACATGATCAACTGTTTCTGATCCTTTCCACACCTTTTCTTTTACAATGCAATCGCATTACCAGTACTAAAGTTTATCTTTAATTTCCAGAGTGTGTGTGGTAATGAAGCATTTCATTCACCATGCTATTATCCTTTGTATTACCAAGAAGTTTTAAGAGATGGAGTCCTATCTAGCGCATTCACTTTGTACCATCTTCGATGCGGCCAGGAGGAAATACGTCAGGCATGTGCTGAACTGGATCTTCCTAGCATAATTATACGTAGACAAAAGATTACTGCCTAGCTGCAAGCTAACGGACCACTTCCTAAGGGAAATATGCTTTTGTAATGATACCACTCGCTACCACTCGTCTGATAATACGAGCAGTACGCAGTGCTTACCTTTACAGGAGGCGAGCGAAAGGAAATGGAGCAAAATTTCCTGAAATATTAATCAAAATTACTCGACTGGGCATGTGTGGGCACTAATCTGACATAAAGAACTGTACATGAACAAATTAACTTTTTATTTTCGTGAGCCGCAAGCAATCGGAAAAGTGTCAAATTGCAGCTTATAGGCCTGTAAATCTTTACTGCTTTTCACAAATATAAGCTGCTACCATACAATGTAAGCAAATTTCTTGACACAATTAGGCTTTTGTATTCATATTTTATCATCTGTTCGATTTTCCCCTTGTTAGTTCAAATAAAAAGTGAAATAATAAGGATCTTTTTTTTGTGACAAAAATCACTGCTCAAGCTTTCCAATGATATTGGCGGCTTCGAACCTCGGACATCAAAGGTAACAGTACACCAGTAGAGTCTATTGTGCAACCATAGAAAACGGCAGCTGCTTGGAATAATTTGTTGCCAGTTGGGCCTCCATCTCTTAAAACTCCTTGTTATTACAATAGGCCATTTTCGTAATGTAACCAAATTTAATGCATAAGTCTTTGTGAAGTGCCTCAATACAAATTATTTCATTCACCTGATAAGAATAATAGTATTTCAATAGACAGAATCTGAACTGCATACATTAGTTGTTGCCAGGTTGGACAAACATTATGGCTTGACCTACCTAGCAACACTTAATATATTTAGCTGCATTCTAACTATTGAAATACTATTATTCTTATCAGGTGAATGAAATAATTTGTATTGAGGCACTTCACAAAGACTTATGCATTAAATTTGGTTACATTACGAAACTGGCCTATTGCTAGAACTCAAAGTTTCAAACCTTATGAATTTAATTCATTTCATCACATTAAATGTTTCTCTTAATTGTACCATAAACGATGAATGCTAGGTTTATGACTTAGTGTTCGTTTTCTCCTCATTTACAAATTGTACTATCAGTTTTAAATCTATCTTTTTTATTTCACCTTTTTTAAACTAATAAAATTACAACTTGTTCTCAAGCAGATCTCTGTGTTTCTTGGATTACGGACCTTGATAATTATGAACCTTCGAGAACAAAAAACGAGTGCCTTCCCTTTAATCGACGTTGGGTTGACAAGCATTATTGTATACGCTAGTCGAGGACTGAAATCGATTCACTGCTTCTCGTTTTATAAGTCGATAAATAGTAGATTCTGTTCGTCGCGCCCCTGCACGAAATCAAATTACTTGTAAAATCTGAGCCAGTATTCTATTAAGTGGTTGTATTTCCTGTGGAAACAAAAATCAAACGTTAGCTTAAAATTTCGCTTTGCATTTCGTGATTTCATTTCCGTCAGCTCCCTGTAAAACTTGTAAACATCAATTTTGCCATCCAGAAAACCACTTTACTTGTACACCTTTAAATCGTTGTTGTTTAAAATGCCCTGGTGATATGACAATCCTAATTTCCTTGCTGAAGTTTCAGCGATTTCGAACAGAATAAAATGTGCTCTCAGTATTACGTCCCTACATGACAGGTACTAGGCCTATGTCCCATTTGCAGGCCAAAAACATGAAAAGATTTAATTCCAACGGCATTTGAAAGATAATAACGACTATTAGTTGTCGAATCGACTTAGCGGCTATAGAGCCAGTAAGTAATAGTCTCGATTTTCAGACCATTGTACCGAATGGTCGTCCGTTTTATGCTGCGCAAATTTTCAATCAGATTAATTTGGGCCATTACAGGAAGTGGGTTATTGACGTACCCTTTACAGCTCATGTTATGTTTGTTATTACCAAAGAAGAAAAAGCCAGTCAGTCACTCAATAGTGTCTGATAGTGAAGTCTAGTAAGTAAACGGGTTTCCTTGCATAATTTGAATATTAGGACACTGCTAACGTTTAGATATTATAGATAGGACATACATGACATATTCATAATTCCTGCAAAGTTCTACAGAATTTGATGTTGGCTGCAAAAGGGACATAGTATCTTTAAGACAAAGATATTATTCGACAATTTTAATACTCTCTAGAATCACTCTGAGGACGTTGGATGACATTCTTTTACCCAATGCGCCAATATCCCTCTCTTATATTCTCCAGTGGCGTACGCAGGATTTTTCAAGGTTTTTTTTCAATCGGGCCGAAAATTTCGCAACGCCTCAGCCAGCCGCTGAATAAGCGGGGGGTGGGGGGTGGGGGGGGGGGGGGGGGGGGGTTAGAGCACTTTTTATTTTTTGGTCCAAAAATTTTTTCAACGACTCAGGGGAGGGGGTAAGGTCACTTTTTTGGGGTCACCCTTTGGTACACAAAAATATATATATATTTTTTTTCCTTTTTTTTCTTTAAAAAAAATGAGGGGGGGGGGTCATCAAAAATCACACACATAAACAGAATTTAGGGGGGGTCAACCCACAAAACACCCCCCCCCCCCCCCCGCTGCGTACGCGCCTGATTCTCTTTCTCTCTCTCTCTCTCTCTCTCTTTCTCTCTCTGCCTATTTTCACCTACTCCCTTTCTCTCATTCCCTTCTTATATCATATAAACAAAATAAAAAATAACAATAACAAAAACAGAAGAAGTTAGAACAATTATCTAATACAGAAAATATAGAATAATAAATTTTATTTAATCAAATTTACAAAGTGTGCATTCTGTTTGGTTTAAATGACAATAGGAATATATTGAAGTTTTCCAGAAGGGACGGTTTTTGTTTGTGACATTTGTAGAGCCGGTCCGAGTGATTCATTCCTGATGCTGATAGTACTTCTTCATAATTTCCCCGAGGCACTGAAGAATAGCATCAAGTGTAGGACGCTGAGAGGGCGCTATGCTACAGCAAATACAGCCCAGCTGATGGAGTTCATTCATCTGAAAGCATTGCCCCAGGCCGATGTAGACAGCTCCGACTTGGAATACATCACTGGCGATTGTCGCTGGTTGTTCACTTATTGCAAGCTCAGGAGCGATGTGTCCATAGCGTCCGATGGTCAGGTACTCTTGCTTCTCTCGCTGCGAGAAGTGGAACCTGACAGGGTCCTGAAGGATGCAGGCGTATCCAAGATCGATCAGTACCCCGCGCCACCTGCCAAATTCTTTCCTGATTAGGATGTTATCATTTTTTAGGTCATTGATGAGAATTCCCTGGTCATGCAGAACTCGAAGACCTTCGGCGACATCCACAGCAATCAGCAGCATTTGGTATCTGGTGAGTGCAGGCTGACGAACTTCTAATGCCTTAAGAAGCGTTGTGCTCTTTCCGGTGACCTCATCACCCACAAACTCCATGGCCATTCCTACCTTATCCTCATCAAGCCTGAAGCACCCATAGAGCTTGGGGAAATAAGGGGACTTGCTTACAAGTTCCTGGAATTGCACTTCCTTCTTAAATAGGGAGATGGTTGCACGGCGCTTGGTGTACTCTTTAGGGAGAGTAATGACCTTGACTGCTACTGCCTGCCCGGTCTGCTTGTGGCTGTAAAGGTGAACTGCTCCGTAAACTCCCCGGCCTAGTTCGGATCCTCCGTGTCCGGATGGGTTCCAAGATTCCAAGTCATCCAGAGAACGAACAAAGGAGGAGGTGTGAGGCAGGAAGATGGAAGCGAGGGTTTGTTCAACAAGATCAGGATATCTCTTGACTGGTGAGAAGCCTGGTGAAACTGAGGAGCTCATTGAAGTAGATTGACCCCAAGATCTGCAAATTCAGACAAAACGATTTCATGACTAATTGGAGCTACAGAAAGAGTTTCATGATTCGCCAGGTACTGCAAATAAAATTTTCTAGGTACTCAATCGAAATAGAATTTGAACGAAAATGTTGATTAAAACTGAAAATGAATATCAACGCTGAAATAAACTCCGTCTCCAAAATCTTCATTAATCAACGATGATTAATAAGCTTACCCTGACGATCTGCAGGAGTAGCTCGTTGTACGATGCAGATATCTCACAGGTAAAGGAGAGCCTTCTTTAGTCACACTCCAATCATCATGCCCCAGGGAAGCTGAGGAGTAGACACTCTCATGGAAACTGTCAGGTAGATGGGAAGAAGCCGAGAGGTAGGTAGAAATTAGAGGAGAAGTATCAGGTTTTCTCGACGAGAAAGTGACCTCATGAGAAGTACTTGAAGACTTGGTAAGGTCACACGGTCTAACCAGATGCAACTTCCGTGGAAGAGGACTGTTCTTCTGCGTAGAGGAGACGTCCTGGGATCCAGTGGTTGTGATATCACGTGGTCGCAGGAGAGGCAGACTGCTGAACTTAGGTTGAGAAGAGGTCGAGAACCAGTCTTGCTCAACATCCAACTCTGAAGGAGAAGTCGGGTTCTCGGATAAGCTGCTGCTGATATCCACTGGTCTTAGAAGGCATATTTGGTAGAGTCTTGTCTCATTCGTGTGAGAAGATACAGAAAACCAGTCTTGTTTCGGTGATGTCTCTGAAGAGAATAAGTTCTGGTGCGTGCTGAGACCCATATCGCATGGTCGTAAAAGGCACGCTCGGTGTAGACTGGTTTGAATATTTGCAAGAGAAGCGGTTGGGAACTTGTCCTCTTCTAGGCTGGAGTTCATAGAGGAATATCCAATGGATTTCGACAGTTTGAAATCACATGGTTTGAGAAGACCCATTCGAGGGACACTGGCTTCCATAATATGAGAAGAGGCAGAGCACCAGTCTTCTTCTGAAGTGGAAGTCGATAAGATATATGCGTCAGGTCCCAAGAGACTGGTAAAGTCACATGGCCTACAGAGAAGGCACTGCCTTTGTCCATCAGTATGACTCTCAGAAGGGATTGTGCACCATTCCCGCTGCAGCCCGGATGGGCTAGTCTCTGCATGGCTGGTAGTCACCTTCAAATCACCAGGTTTGATCAGGCGGTGAGATAAACTGTACTTCTGTCCACATATCTGCTGAGCTGATTTGAAGGGGATACTCTTACTGTTGACAGACTGTAGGACACCCTTCCGTAGGTTACCATCGAAGCCCTCACTTGCCTTTTAAAAGTAAATCCAAAGAGAACATTGCTTAATGCAGGACACCAGATATTAATAACTTTGATTTTTCTTTTTAAGCGAAACTAAACAAAATAAAAACAAAAATGTTTGTGTAACCTTTTTTTGTTGTTATAAAGGAATGCCAATTTTGGTAGGTAGTTCGCAGTGCATATGCTGCAAAATTTTGAGTAGGCTTGATTTAACCTTACTGATTATGTAATACAATGAGATAATTTCATTCAAATATACCAGAATGTAAAACTCTCTGCATGGTTTGATTCTACCACAGTATTCATCTTAGTATGATATTGCTGCTGCCTTCAAGAGAAACTTATAGCAATTCGAATATGAAATGAAACGAATTTCCACCTACAAAAGCACCTTGCTTCAACTTAATCATAATTTTACCTGCAGAGTATTGGTGGCCACATCTTTGTGGGTTCCCATCTTCCACCCATTCTCTGTAACTGTTTGGGAGAAGGGACCTGTGCCATTGTAAAGATCGATGCCCAAGATGGCGGCACTTTCCTAAGGGTTGGAAGAAATAGGAAACAAAAGTAAGCAATGTCAATGGCCTGTTACCTCCATAATAAGGTTTCTGCATCACTGAAAAAAAATTCAGTATGGTAATATACTTCTTTCTTTTTTTTTACTTTGAACGGTTGAGGGAGTGGTAAGATGAAAAACTTTTCAACAATTATACAGGCAGATAGAAATAACATCAGGGGCTGTCGAAGTACAGACTTCTTATTAAAAGAAGGTGGCCTTACGTTAAAGAAGGATTAAATGACAGTTGGTAATATCCATGAAAAGTATTATAACAATTAAAATGATTAAGGTGGCTTTATTGCTTCCTAATCGAGACAACCTGAGATCCAAGAATTTGTTTTTGTTTTTAATTTAGAAAATACAAGGCTAACATGATACATAGTGAAATACAAAGTCCTATCATTTACCTGAAGCTGTAGGAGAAGATGGTTCTGGCTACCTCGCATGTCCTGGATGCTTTTGATGACGTCATCATGACGTAGTCTGTTTGCTTGGACTCCATAAAGACCGGAATAGAAGGCCCGGACTTGCTGCACAATCTGGAAAAAGGAGAAGGAAAACAAATCATATAACTAATACGCATAAACATGTACAATTCCAGTTTTGCAGTATCGCCCGTGCAATCTGAAGTCTTCCGGCAAAGCGGCCCATTGTTATTAACTTGATTGTTTTAAAAGAGAAGTGAGGAGTTCATTATAATATAACCATAATTTTTTTTGGATAAATTAAATAGATGTCACAATAAAAAAGGGGGAGCAGGCATACGTCTGTTAAAATACACACCAAGGATAACAGAGTGGAATCGACTATGTTTTGTTTTCTTCTTGAGAGCTATATGATAAACTTTAAGTTGTAAAGGTGAACGGATAGATTTATATTCAATTTGTTGTAATTATATAGCATAGTTCTTACGTAATCTCCTTGAGAGATGACGTCACAGAAAGCAGGTGTGTAATCCACACGGTCACGAAGACGTAAACGTCTGAAAAACAAAACAGAATCAGAAATATTAATCCAATGACACAATGATAATGAAAGTGGAAAAATGAATATAACATGAAAATAAATTTCTGATAGATAGATTTAGTTAAAAATTGGCCAATTTGGTGCAGGCAAACAAACACCTGCATTCATTTCGGAGCAAAATTTACCGACAGGAAAACAAATTCGTTGATGCGGGTGTAAACAAGTAATACAAAAGTAAGAGGACGAAACATCTCATTCAATGTTTTGTCAAAGATGTGTCTCCATCAAAATTATGATTTTTAATATAATAAAAAGCTCCAAATCAATCAGAATACTTTTTTAAAACTAGAATGGGCAGTATTAAAGAAGGTAAATTTTAGACACAATTATTGAAGTAAGCAGTAGTGACGTCTATTTCGTACATAAATCAAAACATACCGAAAGAAACAAAAGGAAGAAATACATTGAAGTTCGCTTGGCCCTCAAATCAACTTTAAATATGGGATCTTCTCAACATTACATTAGAATTTCTTTTTTTAATTACCAAATAAATAAATAATAACTAGCATAAGTGGCAAGGCTATTTTATATATATATATATATATATATATATATTTTTTTTTTTTTTTTAACTTACCTGATATTCGAACTGTCCATCACGAAAGTTTGTTGTAAATCGTAGAGATTCGTAAAAATTCAAACACTAATCTTGATAGACAAAGCGGAATGAATATAATGTATACATTACATTAATACGCGATGCGAAAATTATAACATTCAAGTTACTTCGCAACGCATCATGACGTCACAATGCATTCTCAAGAAAAATCCAGATAGAGGCGCGGCGCGGAGTATGACGTCACAATGTATTGCGCTGGCACGTATGTTATAATGACGTGACAAAGTTAATTTTTACGCAGATGTTAAAAAACGAGCATTAACAGTATTGGCTCAAGATAGAAAAATTTCGGTTATTAATTCAGTTATGGACATAAAACCTTTATAAATCACATCCAACAAAGAACACCAAAACTGAAGTCACGCAAAAGATACAACATTTATTTATTATTTTAAACTTTAGTTGATAATGATTTTTGTTTAAATAGAAATAGTTAAAATTCCAACCTATTCTTTGTAGGGATCACGATTTTGATTCATGCAAGTAGGGCTACAGATAAAAAAATGACAACAAATATTAGGGAATCCGAAGTTCTCTACGGCTTCTACGGATGATGGATCAGATCACTTTGGCCATATAGCTTCTTCTTCTTTTCTCTCTCTCTCTCTTTTTCTTCATGTCCTGCATGAAACCTGCAGGGAATGATTAGCATGGACACTATCGACCGTGTGTAGTAGTAAATTAAAACGATTGTTTTCGAGGGGTACTGCAGATTTATAGTGACAGTACTGCAAGTTGAATATTGCTTCAAGGTGAAAAGCTCCCTCTACGGACGAGGGACGGAAATCTATGATTAAATAATGACAAATGTGAGTTATTAGTCTGAAGTCTTATAACTCCGTGTTTAGATAAACACAGAGAAAGATAGATGGTTTTATTGACAGGACTTTTTATGCATGGAGAGAGGAGGGGGTGAGTAATGAAAGAAAACAAAGTAGGAAGGACAGAAAGATACAGATTAATAGACAGACAGACAGACAGAACGACAGATAGGAAGAAAGGCGCACATAAACAAACAAACAAACACAATACCCCCCCCCCCCCAAAAAAAAAAAACAATTCATGTATTCATATATTTATCTACTTCTTTATTTCTTCATTTATATAAATTAATGTAGCATTAAAATGTTTTAATAGATTTTAAAAAGGTGAAAGACGTTGAACAAAATAGTACTATATGATGAACAATTTAGAAGCAATTTTTCTTTATTTTTCTTTATTTTAAAGAGAGAGTATACAAAAGATAAGCATACACCGTTTAGCCTACAAATCCCCTTTTTAGTTCAATGTTTGCATTTGCCAATGGCACAGACGATTATCCTAAGTTGGATTAACGATGGACTGGGAAAGCGCATGATTTATGAAACTGAGCAAGATTGAAGATTCATTATCTCACTTTAATGAGCTTAGTATACACTGGTTGGGTGATTTGGAATTAGCCTTCTGTTAAGCCTGAAACGAATAATGGGCAGCTCATGCCAGTGAAGAGTTAAAATGTGCATTGTTATTTGATTATTGGAATAAATTCATGATTATATTATTTTTGATATCATTGTTATTATTGCTATTATTATAATAATTGTTGTGATTACTACAAGTAATACTAATACTACTACTACTACTACTACTACTACTACTACTACTACTACTACTACTACTACTACTGCTGCTGCTACTACTACTACTACTAGGCTACTCCTACTGTTATTATTATTATCATCATTATCACTGTTATTATTATTATTAGAATTATTGTTAATATTATTATCGCAATTACCTTTGTTATTATTATTAATGTTTTTATCATTAATATTATGATTATCGCTATTAATATTATTATTATTACTATCATTTTTATTATTATTATCATCTTCATCATACTTTATCAGTGATATTAGCAGTATTAGTATTAGTATTAGTATAACGTTATCGGCAGTAACAACGGCATCGATGTACTCGACGTCACCTATGCCTGCGGGGAAGATGGAAGTGAAATAAATCACTATTAATGTAACCTAGTGCTTTCTCTCCCATGTAAATATAAAAAACATTGTAATTTTCTAGAAATTTGCTTAACAATAAACACTAAGGATGATACAGTGTCATGTACGCCTTGAATTCAGACTAATCATTGAGACACATATCTTATCCATATTAACGCTGTTTACGCTGTGTAAGGAAAATTAATCATAAAGTCTTCGCACACTATATCAATCGATGAAAAAGAGTAATAACCCATCTTTGCTTGGTAGGTTAGTCTGCTATTCTAGGCACTTTATCGATTTAGTCATCGCTCACGTTACTTTGCTGCATGCCCATGCTCTCTCCTCTAAATTCCTATGTCGTTTGAAAATATATCATCACCCCCCCCCCCCCCATACTGAAAATTAGTATAACATGTCTTAGATTCCATGTATATATGATACCTGAGCTGTTTTTGAAGAACACAAATTGAATATGCTATATTTAGGCCTATATACCTGTGATAAATCATTCTTACGATTTGTTAGTGTATCAAAATGATGACTTTGTACGAGAAGCATTATTCCGGAATATACTCTGGTATTTTAAATCTCTTTAAAGAGAGAGGGGGACAGAGGGACAGAAGACATAGAGGAGGACGAGGAGGAGGGGGACGAATAAGATTCGGAAGGAGAAGAAGAATAAAAAGAATCAGAGGATGTCGAAGGAAGATATGTGAAGAAAATTAAAGAACAAGAAAGGAAGACAGTGGGCACTTTGGAGCATAGATTGTAATTCACCCTTAAAGGCATTGTTTATCAACATTAAATTTGAGATGCCTACGTGTTATCAGTGTCTGTAATATGTTGTAATATTGAAGCCTTCAAAATGATCAAGAAGTGCCTCAAAATGATCAAGGATTTTGTTTCAAAATCTGAAATAATGTTACCTAGTCATTTTACAAATATGAAGAAGCATGCAAAACTTTCCAGTTTTAAAGCGAATCATTACTTGAGAAGACATCGGCAATTTAAGACTATACATGCATAATCTCCAGGGCAAAAGCAAAAAATCCCCCCCCCCCCCACCCACCCCCCAATACAGACTATAGAAAGCGAAGAAAATATTCTTGATAATATGAATCTTTAACAAAAATATTTATTCTTTGTTTTCAATCATTGTACAGATTGCTGTTCACACAATGTCATGATATCGCATTCCAAACAAATCACATGATAAACCATGACAACATCGTTGCCATGGCTGCAACAATTGTGCTATCATTGGTGTGCACAAACCAAGTTGACAAATTTAATAAAGATAAGTTTTCTACGACCGGTCAGGGATATTAAATTTTCCTATGTGTGTTTTCGCCGCCAGATGCACACGGCTAAACCATGTCAACATGTTGGTTTGTTTTACTGGGATTGTCAATTCTACAGGTAGTGCACAATATTATAAGAGTATCCATGTTATGCACTGCATTTTAGCTTTGGTAGTTCACTGCAATAATGTCTAAACTCCAATCATAGCGATTCATAACTCTTTGTGAGCTTTGTCTTGATCATTTATATTCAATGTACCCGATATCATCACTGCTTTATATTCTGCTTTTTTAGTCTCGACAGCTTTGTAGACTCACAACTATATTACCCTTTGGAGCCATACATGTCTTTCTATCGGCTTAAATTTAGTCTGTAATTTTAAAGTAATTGTTAGCAACACAAAATGATTCACATTTTATGTGATTTATGCTTGATTATAACTCCTTGCAATATATTTCTTTAAAAATTGTATTCATTCTTGTATTTCTTTATTTTTCAGCAAAACTGACAATGTGAAACTTGAAATATGAAATAGGCGTCGCAGTTTTATAAAAAACTTATTTACGAACTTGGCTATTTGTTAATATTTTGTTTAATAGTGAACAAGAGGGGAAAGTTGTGGTCAGAGGACTGGTTTATCAAAAGAATAATATAATTATAATTATGGACTGAAAATTCAACTGATTCAAAAGCAGATCGCCAAAACTCTTGAGAAATCAACGCAAGGAAAATTAGAATATAAATCAGTTTGAATGACAAAACACTTCTGACTTATTGTATTGTGCACATGTTTGGTAGGTTATGTACAAAGCTATTGGGTCTGCTCATTTGGCCTTAAATTGAGTTCTTGAAAGTCTTGGCGATCGCATTGGTCCTAGAGAAGAGGCTTATATCATGTATATAGCGACATTGTAATATTGTATCAATGCATAATAAGCTACTAAATACAATACCATGAGCTACTTAATACACGAATACAAAAGGTCAGTAATTCATGATTTCAACTATCTTTATGATGTTAATGTATGCTCTATTCTGGCCCCAAATTTTAAATACTTTCCTTTGTTGGTGAGTATGATGAGCATAAACCTTTCTGACTATCTATAAAATGCACTTTAAAATTAAAGATTTCAACTCGTTTTGTAGAATATTACTGGTGTAATTGTCATTTTTATGTTTACAGCCTTTTCATGTAGACCTACTGGGATCCGTGGCAAAGAAAAAGAAGAGAAGCATTGGTTATGTACTAATTTAAAATTATTACCATGAAGTAATCGTTGACATATGGGGGGGGGGGCGGAGGAACACGTGCCAGAGTGGCAGGGAAAAAGAACAAGTAAGCACCAAAAAAAAAAGCAACAGCCTCAAAGTGGGGAACAATAATGGGAAAAGAGAAGAATATTCACGTGTCTTAACGGAAATTAAAATACATTCTGCCTGCCTCCCACTCCCCTTAAGAGAAGTATCCTCGATCTGCGCTGCCACGACGAGTAGTGATGTCATCGGTTGCTCTTATTCCACGAGCACACATATCACATACATCAATGTTCCATTTCCTGTTTGCAGAAGAAGACCACCTGTTTATGTGAGTTTGGTCACGCCAGTCACACTGTCAAACCGACGCGTCGCGACGCCACCCGTTCCAAACCCCCGGTTCTTTAGCTCATGATCATGGGGGTTGTGTAGGAGTTTGTGGACGGTCTGGCGTCGGTCCCTTCGGTGTGACTGAGGTGTATGCGATCGAAACCCTAGATGACACTGTCTTTCTGCAGTCACTCGCACCCATCACTCTCTGTTCTTCAGAGTCAGGTCACATACCCGTGGTGATTTCACGATTCATTGATAATGCTTGATAGGTTATATTCAACATTTATAGTATGATTCATGAAATGATATTGATGCTTACATGATGTGTTTATCATTTTTAGTGATGATAATTAACTGAATAAAAGTAAGAAGACATTTAATTGAACAGGAAAACCTAAAAAAAAAAAAATTGTATCATCTTTTCAAATCATTTAGAGATCAAGATGAATTTAGTTCTCATTCTAGTGTAAATTGATATGTATACCGAACACACATGCGATATTACTAATCACAGAGTAAATTGTGCACAACGAATGGGTACCTTTTCTGAAGCTGAAAACTAATAAACCAGAGGCAGTTATATAAAGCCTGAACTTATTAGACTATCACTTGATGGCGCACGCACGCTTTCTACAAACACGACACACACGCACACTCACACACACACGCGACTTCGGTTCATCCCATATCCCCTCAGGGATTCTCTCTCTCTCCCTCTCTATCCTCCTCTTCACCTCACTCGCTCTTCCGACCATGTCACCGAGTACCCACGACCACCACCACCACCATCACCCACTCCCACGATGAGCAGCAAGTTGGAGGTCTTCGACATCGTCTTCGAGAACAATGACGTCGACATCTTCAAACCAGGCGACGTCATTCAGGGATTCGTACTCGTCGTCCTCTCGGCGGAGAAAAAGCACATTCGAGGTGAGTCAAGTTATTTCCCAGGTTTCTTTTTATTAGGAGTAGCGTTATTCACGAACGGGATGATAACATTAACAGTCCTCTTCGTAGGGCTATGGAAGCACTCTCTACACCGGTAATATCTCGGGTAAATATTAACCCCTTCGACCGAACACACCCGTCGATATAATTGGAGAGTTCTTCCTGGACGTGATGGAATTATCAACTTCACCATCCATCCATCCTCGTCCGTGGAATGCATCACATTGGCGATGTTAGTCGGGAGACCACGAAAATCCATCTCCGTTAAAGGGAAAGGTTAAGTAAATCAATAAATGTCGTACCACAAGAAGGTGCATCTCTAGTTGTCGCAATGACACTATTTTGATTAAAACTGGCACTTACAGTTATTCTTAATCGTTGGTCATATTTTTCTAAAGCAATCATAATGAAGTGTTGTTTGGCCAGCAAAATACAAACGGTATTATTCATCAATATAACGAATGGTGTCAATATTATCATAAACTATGGTAGACCCGGCATTCTCATTATCATTGTTTAATTGGCTCACTTTATTAATCTGCTATTTACTTCGCAAATCTAAGTCACACTATGGAAGATTTCATATATTTCTGTAAGCAATGCCAGACGTTCTGAGGGAAATTTGTAAGATTCCTTTACTTTTTCGCTATAGCCAGAAATGAAGATATTATCAACATTATCGAACCCACAATCACATCAATCGAAATTTGATATTATACTCCGGAAAAAAATATTGTTGAGAGTAACCAGATAATCGGAGTAAGGATCGAGAATGAATATTAATATTCAAAGCTCTAAACAAAATCTTCAATAAAATGATCGTTGGAGTAAAACTCAAAGGGATTCTACACTTTTTTGACCATCGCTATATTGTGATATACATAGTATGGGATTATTTACTAGTATTACTAGTAAATAATCCCAACTACTTTGTCGATATGTATTCCTCTAAGCTGAATGATATTCTTAAAGTAAGATAATATGTGTGATACTGTCTTGTTTAACATTTTCTTTGTTTAAACATAAAATAAGACTTTTAACCGTTTTCATCTCTGCTTTTGAGGCAAGAGAAGCACAGGTGATTTCCAATAAGAAAAAAGTTCAAGGACAGCCTACAATATCAATATTTTAGTAGTGTAACGCAAACAGCCAGGATAATAATGTTGTAACAGGATAATATGCTCTCTTTGTTCTACTGTTCTGTCGACATCAGACGTGATTCTACGAAATGTTGTATTATTGTGTCCTATAGGCAAAAACATAAAAACGAAATGTAGTAGATATGTTAGAGTGGGCTCTTTGAATATAATTTTTCCAAATAATCAAAACGAACATTTTTCTTCAAATATACACTAGTTTCGTCACAAATACTTATTATAATTATAGAGCTAGCAGATTAAACTTGGCCCTTTTTCATATATTTAACAGTTATTGTAGCTTGTGTAATATTGATAACAAGTTCTCTGGAACAAGGCCTTGGTCACGTCAAGCTGTCAACCATCAATCTACAACTCAATGCTTAGATAAAATTGCATGACATTACCGTCACTTGCGGGAAGTCTTCAGGTTATTTTGATATAAGTCTAGAGCCCGTGCGAAATCCATTTTTAATTGATTGTCCAGCGTTATGAAAGCAATTATAATTTCACGCATCAGGGGAGCTCGCTTTCAACCAAACGAATCCTTTACGCCATTCTTGTCATGCGGTTGGTCACTTATTTGCAGAAGAAACTTTTGGGATTGAAATTATGCAAATATTCGAGGTTAGTTTCAGTGCCTGATGGTATTATATTGTTCATGTTGTTGTCCTGGTCAACGTAGTAGGCCTATATATATTTTCATTCACCGATGTATGAACTTACTGTGTTCGCATTGCTTTGCTGAGGATTGAAACATGCCAAGTGACCCTCTTGAAAAACACACTGTGTAATTCACACGTCATACTACTAAGGGACAGTGTGTTCTCCCATTAAGGCTACATACAGGGACACGCCGTGTTCGCACTAACGTCGTTCTAAATGGACAAGCTTAGTTCACACTCACAGTCATGATACTGACTTTGGCACACGAAAATAATTTGTCCTTTTGCCACTGATACACCCCACACTGGGTAAACGATGTGTACAATGTGACCTGCATGTCCACACCATTGTTAGACCGTGTTAGACACACCGTGTTAACGTTGCTTCATAGTGTTTTACAATGTGGAACATAACGCTCTCTTTTATCGATATTGCATACACATTGCTTTTTTTTTTTACTGTGGACAACCATACTCCTGTTTCATTGTTCCACACTATGACCACACTATGACCACACAACTCTAGAGCACTGCATGTGCTTATTATAGACGACATGTCTGCTGATTAAATTTCTAGCCCTCTGGTCACGCAGTGGTCATCAAAAGGCACAACCAGAAGAAAATGGAATGTTTTGTCAATTAAATATGGACGTGTGGTGGCCGCATAATAGTTCATTAAAGATAGGTGAGTTCTGGTCATCCGATTGTATTGTGAAAGAAAAGATGTGGAATGGAAGAGAAAAAGTTGATCATGTAGCATATAAGTATTGGTGTGTACTGCAAAGTTCTTGAGTCATCAAAATCATAATAAATTTGGCCCATGCAGTCTTGGTAAAGTAACAAGCACTGTACACAGAAAGATGTACATGGGACTACACAAATGGTGTCGGGGCTACTAACCTTGATTTCCTAATCTTGCTATGCTCATTACTCAGCCAGTATACATTTTCTACCAAAATTGTTTGGCAAATGACATTTATTTGTAATCTTGAACATTCAGTGTAAGTTTCGTTTGATTCTGTGAGAATTCTTCCTTTTTTTTTAAACCAAAACCTACCTTTATCTTCAACTTTATTGTAAATCCAATTGTTCAGGTTTCGAATCTCAGTCCGGCCTTCCGTCCTTTGGGAAGATATTAAACCACATTTACCACTCTCTACCCATGTATTAAATGGCTACCCGGTAAGATGGGAAAGCCACTGCAGTTTGCTCACCATTGTGAGCTCCTGACTAGGATGTACTCCAATGAGGGGAGAATGTGCGTACTTTGTGCGTGGGCAACCGTGAGTACGATGACCGGGTTAATTACAAAGGCTTGGAAACATCGTCGATGGATTAAAGCGCTATAAAACCCAGAATATCATTATGGTTATTAATTTAATGGATTAAAGGGATATTTTGGGCAATCGCATCAATCCTATTAGTAGGCATATTATAGGGAAATAGACTGTTCGTAGGCTGGACGTTATTAGAGATGTGGTCGCAAAACAGTTCATATTTAAAAATTGACCTATGGGACATTAATAACGACTTCATTTACGAGGTGTAAAACCAGATATAAATGTGTATAGGCCTATTAGGGGTGCATTATTGCTTTAGATGTATACAGACATAACGTTATAAATGTCACAGCTTGGATAATCAGAAATAAATTGGCTATTTAAAATGATGGATTATTCATCTCAATAATTATCATTCCGGTCAGTAGATGTTCATGACAGTATAATCATACGAGATAGAAAATGAAAAATGACTATACGATAACTATCTCGTTATGTGATACAAGTAGAACGCGGTAGCAATATCAGTACATTTTTTTTTATAAAGAAAAGGTTTTGTTCTCTAAACATTTTAATTTGATGGTTAGGAAGGCCTCAATTGTTAAACGTCCTATAACATGTATGTATACAATATATAAGTCCATCCGTCTGCAAAGGATCGCATTTACCCCTAGCGAAGGAATTTATCTCCCAACACCTCTATTAAAAACAGACAAACTGTTTCTCTCTTATGCTCTTCTTCCGTCAAATGCGTGGTATATTAGAGCACACAGAGGCGGTCTTACTCTTAAAATGTAATGCGAATTAACTGCCGACCTTTACCTAATGCAATTACATTTTCACCTCACCTTTCCCCTTTATTTCCACTTCATTTGAAGTCATTTATAGATTCTTGATTTTTTACTAGAATATTGTTTCTCCAAATTGATCAATCGTTTGTGTCTCGTCAATTAATATGTGCATTTTAATAAGTTAGATGTTCAAGAAAGGAATACCCTTTCTACGAATAACATGTTTAAAGTTTTAATCAAATTATTGAGGCCCTGCTTGTGAAAAAGCACAGTAAGTTCCATTGAATTTTGTGATATTGTTCTTGATTACCAGAACTCCAGATTATTCTATGTCTATTCTTTTGTTTACAATTGGGGAATAAATCATACAATTACTGACACCCACGTCACGTAGTAACGTCACTTAATGGTGATTATTGTTATTAAAGCTCCGCACGAAAAGAATTAGGCCTTGTTGAGAAAAAAAACACCGCTAACGTCTGCTGCAAGCGATCGATTGCTTCAATTTGAATGACAGTCAATTGCACTAGAAGATGCAGTAATTGTTCTTAATGTGGTTTTAATCATTCTACAGTGGTATGATCTCTAGCGCAGTCGTGGTTATTGGATACAGGGGTAGATCCAGGCTTTGATAAAGAAAATGGGGGCACACTCCATCAAATTACTAAAGGGAGATAATACCAGAGTTGTTGTGCAGCACATGCTTCGTGTACACTGCACCGCGGTCAATACCCACCACTTAACCGACGTCCGAACTTCAACCTTGGACCTGACGTGCACCTAACAGTAACCGTTACCCAAATTAACCCCTGAACCAAATTGCAACCCTAACCATTTGTTCTCTGACGACCGAAATCCCGGGACATTAATCGAAGAATCGAGGTCGGAAATTTGAAAAAGGGTCGCATATTTTTCTTTTGTGTACTTAAGCTATGCCGCATTTGTTTCAAGAAAGGAGCACCGGACGGTTGTGACACCCACCCACCCCCCCCCCCCCTCTCCATTCCTTAATCCGCCAGTCACATGATTGGCTCTGCTTGAAAGTGTGATGCTTTTCTAACAATTTAGTTTAGCATTTATTAACCTTCACGTTATAGTTTAGTGTCTGAATTTAAAGACTAATACGACAAATTGATTAACTATGGTGTACGCTTTTCTCATTTGCTAGATCTCCCACGATACACTAATTCACACATTACTTCTCGTGAAGACCTTACATCTACGGTAGATCTGAACTTAGTCCTATTTCTTGCTCGAGTGAAGGGGAAGGGTTATGTCCCGACGTTCAGTCCGGCGACAATCGCTATGGACTTTATTTCGACATACGTACAATACATGGTCAGGCTTACGGTTGCAATTGTGTTAAAAGGTATAGACCAGTTCTGGTCATGCGATTGCATTGTGAAAGAAACGTTGTGGAATCGATCAGAAAAGGTTGATCATCTAGCATATAAGTAATTGGTGTGTACTGCAAGGTTCTGGAATCATCAAAATGATAAGAAATTTGGCCCAGCCTTGGTAAAGTTACAAGCACTGTACACAGAAAGATGCATATGGGACTACCCTATATTTCTCCAGTCCGTATAGATATAATAATTTACCAAATATATCAATTAGTAGGTGGTTTCCCGGCAAAATTGGTATCGTCACGTATTAGTCAAAACATATTCTTTCACATGATTGGTAATAAGAGCTTTCATTTTCATTTTTTGAGAGGGGGATGTTTCCCAAACTGATCTTTAGTCTTTACCATTAATGTTAGGTTTAGAATTGTTGTAAAGATGTAGTATTTTGTCCTTGTTTACAGTTATAAAGATTAAGTTAAAAATTCGGGTATTATAATGATACTTACCGTAGAGCAACATTCGCCAGAGCATGTGTGTCGTACAACTAGAATGGTGCATCATTTTGTAGATGATGAACAAGAAAATAGTATTAATATCCCAAGCACGAACCAATGCCGATAATATTACAACATCACCAACATTCTAAATGGGGTCTTATGATTCAACTGAATGTTAATGAGTGTACATTATAAAATTGTATTCCATACATGTTACTGTTATCCCGACTCGAATTCGTCTGGAATGACGAGTTGGAGACGGAATGGCAAACGGCAAGAATGCAGAAACATAACGGATGCAAATCAATCCAAACAGCATAAATGAACTAGGCCTATATTTATATATATGAGTTTTGTTTATTTGTTTGTTGCCCTAACAAAAGCCAACAGATATTCCTACTGTCTATAATAAAAGAACAGGTGAACCTGCTCAATACACTTCTCCCCCCTCCCCCTCCCCAAGTCCATTGCCTATCCATACTCTCACCACAAATAAACCGACCGATCTATAGTCGTAACAAAATGCATGTTCGCGAAGTATAGAGAGAAATCAATTGCTGAATACAATTCATCTCCGCAACGAGATAAATTGATATCCATAAAGGTATATTGGATTGTATCTTGGCCACGTGACCTTTTAGGTTTCATCCACTGTAATAGGCAAGGATATGTTCGGATTTATCTCCAAGTATACACAGCCTCTTAGCAGTGTATGCTAGCCATGTAGATATTTCTTGATTTCTATACGTGCTTACGCTTTCTATATTTCTGTTATTTGGAAGAGACTGCCAGACAATATTCAGCAGTTGTTCTTTTTTTCTCATATATCTGTTGCACGTTCTTTGATTCTTATTTGGGGACATGTTTTCATTCTGCTGTCCTTTCGTTTCGTATATTAATGTCTGATTTCTCTATTTCCTCTTTGGAACACTTTTGCCTCTATTTATTTTCAAAAGGCTTGCTCAAATTCATAGCACGTATGGCAAATCGCGTGAGCCTTTGCCATTAAAACTATATGGGAGTCTTGTTATACACCCCCATCTCCAGAATCCGTAATGGGTGTTAGGGATGTGGTGTATTAAATTATCGTTAGATAGAAGATGAAAATTCCCTTAGTAAAATCCACCCCTAGTAGGTCATTATAAGGAAATTGAAATATATTATATTGCCATGTAACATTCTTTTGATGTAATATAAATATTATTATCATTTTTACAGGAAATATCTATTCGAGATATTCATGATATATTTTTAGTTGTTTAGACTTAACTGACACTTGAAATACTGTGTTTTAAGATGAGGACTATCCTATTACAAAAGTTTTTTTGGTACTAGCGCATATTTTATTGTAATCGTCACGCTGGTTTTGATTCCATGTTCCTTGTAGAAGAAAAAATGACTTATTGGATAAATAAATAAATGCATATGTCACCGGTTGTAAGACGTGCTAACGATTACACTAAAAATAAACTGATCTTTTCTCAGCTTCTAATTGTCCTCTGTTGCAATCCACATAACCACCGGAGGTAAGAGTATGAAAGGGTGTCCGTAGGTCATTCCGAGCCAAATCAAAACACAATTAGGAAATCACACCGTGCTCGTCACTCGAAATAAGACAAACGAACATCCAATCAGTATTGATTTCCAATTACGATTAATGTTTACTTAGATTTATCTTTCGCATGTAAAATGGATTACTCAATTGATGCCCGCCTAGAAGGGGTATATTAAATTCAATGATAGGAGCACTGCATCAATATAGGTGTCGCCGTGTAATTCAATAAAGGAGTCACTTTGTTAAGACTTGGATTGAGTCGGCCCTGGGTAAATAGCCTATGCATGTGCCAGGGCATAATTCCTTGAGAAAGTAGCTACCTGAGATTAAAGGGGAGAGCCTATATAGACAGCCCGGGCTCTAATGATAGAAACAGACTCGAGCTAATAATTAGTTAATGAATGAATTATAGATGCGGGTATGGGTAGAACGGTGTACATGTAGAATTATGGCATTGATAATTTATAGGTTAATGAATTATATTATCGTTAGATGTTTTTAAAGCCTTCTGTCGTGGTGTTATTTCCAGGAACTCAAAGCGCGGTGAAAGTTTATAAAATTAAAAGATACAGGTTTAATTAATACATTGATAGATAGATAGATAGATAGATAGATAGATAGATAGATAGATGAATAGATGTCTGGTGATGTTTGGTGGATAGCATGCCTGACATGTTAAGGCCAATAAGACTATAAAGAAGTAGAAACTATACGATAGATCGACAGTAATATATGGCTTGTTGCATAGTTAGATAGACAAATACGATAAATAAATGAATAATTATTGATACGGGGAGAGAAAAAGAGAGGGGTGGGATGGAGAGAGAAAGAGAGAGGATGAGAGAAAATGAGAGAGAGAGAGAGACAGTGAGAGAGAGAGAGGGAGAGAGAGAGACAGAGAGAGAGACACAGAGAGAGAGAGAGAGAGAGAGAGAGAGAGAGAGCAGATTATGATGCAGCAAATTCTCCCGGCTTATAATTTGGTGGATGTCATGTCACACCTATTCCGATACACTTACAGGAGTATCTTTAATAACAAAATAATAAACAAAGTTGTCGAATACGAAAGGGGGCGGGGTTTGCATTGTGATCCCCTTACCATTCACCTTTCACTACGCCGCTGCCCGTCCCTCTCGGGGGCATCTTCAAATTTGAACAGCACCACTATTATGGCCGAGTGAAGTGGGGGAAAGTGTTTAGAATGGCTTATGGGTGTCCGGGTCTTATTTTGTCAGCTTTCTCTCGGCTTACCCTCCGAGGTTCGAGGGACTTCGGCCGTGATAAGGAATTTCTTTTAAAACACTTGATCGAGGGGGAGCAGCGAATAATGACGCAGAGTCTCTCTTTTTATGACCAGTCGTAAGATTGGCGTTTTGTCGCAACTCATCGAAGTCGCGTTTAAATAAAGTGCGGAGGATGTTATATACATCAGCAGATGTATAAAAGGAGAGGTATGAAAAGAAATGAGGAAAGGAGAGGATACAGATGGGAGTATTAATTGGAAATGAAAGAGGAGCAGTTTACAAGAAACCGTCATAAGATAACAGGAATGTAAACAGGGAAAATGAAATAAAGTAGATTGTTAGGGGATCCTGATATTTTACAACAGTCAAGTTGTCGTCTTTGCTGTTCGATTACAAAAATACAAGTAGGTCTCTCTATATACCATGAATGTTTATTCTTATTTGTATAATATCGTCAGTTTTCTTTTGAAAGATTCATAAATGCCGATTGCACATTGACTTGTGCAAATTACCCTCTTAATCAGCTGTCTGAACATGACGACCGGTACGGAGATACAACGTGTACATGGTGGTGTAGTAGAATCAATTTAGAAAGAGGAGAGAAAGAGCGAGAGAGAGAGAGAACGCAAGAGAGAGGGGCGACAGAGACACAGACAGACAGACACAGACATAGAGAGAGGGGCATACAGACAGACAGAACCGAAGGAAGCATTTTGTTAAAAGAGAATATAGTATTACAAGGTACAAAGCTCCAAAGCTCATCCGGTCATATCTGCTTCCTCTCGATGACCGAGTAAAGTTGCAAGCAGAACTTCCTTACCCGAAGGCATACACCATCCATATCAGAAATGTAATTTGCAAAATTGATAATAAAAATTCTTGCTGTCAAGTAGCTGTTGACTTTCGAAGGATCCATTTCAGCCCCCATTGAGAAACTACTTTGCCCCGAATGTGGCGTTTTCATTTACAAACTCCCCGTCGGGACCTTAACCTAGATATTTAGACCCAGAAGGGCGTTAACTCCGTGTTAAAGTATCAGTTAACACCCTTCTGGCTCTCAACATTCGTTGTACAGTTCACCTTGTAAGACTAGTGACCCATCGAGGAATAGGAAGCCAGAATCTTTCGTCTCTTTTATCTTCAGGCTGACGACATTGATATTTCTTTTATATTTAAATTCGTCAGACAAAATACATGTATGCATCGCATGCAATGATGTTGTACGAATGAAATTATATCCCCGTTGCACATGGTGGATTCATTACAAAGTGTATACCCATGTTGATTTGAAGAAGAAGACATCCCACTATGCCCATAGACATTTCGGGGAACACAGAGAATGGAGACTATTGTGACAACGTCCAAGATGCTCTGTTTATAGATGCCTATGTCATTATGCACTTATGTACAAATGTATTACTTGAGTATGTTGATGATATGGAAACACAAATGAAAGATGAATTGAAGAATTGAAAATCGGAGATGCTTTGCAATATAGAAAAATCCACGATTTCTCTTCAATTGATCAATTGAAATTGAATGGTAAACAAAGTCCGTTATCATACACAGATTAGGAGTATGTTCAGTGTAACTTAATTTGTGTAAACGATATGAATTAATTGGTAGAATTATAAAATACAACAATATCTATAGCAATCACTGATCTGTGTGGATTACGCGGATATTAAGTTATTTCCTTGAAAAAGGCATTTGATCTATAAAGATTCTCTTTACCCTGGTGTATAAATGGGTACCCAAGATAGGATTCGAACGTCTCTGTTTTTAATGTGAGCATTAAGTGTGGAATTTTAATGGAATTCAATGATTGGACAATTGGAATTATTGGACGATTTATTTAATAACATTTCAAACACACATCTGACCGGCATTATTGGATGTGTTTTAGCGGTGTAAAGGAACGAAAACACTATCATTATTTCTACTTTAACGTACATTGACCTACCAATTCCCTGGGTGGGTGGATCATCGAGGGTTAAATAGATCGTAAAAAATGAGAACAACTCCTGCGGCCAGGCGTGATGAAGCTCATCTTAGAGATAGGTCATTAGGCCAACGTCTTGGAGAGGGAGAGAGTGAATGAGTGTGTGTGTGTGTGTGTGTGTGTGTGTGTGTGTGTGTGTGCGTGGGTGTGTATGTGTGTGTGAGAGAGAGAGATAGAGAGAGAGAGAGAGAGAGAGAGAGAAGGGAGAGAGAGAGAAAGACAGACAGACAGCAAGAGACAGAGGGAGACATATAGAGACAGACACAGATAAAGAGACAGAAAGACAGATAGATATACGGACAGACAGACAGACAGAGAAGGGGGAGGGAGAGGAGAATGATTGGGAAGGGAATTAAGAGAGAAGGGAGAGAAAGGGCGTGAGAGGAGGGATGGGGGACATCGGCCCGTGCCCCCCCCCCCCCCCCAAAAAAAGAAGAAAATCCCAGGTTTTCCGACCCAATCGGCACACATTAAAGTGCATAATGAAGTAATTCTTCCCCGAATTTTCGGAGTTGTACTTTTTTTTAATACAAAAAGACCTCGATCCGCCCCTGTGTGGGATATTGTGTAATAAACACTGATACAGAAAATGTCCCCACCATCCAGCCCCCCCCCCCCCCCCCTACTGTCGCGGCTTGCATGATGGATCGGTAAGGCAGGTGAGAAGGTGCGCTAAACATAGCTTTTTTCACGGGAATACATCACCATTAATCATCATCTCCCTCAGACTCAGATTCTGAACTAAACTACTGTATAGAGGTTGCTACGTGTCGGTCGAGGGTGGTGCTTAGGGGAATCGGTAGATCAGTTTTAAGTGAACGAGTGGAGGGGGTTTCATTAAAATCTGTCGAAATGTTGTTACGTTCCCCTTTTACCTTCCTCGACACGGCATACTCACACACCCTGCGACAATACCCCTACTTTTCGTAAATTAAATTCCGATGCGTTGGAAATCGAGCCAGAAATACCAAGCTACCTTTTCAAAATAGACATAAGATTCTTTAGAAATGTACTCAAAGTCAACATAAACAAAATGTATGTTGTAGCACAATGGCCAATTAATACTCACGAAAATGTATGTTTCATGATGTCAGGTTAATACATCATTAAATTTTGACCAATTATTTGGTTTATTTGTTTTCCAAAAAATAAATGATCTGCTTGTGCTTTATTTTTTCTTCTTATTGTTGCTGTTCATACATTTCAGTAACATCGATTGGAAATACAATATTTGGATGGAAATAACATTGGACATAAAATAAATACATACTCCATTGACATTCCAATGCAGTAGTGCACTCGCATTATCAGATAAAAATCTCATTAATTCTTAATGTTGTATGCACTCGCAGGGATTTGATTTCAATCGAACTATGATTGAGGCTTTGTTAGACATGATTGTTCAATCCGTTTGCCTGTGAATTGCAAATTGATTGATACTCCGTGGATTGTCAATTTAATGAATCCATGGCCGTCCAGTAAATTTTATTTATTTCGCGCATGTAATAGGTTGGTCCACTGATATGATTGGAATTGTCTATAAATGAAATGAGCTGAAGAAGCGCGAATCGTTGTGGATTTTCATAGTTGCATTGAACTCAACGATAGGTGATAGAAGGGGTATCGCCGAGGATGGGGTAATAGGCGTGGTGGTGGTGAGGGTGGGTGTGGTGATGGTGGTGTTGGTGATGGTAGTGGTGGTGGTGGGGCGGGGTAGATGAACTTATATGAAGTTATATTTTGATGCAAAAATGAACGTGTTTGGCATATACCTTTGCACACACAAAAAAGTTATTCATGCTTTCGTGCCCATTTGACAAGAAAAAGCTGATCAACTTGCTATTAATTTTGTTGTCGTGGTTCATTACTAATTCTTTGATGAATACAATTTTGTATAACAAATGTCATTATTTCGTGTGTTGACCTTTGACCTTTTGTTCTTTGCCAGGTATTCGAGTGAAGTTCAAAGGAAAGACTAAGACGGAATGGAGGAACTTTCACGATGATGGAGAAGACTTCTTATGGAAAGAAGTTTTATTCAAACACACTGCTCTTGTCTTTGGTGAAGGTATTTTCACATATTCTTTTTTTTTTACATTTCAGTTACATTAATTCTTCAAAATAACAATGTACATATGAACATAGGGTTTTTTGGTAAAGAGGTGGATACTGAACTTCTGTCCCCACTCACCCATAAAAAGAAATACTTATACACGCATGTTATTTGTGTGCGAGCGCGATCGGAATCTATTTCCTTGTTTTAAACACCAGAACATGTAATTTCTGCTAGTGAAGCCTCCCACCCCCTCCCCCCCCCCCCACAATTTTTTTTTTTTTTTTTAAATCGTCACAATAATTTGGTATTTGTTTGATTGATTGTTTCTTGCCTTTTTTAAAGTATGCTTTCTTTCCGGGGCCTGTAGATTTATGGTTAACTACGCATTTAGGTCTATGGTGGAAGATATGTTTTTCTCTTTAAAAAATAAATATAAATATACAAGATCCCTTCAAACCACTATTTTAACTGAATAATTTCAACAAAATTTTAAGCAAACTCGAATTCATTCTCGTGACGAACATTGCATTCACTTGTTAAATTCAAGTCTGATAATGGTGTTTCATGAATTATTAATGTTGTATTCAATTGAAATTGGGTAGAATTGTCACTTTGTATTTTCTGGTTGCCCCCTTTAAGTTAATCAAGCTAATTCTTCGTCTCACTGACTGATCATATTAACACGTGCACAACCCTCGCTCTAATGGAAACCAGTCTTGTCAATTCAGACCACTTTCCAAGATGCCCTCATATTTCAAATGAGAATGGAAATAAGATCTCTTTAGCTTGTCGAGGCTGAATGGCTAAAATCTGTCGCAGATGTAAGCTTATAAAAAAAGACATTCTCATATTCTGCCTTGAAATACAGACAGAACTATCCGTGACTGAAAATACATACTAGTCTAAACTTGTCTGAATTGAGAGACTACAATACTTCAACACTAGCTGTTTGGGACACTCATCCAGTAGGTGGTCGTGGCCTAAGTTCAGACGTTAAGATTTATGTTCATTTCGTAGTTGCTGAATGCAACTCATTTTATCCGATATCAGCACATGCTCTCTTTCTCTATTCTATATTTCTTGGCTTTTTACGAAACCATTGAAGTATTTTATGCATTTACCCGGACTTGCATAATTATTATTTTAATTTTTATTCTAGGACACAAATATAACGCGTCGTATTAACGGTATTTCATAAAAATCTAGTAGAGTACTAGGGACAGAGACTAGTCTTGTTGGGCTAGATGACACATAATCAGGGAAGCTGCTTATTCCATTCTTTGCTCAGTTCTTGAGCCCCTCTAGGAGTGAAATTGCAAATATATTAAGCCGATTCCACCGCGGGTCATAACGCCTGTTATTCGTTTATAAATATCCCCGATATTTCAATTTCTTAGAAGTACGCCTACGTATGGGACTACACGTATATACAGTGATGTATACGTGAGATAGAAGAAAGATGATATTATCAGGGAGTTGTAATGTTGTCATCAGAGACAGCAAATATGCATAGATGCTTATTCCTTCGCCATTATGCAGAATGTTTTTACGATCAATGTGATAAGCATAAAAAACTAAGCGTGAAAGTAAAGAATAAACCGGAGAGAGGGAGAGAGGTGGGAGGGTATAAACGAGGGGGAGAAAGAGAAAGAGGGATGGGGGTATTGTGTTCAATATAGTGGTTCTGCAATCACCTATTAATAAATCTCAATCCGAAGGTTGAGGGTTCGAATCCCAGCCGCGGCTATTGGCTAGTGAAATCCTTGCTTCTGATTGGTTATCAGCAGATTTGTCCCTAATTTTTGTAATTTATCATTGGAAAAGGTCTTTGTGAAACAGGTCCCAGATGTTAAGACTGATAGACCTACGTCTACCGTAGATATGAACACATCAATATTTCCCCGATCGGTCCTAAATTTGTTACTCCCTTTTATTTTCATCACGAAATTGTTTCACAATAAAGTCGTACATGTCATTAACAGTCATCATTAGTATCATTATTATCATCAACATCGTCAACATCACCTGCCTCCTCCTCAGCGTTAACGCTGTTTTGTTTTAGATGTCTTTTCAATACAATCATTTCGCACATAACGTTTAGAATTATTAGAAAGATTTGTTTAAATCTATTTTTGCGTTAGTGATTGAAGAATTGAGAATTGGGGGATTCAATCATGACTTAACTTATTTATACGCCCACTCGACGTTTTCCTCATACAAATACACGAACCATCAGAGAGTGCATCGATTTGCCCTCTGTCGTGGGAAACGTTCGATGTCCGGCCAAAGCGTTTGTTCGTTACACCTGAACAACCAATTCCATCAATCAAGCCGTAATTGTTTTCTCGCTTCATTGGGGTCTAAAAGTCATGAAGAAATATTCCCGAATTATACAAAGAGTGGGTAGGAGATAGACAAAGCAACGCCATGCAGCATACATTTTCCGTACCATTTAATTTAAAGGAAGCGTCTACCATTTGAAGAGACATCAACAAGAAATGTGCTCGAACCACTACAATGAGCAACCAAATCTGTAAAAAAAAAAAACTATCACAAAATTTGCGAGAAAACATGATTTGCAATCGTAACTTAATCTACAAAAATAGTTAACCCCTGCGCAACAGTTTCACTTTAAAAAAAAAAACGTCGATCTTCAAAACCAGTGGAAGGTGGTATGTTTCTATCAATATATTTTATCTTTAAATTTACCTTGGGAAGCTTAAGGCTATACCTGGAAAGTCAAATAAAGAACAACCTACCACCATTTTGAATTTTTATAATGCAGAATTCAAGATACTTTTTTTTCGTGGGTACCACGGACCTGGTGGAAGCGTTCAGAAGATGAAAAGTAGCCCATTTAGTAATCACTAGTTGTATAGGGAAAGAAAGAAGAGAAAACTTAAGGGAAAGGAGAAAAGCAAGGTGAAAAGAAGACGATACGACCCAGTGGTGTAGGCTGTGGCGTGAGTCTACCCACTGACAATGCACTTTCATCATTGGAGAAGAGATGGGGAGGGGGGGGGGGCACCGGTCTTGCTCGGGAAATAGAATAGGATTTTACAAGGCTTCTGATTAAGGGGTTGGGGTCCTATCACCCCTCTCTCTCTCTCTCTCTCCAACTCTCTCTCTCTCTCTCTCTCTCTCTCTCTTTCTCTCATTATTTCCCTTTCCCTTCCTCGTTCCCTCTTTTTTTCTTCCTTTTTGTGTTGCAATTCGGTTAGAGGACCCCTTCCTTCACCCTCACCCTCTTGGATGACCTTTACTCTATCTAATTTACTGGTACCCCCCCCCCCCCTCCCCCTATACTGACTGGATCCTTGCTATACCACCATCATAACCATGGCACCTAAACCCCATTTATTTCTTCTCCTCTTTTTACCCCCCAGATGATGCGTGTGATCGCAGCTACATCCTTCCAGCCGGGGAGCACAAGTTCCCCTTCCGCTTCCGTCTACCTCTTGGCCTCCCTCCGGAGCTCTACTGCAAGTTCGCTCAGGTCTCTTACATGGTGAAAGCAGTCATCGACCGTCCTCGAAAGTACGACCACTCGGCCAAGAGAGCCTTCAGGATCAGACCCGTGGTCGACCTCAATATCATCCCTGAAGTCCTGGTGAGTAGCAGTGTGTCCTCAGTGAAGAGTTCGTTAAAGTCCCGCTGCACTACTTATAGCTATTCGCGCCCTCTATATAGCAAACAATGTCTAATCGGTGACCGTTGGTCCCCCATGATCCCCTTTTTCTTATTCTAATTGAGAACTAATTTGATGAGATAAACACCTGTCAGTGACCTTACAGGGAGGTCTAATCCCTCCTGGCTAAACTAGTGCAGATGGGCTTTAAAGAGTCATTAGCATGGGTTCTCATTTGGGAATTGGACACCATTCTGGTGATTACCTGATAACAGATTTTATCAATCACTAGAACTGGCAATCACGTTGACGACAAACGGGTCTCATGTAAGGTTCTGCAATGTCCATCAATAAGGAAACATCATCATCATCATACATGATCCCTACCCCGAAGACTCTCCGTGTGCGAGACTTGTGCACCCATTAATGGTTGTCCCATACCCGGTGTCAGCGAATTATGACATACTGCACATGGAAACTGCCGATATCCCTTTAAATGATTACCAAACTACCTACGACGAGCATGAGCGATAGGAGCAGAAAATAAGTCATACACCAAAGGCGCTCTGATAATATCGCATACTTTCCTTTTATCAAATAATTTTGTATCCTCGGATTTGAAAATTAAAAAAAAATAAAAGTCATGGGATGTCGATAAACCTGTACTTGTGAGATGGTTCGGTGAAACGAAACCCAGATTACCTATAATCGGTTGAACAGCCGGTGAGTTCGACAGAATCAGTCATACCCCAAAATGGCACTGCGATGACAAACACAATTTTATTTAATCAAAGCAGCTTGTATCATCGGATTGAGAAAAACGAAGAGGAAATTAAGCCCCTTTTTTGATATTATAATGATAAAATGTGTTCTTATTCTTTTAATCGCCAAATACTACTATAAGGTGTGCTTATATTACGCTCCATGTCCAACAAGAAGTACAGGGTCACACCCTAATAATTTTGAATTTTCATTGACGTACTATAGAAGACAAGTATCCATTATGCCTGATTATTTAAGTCTGGGACCGACCTTTAACGTCACCATCCAAAGACATATCGCAGATTCGAGTCGGGGTCCGTCCCAGTCAGTTTGTAGGCGAAGAAATAAAGCTGACCGAGTAGACTTACCGTTAGACCAACTCACACCTCCCTGCAAGGTTGGAAAAGTTTTCATTGAACAAACTAAAGGATAAATGTCACCATATCTATAGTAATAACATCACCGTCAATTTAATATTATAAAATCTGTTCAGATTTTGACCTCAAAATGTATGAAAGACCCTCAGTCTGAATTCATTCTTGACGTTTTGTTATATCATCTTCCTTTACAACGTCAGCATCCGATCGGTGATCAGCAGACGACGAACGAGGGATGCTTGTGCTGCGAGACTGGTCCGATCACGCTCGACGTCAACGTCAACAAGCGAGGTTTCGTGGTCGGCGAGTCCATGTGGGTCTCAGGCTGTCTCGACAACCAGAGCAACAGCGACGTGTCTGTCATCTCCTGCACCTTGACTCAGGTATGCCTGCTCTTTCAACGTCTGTATCTGTTCTGATACCGGCGATTGCTTTAATGTAAAAATGAATTATCATTCGCCAATGATTTCTTTTTCTTTTTCAAGAGGCATCAAAAGAAGATGCGTTTACCCCTATCCACACCCTATCCCAATCGATAGCCTATTTCGCTTTTGATCCGCCTTGTACGACCGATGGCCCTCCCCAACACTAGTGCCCTTTCAATGTCTTGATCAGTGCTACATCACTGTTTGAAAGAAAACAAAATCTGAATCGTTAAATAGGTGGTTAATGGATAGTATGAAATATTCATACTTTTTTCATCCAAAATATTATGTAATGCTTGAACTGTAACAAAGGATAATGTTACAAATTTGATCGCAAAGACTTATAACAAATCAACCTAAGGCAATTATAATAGCCTCATGTATCACCGTGTGAAACGTGGGATCATATTACAATAGCATGTTACATAATCCATAACTTGAGATCTGATGGAATTTAAAACATGCTCTTGAAAGTCTTATCGATCATGTTAACACATATTGATTTTGGCAAATGGGCGCTGTACTACTTACCAGCTTGGCTCTTTTTGTTCGTTTCTCTTTTCTTTATCAATCTCTATACTATCTCATCATTGTACATGCATACACCTGTAAGTCTAAATTTTCGAATTTATTTGTGATGTTATAATGATTTGGAATTTAAACTGATTTGATTTGAAATATATTTTCATTCGAACCTTCCAGACGTTGACATTCTTCGCCAAGTCGGGATGGCGAACAGACGACAAGCGCATCAGAGATGATATCGTGGAGATCGAAATCGAGGGGTGCCCGTCGTATCAGAAGAAGGCGATCGAACCCACGGCCTTCAGGGTTCCGCCCATCGTACCCTGCGCTTTCGAGACATGCCCTAATATCTTCCTCGAGTATTCACTTCAGGTCGGTCATTTACAGATTGAACTTTCCAAGTTTAAAAATTAAAAAAACAAAACAAAACAAAACATACAGATCCACAGTAAATGTTTTGAACTTTCATACTCCATCTTCTGCCTAAATTTCACAACATAATTTATTCTTATTATAATTGTACTCTCTGGTGGTAATGTCTTACACAGATTGGGTGAATGGATAATGAAAGAGTAATCAACTCCTTCCCGCTCACTTACATATGTTGTTGTTGCTTTTGTTTTAAAACAGATTAAACTGTGTCACATTTTAACCACTATACCTGTAATTGAATGATGAGAGACAAATCGCTAGTTCATTTTTAGCATTTTTGCACGTTGAGTATAGTATTTATATTAGCTTTCATATCATTTGTGATATTTGAAAAATGATTGACTACTTATCATGTTTATAGCAAGGATCAGCTTGAGTTGATTTGCCCATTTTTCCGCATTCATTAACCTAAATTAAAATAAACCAGGGGCTTATTTTATTAAAAGTAAAAGAATCATGTTGTATAGTATTTTTTTACTTTTGAGAGAGATAGTGGGATGAAAAAACTGTATTAAACAACCAAATACTTACAAAGAACGTGATCCTAACGACTTTCGAAAATCAACTTATGGGCCAATTCGATACCCTATTGTATTGCCTTGAGAAAGTATGTTCTGATTATGCAATACGTCATTTGCACTGTTCGCTAACTATTTTCTACCTTCGACACAACTTTCTATTGAAATTGACTTGAGGCTTTGAAATGATGTACATGATTGTATGAACGAAATAAATATTTGGAACTGCCTCGAAATATTTATCAAGAAACATGGCATAAACTTATAATATACGAGAAATCATTGTTTGTCAGAAATAAACCGATTAAAAATAAATGCTTCTTTTTCAATTCGGTCATATATCTACAGATTTCTGCAATAGTAGGGTTCGAGACTCCAGCGTGTTCATTGAGGTTACCTATATCCATTGGTACCATTGCCGCCCTCAACACCATCCGCAGACCATCGGTTAACATGGCCGTCACGCATCAGTCTGAACTCAAACGAATGGGTACGTGAGAAGTATCATAATTGTATACACGATTGTCACTATAAAGAATTCCCTTTACAAGAAAGGGGAAATGAGAAATGCTGAGATGGGATAGAATGAAATAGAATACATAGAAAGATAGATGGATAGAGTGATACACATTTACATAGATAGAGATATACATAGATCATACAGCAGGTTTACGGTTGCACCATGTGAGAGAGAGAGAGAGAGAGAGGGGGGTGGGGATTGGGGAGTCCTGAAAAGGACTGTTGTTAATCTTTTTTTCTTGAGTGTGTGTAGTCCTGAGAAAAAGACTAGATCATGTAGAAAGATGAATAATAAATAGAAAGATGTATGTGTTTTGTTTCAAATTGATTTTACTTCTTCCTTTTTTCGTTTATTGTCAGTGCCACCACCTCCATCATACGACATTGCCGTATCTGGCTTCAGAGAGGTAGAACCCGTTCAAAGCAACCCTTCAGCAACAAGAACAAATCCTGCGAGACTGTTTCCTGACTTACCCATCATATCCAACTATACCGCATCGGACAGCAACGTCCTACCGGTGTCTTGCAGTCCGCGGTCACCCTCAGGAAAAGGAAAGTACAGCACTTCCCCAACGTCAGAGAAAAACAGGCAACGTAAAACAACGTCGCCGGCTGCAGGGAACTTTGCGACGTTACCAAGTAACCCCTTACCGGCGTCATACAGCCCCATGTCGCCGACATCGAGAGCAATGTATGACACTCTGCCGTCGGCTAATGACAGACGAAGCGGTAAAAGTGCTCCGGTAATGGCCAACCCGGTAACAACGTCACCAGCCCACGTTATACCTCCGCTGAGCAGTCCGAGGTCTTCGACGCCGCGGTTGAGGTATGATTCGACGCCAACGTCGGAACGCGGCGAAAGCGCGTCGCTCCTCTCAAATAGAATGACAGCCCCTGACGCAAACACATATTACGATACGTCGTTGGGTTATGGACAGTTACCTCTTGCCGATCCTTGGCGAACACAGAATCAATTCATCCGGGATGATCCCCAAGATCAAAGTATGGCACGGACTCGGGGAAGAATTGCAGAAGCATTCGTGTGACGATGCATGATTATGACGTGGTATAGTGAGTGATATAGTGGCTCATTCACTTGACTCTCAATCCAAGAGTCTCCGCCTGGTACTAACGTCCTATGGCAAGACGTAAATCCACTTTTGGAATTCTCGACCTAGGTGTATATGGGTACCTTTGTGTAAATTACTGGGGTAATTAAAACAAATTGCAGGGCCCACTGGAAGAGGATAAAACCCTGGTTAAATAGAGTGGTGAAGTGTGACGTCATCAAAAATCTAATTTTAGAATTTCTCAATTTTTTCTTCATTTTCCGAAAGAGCATACAAAATAATGTCCAAATGTCGAAAACCAATTGAAAATGTTATGTATTGGCTGAGATATGACCATCTGAATAAATATATGTCCTATGGGAACTCAGTGTTACTGTATATGCTCTGGCCCCTAGTGGTTAGGAGCCAGAGCATATAACACTGAGCTCCTATGGGGAGTATATTTATTCAGATGGTCATATCTCAGCCAATACTTAACATTTTCAATTGGTTTTCGACATTTGGACATTATTTTGTATGCTCTTTCGGAAAATGAAGAAAAAATTGAGAAATTCTAAAATTAGATTTGTATGACGTCACAGCTTCTGTACTCTATAAGACCCGATTATAATAATTAGCGTGTAAATCTCAGGACGGTAATTCCCATTTGGGCACGGGGCGTCAATGTACTGACGTAGTACCGCGTCAGCGAATGACGCAGTCTTTAGTGTCCTATTTAATTGTAAAACTAGAGTTGGTCTCATTGACGCTGTCACCATTTCAGGATTAGGACGTGTGCCAGTGTCATCCATAATGCCTATGAATCTAGTATTATCAGTGCATTATTTTTTTGTTTTGTTTCTCCCTCTCTCTCTCTCTCTCTCTCTCTCTCTCTTTCTCTTTCTCTCTCTTTCTCTCTCTCTCTCCCTCTCTCTCTCTCTCTTGCTTCTCTCCTCCCGATTCTCGTATCTCTCTCTCTCTCTCTCTCTCTCTGTCTCTGCTCTCTGTCTGTCTCTGTTCTCTCTCTCTCTTTCTCTCTTTTCCATCTCAATCTCTTTCTCTCTTTTTCAGTATTTTCAATTGCCTTCCATTGCGTCAGATAATCTGACTCAAACTGTTTCGAGGGAGTTGCCAAGATTATTCTGGTGGACAGCGCTCATGGTAATCATCCAGGGGTAATTGTCCTGTTGACAGTTGTCTTGGGTAGTCATTCCATATTTTGTCTATTGGCGGTTTACTTAAATCGATTATTCCTATTTTGACGATGAGAAATGAAACTCTGTGCCATGTTTAAATCGACTGTATTCCATTATTGCTCAAGGAAAGAAAATTTGAAATTATCTTGACATGTTTACCATAGTTGTTTTATTAAGAAACCAGGTACAAAAGAGGATAATATGATGAAAGTAAAATAACACATTACTTTATCTTACCCAGACAAATCTCCAAATGGAATTTGCAAAAATGACATGAAATTAATAACATACATAATGAATAATACGTTTCAACGACACCAGTATACTAACCCTAGAATTATAAAGTCCAGAAATATTTTGTTAGCGAATTGTAGTATGTGTAGAATGAAGTGCTTGGTATTCATTGTGTTAATGGTAGTCTATGCAGTTTTATAATTATGTTACGATCTTGAAACATTGCAGGAAGTAATAATGTACATAATGACTAAGTTGTAAATAGCTTTGACAAAATGATAATAAAAACACACTAATGCATTGGACCTTAGACTTTCGATCGCGTTTATCAACGTCTCCACGGCGTGTTTTAGAATCCGATGTGTCTGTCAAAGACGAGTGTGTGGTCAACAAATGCATTTCAGTTTCAATCCATTTCCTATTATCTAATCTACATTGATTTGATTTATATCATCACCAAATTAAAAAAGATTTACAAAACATACTTATTAGAAATGCGAGTCCATTAACATGATTAAACATAACATTCAATTCAATTCAAAATGCAATGTATATTTTCCACTCGTAAATGCTGAGAATGATGCTGCTGTAAGGCGTATTACTCTCTCGAGAAAATTAAAGCACATACCCCAATATTGCATTCTCGTCATTGGCTTCCCATATTTACACCATCGTATAACATTTAAAGTTCTTCTTTTGACATACAAAATTCTCCATGGACAAGTCCCTAAATATCTTTCGGATTTGATTTCCTTATGTTGGTCTAGGTCTTTAAGACCTCTTCGATCATTATCAACTTTAAAGTAAACACTTGGACCTCGTTTTGTTACAAGATATGGCGATCGAGCTTTTTTCAGTAAATGCCTCTATTCTTTTGGACAATTTACCAGCGCATATTCATGATACTCCTTCCCTTGATCAGTTTAAGACCTTGATGAAAACGCACCATTTTAAGTCATGAATGATATTCTACATGGGCTCAGTTGAAAGTCGGTCAAAGGAGGTGTACACCAACGTATTCCTTGTATGATTGATCTTATGTTTGATCTCATTTTCATTATCATATCTGCATGATTAACTGAAAAAGAACAGATTTATAATTCGTGTGTTCATTGGAAGTTTTGGTTAGTAATTTGTAGAGAGACAACGGTGCGCTTTATAGAAACAACCATATTAAGCGCCTGATAAATGTTGTGTATTATTACTATTATTACTTAATTATCAAAATGGATAATGAGTGATGCAAATGATAACGGTCATTTAACGAGAGTTGTATATTATCATCATTGCTAATTTTTACATAGAAACATGAAGACTTGACACTTAATCCAGGGACCGAGGGATCGAATCCCACCCTAAAACTAACACCCTTTAGTAAGACATTAATCCACATTTGCCACTCTCCGCCGATGTGTGAATGGGTACTGATGGTGTTTTGCTCCCCAGGGAGTGGAAAATGTGCATACATTGTGTTGCGGGTAAGGCCTGAATCCGATGACCGGGGCAATAATATGTGCTGCCCCTAGAAACAAAGTATTAGGCTCATTATAAATGTGAGCTATTATTATTATTATCATAATTGCAGCGCCCTCAACTTTTTTTTAGAAACCCTCAACACATTTTACGTTCAGTGGTGTTTTTACAATGAAATCTCTTTGCTACGCTCAGCCCCTTCCCTGGGGTCATCTTCTGGCCCTAACTGAACATGGGTTTCTATCAAAGGAGAAGAGGGTGACGGTGGATCTAGCACTTCCGATGACGACAGCAAAGAAGCAGCAGCTGAGGTTCTGTCCCCGGCATCCCCGGCCATGTCTCGCGGTGGGACGCTTCTGCTGGCCGACGTCGGAGGTGTACCTTGATCTGCAGCTGATCCCTCGGGTGGGTTCGTAGACTGATTGACGGATCCAGCAGGAGCGGCAGGAGCTTGGTCCTGTGTCTGGCCCTGGTCTAGATCCTGCTGATCTGGTTCTTCTGAACAGCATAGAAGCCATGATACCCACCTCTGGAATGACGTCCAGCAACGAGCCTCATGCGGCGGGAATTCACCTGATTTTACATGGAAGAAACAAAAGGTTCAGACCTACTTACAAATGTTCACATCATAATGTTCAGGATCCACTAAGCCACTATGTCTTTTAGAGTATTGCATGTTCCACTAATAACAGATCTTCAATTTTTACCATGTACTTTTTCACTTGCCTACAGGGCTCCCTTGGAAACGGCAGGCCTTGCGACTCAGATTAAGGGACTACCCTGTATTTTAAAGAAGACTGAAGAAAACAAATAACAAATCTACTTTTAAATAAAAAGAGTATGGAAACTTTGATTAAATAAATAAATGATAAAGAAGCTTTTGTATTTTAAATGTTGACAATGCTGATCCATTTATATACAACTTGTAGGGCATCCGGGTGGTTTTACTAATTATCTTCTCTGCATATAACTTTAATTTTATATAGATTTGTTAATTTCAGTTATGTCTTTCAAATTGAGGAATCCCTTACCTGTTTGAGCATACTCTCTGAAATCCTGTTCGAGTATTAAAATTTTGTCCTGTGCACGGTTCTTGGCCCTCCCACCAGCGGTGAGAGCACTTCCTCCAAACTTCCCTATGGCTGCGAAAACAAAGGGTACTGCCGTGATCACGTATTCGACGAATGAAGTGACTTGGGTGGTTCGGTCTATGAAGACAACGACGACGGCGATAACGGCGAGAAATGCGAATCCGACGATGATGTACATGATGGTATATAAGAGATGGCTATGTAAAGGTAGCCATTTCCGGATGATGTCACGAAGAAGACTAGATTTGATCTTGAATACCAGTTGTGGTGATCCGTCATTGGTTTGCTCAAAGAATTTATTCGGGTAATCATCCTTGTCCACTTTTGTTCCAACAGAGTAGATCTTGGTGAAGAGGAATTGGTAGCTGTCGAAGAATTGCATGATGTTTGCGAACAGGAAAAACGTACCAATGATGACATTGACCCAGATGGGGCTTCCATACCTGATATTGATACTTATCCCAATGACAGTTAAAACCACAATCTCGACCAACAACATAGCCGTCGCAGAGAACCGGAAGAAACAAAGAACTGCCACTGCAGTATACCAGAAGAGCCTCACTTTCTTGCTCTTCCAATCGTACGGTTCCTCAATAACCTGAACTTGGTTCCCGACGCGGTACTTGTGAATAAAGTACAAGTACACAATAGCTCCATCGATGTACAAGATGTTTGCTAATGCAAAATCGAGACCCCAGGCATTGGTCTGCGTGAACATCCCTCCACGTAGGTAGCTCCGGTATGTATATTCCTCAACCCTGGTGACGTACCACAGGAAGGCAACGAAATAAATAATGAACGGTATAGCGTAAATCACGGCCCTGTATGTCATGTAGAATATTTTGTGATGCCGTGGATTATTCGAAGCAAGCATGAGCAAAATGGGTGGGATCAGATTGATTCGTAAGATGTTGACAGTAAATGTATCTCCGAAGTCTTCATCCTGGTAGTTAAAAGCTCCAGAGTAGATAACCCACAGCTCATAGATGAGGGCCAAGAAGATCAGTATGTACGTAATCCCAAAAGCTATATTTACTATAGTACAGTAGATAGGAAAGGAAGGATAATTTAAGCAATTGTCCTGGTCACATGTCTTGATATTCATTATACTCCAACATTCGTAGTAGGTGCTCGATTGCAGATCAAACAGACTATATCCCGGGATCGACGTGGCTCGAAACGCTGGCGCGTTCAGGTACCTTTCTTTGCACAAGACGTCGTCTGTGGCATCCTCTAAAACAACACCTGAAATCTGTAATTGCAGTCTAACTTTCCGTACCAGTTTGGACAAGGTGTATCCCAAGCAAGTATCAGAGTAGGAATCGTTTAGTGACTCACTGTTGTTAATCGTGATATAGACCGTGTGCAATCCATAACTCAAGGTGTTCAGAGACAAGGATTTATTGTCGTAAGGGAAATTGAGTAGAGTTCGACCTCTTCCTCCTAAGCCCCAGTGCCAGATCGATGGGTTACTCTGTTCCGAGTCGTCCGGTAGATTGTCATCGGTGAAAGTGATGTTGATTCGGACTAGGCTGACATAATCGTTGGTTACATTGACTCTTGTCACTATGGCCCCTACCGTTCCGTTCCCGAGCACCAGTTCTTGAGTACATGGCAAGCTGAACAGTGTGTCATTGTTATTGAGCAGCATGTCATTATCCGACAGAGAACGGCGGAGTCGGGAAGAATCCTCAAGGTCCGAAGACATCATCTTTCGCTGCGTTGTACACACCATCAGCAGCATAGCGAGGAGAACGGTTAGGGAGATGCATACCATCGACTTTCGTTCAACTTTTGAGAGTCTTCCTCGAGTCATGCTGGATATTCTTAACCTGCGAATAAAAAAGAAACTTTTTAATTTTTTGCCTGGTGTGAATTCGTTTATTAGTTACTCCAATTCTGTTTCAGGATTGAAAAGAACCTTTTAAAAGTAATCAGTCTCCATATCGATTGAATAAATGATTTTATAAGATGATGAAGCGGATCCTAATCAAAAATGATTAGTTGCGAGCGTACACGTGACCAGTCATTTATTTTGCCTCACACCTGATTTTACTAATGCCCGGTTATTAGTAAGTGCTAATGACCGGTCAATAGTTAAATCATGTTATCAAACAAATAAAACATCATCTTATAAAACAAATAATACACATCACTTTGTTCGGGCATAAGTAATATTATCCACACTCGGTACCTTCAAAACAGCCCGAACACCTTCGGCTATCATCTCGGGCGTGTTCGACTGTTCCAAAGGTACCTTGTAGTGTGGTACGATATGTCACTGAAACAGCTCCCGTAGGATTTGTGTGCCAAAGTTGATTTTTTTTTGCTGTTTTGGCTTCAAAAGGGTCCCAATTAGCCAAAAATGATGGGGTGCAAATTTTCAAACCCCTCCTTCATTTCCTGGGGTCCTAGACGACAGGAGAAGAACTTATCAATTGAACTCAGGGCTCTAAAATCCTTTGAACTTTCTGCACTACTAAATGTCTAATCACTTTTGTCCAGTTGATATACCGATATACTGGCAAAAATCAATATCCACAATAAAGCACCTTTTTGGCTCAAAATTTATATTTCACACACTACATCACTCATTGAAATTGATATCAGAATGAAGGTATTTTAATTATCCATCTTTAGACATCAAATACATGGTGATTAGAGGTTTTAGTTCAAAGTTATCTTAAAAACTCGATGTAAACACACCAAACAGGTCCTTAATACACTTATGCACGTTTATGCATACAGTTAATACACATGTGGCCAAATGTTGTTTTTGTGGAAATCAAATCAATAACTTTGGATTGCTATAAATTTTTATTGAAATGATATATAAACCTCTCCCTCGCACAGGATATTGTCGTTGTACATAAGCAAATTCCTGGAAAGTTATGAAAAAATGCAATTCTCCGATTTTGATATATGGAAAATAATGTTTTTTGATAAAATTCAATTTTTCGAAAAAACATATTGCTCCGATTGTCTCATTTTCGCTCGCGTGAACATTGCCAGCTCAAACCACTGACCTCTACCTCCTACACGGATCATCGCACATTCCCATTCACTATACGTTACGTACTAAAAGGCTGTATTGTCTGACCGTTCATGAATATTCATGTTTTTGCTAAACTCGGCAAAATGTTTGCTTTTACTAAATGGAAAATTTACGGTGGGGGTTGGATGAAATGGACAAAACGAAATAGGCAGAAGTGATCTATGATAATTCATGCTTTTTATGTTTCGTGTGCTCGACCTATAATCTTCAAATCGCTTGGTAAACCGAGTCCAAAGTTAGACTTGTTTCACATGTGTATTATAGGCAATGACGAGCTTGCAACCTATTTTGAAAAATTACGGTGGGTGAACTTTCAAAAGTCAATGAGACATGAGGGCTCCAATGAAAGAGCTAGTGATAACGTACGTCGGGGTGGATGTGCTTTTCGTTTAAACAATAAATGAATTTTTAACGATTTTTTTTTAAAAACGTCCATAGGCTAACATGTTAGGCTGCTGAATCTGATCATGCTCTGACGATAGGGGGCGTTGTGAAATGAGACTAAACGGAGCCATATGATCACAAAATCATGTTTTTACTTAAATTTGCGATGTTAATTAATCCCAAATTCTTTGAAATTTAAATCAAAATGTAGATAATTTAACTCTCTTTTATATGACACCAAACTCATGGTGGTTCAAGGTTTCCTTAAAATATTATTTACATAATACTATTTTGTCGTCAAAAGGGCCACTTTTTCGGTTGGGGCGTCCCCCTGGCCACACCACCACTTAGAACATGTCAGACGGTCAATTTGTTATGTGGAGCTATGCGATCTTTACATCTGTGCTCATGAAAATTGGTTTCCATCCCAGCTAGGTTGACCCCCCCCCCCCCCCCCCCCCCCCCCGGCTCCCGGTCTAGGACCCCCCAGGAAATGAAGAAGGGGTCTGAAAATTTGCACCCCATCATTTTGGGCCAATTAGGACCCTTTTGAAGCCAAAACAGCAACAAAATTAACTTTGGCACAAAAATCCTACGGGATTACATACCATACCGCACTATTGTGTGGGTAAATGTTACTAATGCCTTCACTGATGTTTATTATTTCTATACTCTTCAAAGCCAGAAAGGCTTTAACTCTATATTAAAGGTACTATGTCCCTTTTGCAGCCAACCTCAAATTCTGTAGAATTTTGCAGGAATTATGAATATGTCATGTATGTCCTATCTGTGAAATTTAAACGTTAGCAGTGTCCTCATATTCAAATTATGCAAGGAAACCCGTTTACTTGCTAGACTTCACTGTCAGACACTATTGAGTGACTGATTGGCTTTTTTCTTCTTTGGTAATAACATACATGAAAAGAGTTGTAAAGGGTACATGAGCATTTGTCTACATCAATAACCCGCTTCTTGTGATGGCCAAGATTAACTGGTTGAATCTTTGCTCAGCATAAAACGTATGACTATTCGGTACGATTGTCTGAAAATCAAGACTATTACTTTTGGGCTCTATAGCCCTAAAGTCGATTTGACAACTAATAGTCGTTATTTTCCCACTTGAAAACATTTTCAAGCCCCACCTTTTTTAGGGAAGTTCTAAATTAGTATTATCTTTCAAATGCAGTTGGAATTTAACTTTTTCATTTTTTTTGGCCTGTCAAATGGGACATAGTACCTTTAAAGTATATGAATTAACATACTTCTTGCTCCATACAAATGAATGTGAATGAAAAATTTTCATTTATAGTGAGGACTATTTTGCTTTGATTCTCACTCGACAAACACACTCGCACGCACACACCCATACATTTTTTTTTTTTTTTTTTTTTTTAATAATAATTTTGTTTTATTCCTCCAATAGTGTAATACAAACATACAATTGAATAAAATAAATAAACGTTTTCAATATTGATTGCTTATACATAAACATAATTAAACAAAACTCATATGCATTATAATGCAAAAATTGAAAGTAAACTTAGAGTACATAAACAAGTTAGAAGTCAATTGTACATATTATTCACTTATAATAACAACAACAAAAAATCATATATATTAAAAAAACTTTTAAAAATGGAGGTTATTTTACTGGTACTCCCAGGTCCCCCTCCCTCACACAATCACAAAAACACACACACCACATCCATACACACAAGACAAAACACACACCCCAAAACACATCCTATCACACACCACAACAAAAGTTTCCACGCTGTGAACATATTTTGCGCAATCTTATATTCCAAGAGCTCCCCCCCCCCCCCCGTTCCAAATGAAACATAAAACTATTATAGGCCCCTAGTTACAAGCAACCAAATCACATGAACCAACATACATGCACACGCACACATATATCGCACACCCACAAACACACATCTTGTTAGACTGTAAACCACTGTGTCATTATCGTTTGCGGTGTTATCGTTTGTGGTGTTATCAAAATTGTTTTGTGGAGTCAGTAAAGCACTATACAGGACCATGATAGGACTAACCATTATGACTCCTTTCCGTCTTAAACCCATATTTTTAAAATACGTGGATATTAGGAAACATCCTGTTTCCGCGGTATCCAGTACACAATAGCTCATCTGTAGGGTAGTGTAGCAGAACTGCCCTTGCAATAATAAGAGCTCTATTGTTTTTCTACAAAGAGCTATACGTTTTTTTCTTCTCTCAATATTGAATTCGTGCATTATTTACGAAACTTTAACTCAAGGCACACCTCGTACGCACCCCTCCTAAATATTGTTTGTTCAATGTCACGTTGTTAGTAGCAGGTAGCCGTTATAACGATTAGGAATAGTTTAACAAAAATATAGACATCATAATGTTGCAGAAATATCTAATTTAATATATAGTTGTACATACATTATTTTGAAAAATTGCTTTTTCTGGCCATTCGGGTGATAGCCTATAGTAGTATATTAATTAGGGCACGCCCCCCCCCCCCCCCCTAACAGGAATGCCAGAAAACGAAAGAGGTAGAAAGAAAGAGAGAGAGAGAGACATGGAGAATATCTCGATAAGATAACATTATCAATACGACACCCTTTTGCATTTCATTCTCCTATAATTGATACACCACGTCTGCCCTCATTAGTAGACATAGGTTAAGGCACTTTCAAATCGCTTTAAATTTAAGAGGAATTCGTCTGTTGAGAACCAGAAGGGCGTTCCCTCTGTGCTCAGTGATATGAGTTAATGCCTTTCTGCCTCTGAGCAGACGATTTGCTTCAAATCTCTGAACATCTTAAAAGATGAAAACCCTGAAAGGACGTGACCGGTATCTTTTTGTTGTATATTCATTTGGAAATATCGCAATTCGCATACTCTTTTCACACTGGTTTTGCTTAACCCCGTACTTTGCTTAGCCCCGTACTATCCTTAACCCCGGACTATTTTTTTTGGCTTTTCACACTCGCTGTTTTTAGTCCCGTACTAGCGCCTATTCCGGAATAAGAAAATTCCAGCTGTTCTCACTGCATTTCGTTAACCCCGGATATCGTGAATGTTATTATTGGACACACTTCGCATCTGGCCAGCTGCGATACGCTCCATTGCTTATGACTATTTTTCGTTTCTGTTCTCATTCATTTGCTTAGCACCGCAATTGCGGGGTTAGCAGGAGTTAGCACCACAATTGCGGAGTTAGCCCTGCTATTTTGCAGGGTTAGTTAACCCCGTACTATAGGTGGGGTTAGCCAACTTTAGCCCACTTTGGTAAAAACCAGTCTGAACAGAAAGTGGAATAGGCTTAACCCCGTACTATAGGTGGGGCTAAGACCCCCCCTTAACCCCACCTATAGTACGGGGTTAAGCAAAATATTGCCATTGTGAAAAAAGTATGATGAGTTTTATAGGATTTGAATAATAGTGCATAATTTCACCGCACTGCATATTTTTAAAGGATCTAACATCTCCATGACTTGTTTGGAATAATTCCAAATTATATCCCGATGCTTATGGATTGTTTTCCCTTTACCGTCATATAGTTAGGCCTACATTGTATAGTTGAGTGTACACTTTCATGCAATTATGACTATTAACAACATGGATCATATCATTGGATGTCTGCCAAATAGTTACAAATTTACGAACATTTAGCAAAATACACTATAATTCAAGCTGGTGTACTGATAAAGTACATGTATGTCATAGCATAATCAAGTAGGCATATAATTAAGAAACTTACCGCACGCTTGCGCTGAAAAATGAGGCGAAACGAGACAACGACTAGACGTGCAAAATACTGCACTCAATGTAACGGTAATGTTTAGAAGCTATACCAGTAGGCGTGGTGGACTCTCACTATTCAGTGGAGCTGAGCATGCATGGGCCTACTACGATAGCTAGTCCTTGAGCTGACTGATTGATAGTACTTCAATTGGCAGTTTATCACACCACACGACTACTCCAGAGAACATTCGCGTGACTGGCCTCCTGTTATTGTGTTCAAGGAAGTATGATACCAAGCTAGCATAACCGGTTACCAGGAGGTGGATCCAGGACTTGTAAAGTGGAGGGGGGGGGGGGGTGTTGCCGGGGGCATTAAAAAAGAAGAACAGGTCATCCGATTAAAAATGTATAATATTGCCAAAATTCTCTGGCTAGCCGAAAATATAATTTCCAATAAAATGCCACATGGTTCTTTTTAATGCTTTTTTTCAAATTGTTCCCCATCAAAAGGAAATTAAAAAAAAGAAATTCTGATGTGCCTTTTGAACCTTAAATTGAAGGTTTTGTTTGAGGTTTTAAGAGGTCGACATAATTACTGGCCTGGGGGAAAGGCCTTTTGTGCCATTCTAGAGAGAGTAATACGAAATCTTTGAGAGAGATGGGAGAGGGGGATTGAGACAGAAGAGGGAAAGAGGTAAAGGGAGGAGAGAGAGAGAGAGAGAGAGAGAGAGAGAGAGAGAGAGGGGGGTATATATAGAGGGAAAGAGAGGGAGAGGGAGATATCGAGAGGGAGGGAGAGAGAGAGAGAGAGAGAAAGATGTGATCGTATTTACCAGTAATGAGAGCGCAAAGAAAGGTCTTCAGATTTTAGCATCATTGAAATTATGGCTCGACAGAAACATGAGAGCTACCCCCCCCCCCCCCCCATGTCTTCTTTCTCGTTTTTACATGCTAAGGGTGTGACGTTCCCATGACCCGCGTTACTTTTCCATTTGGAAAATCCAATTCACAGTTAAGTAGCTTGAAAACACTGGTATTAACCGCGAAATGAACATGGCCCCGAACTTGGCACACTATGGCTGACGCCTCGACGGGGTAGACCTTTTGACCTCGGTTTTTTTTTTTTCGTTGAACCCCAAGCCAAGAGAGAAAGGAGGATAATTGTGTTTTTGCCATTTCACTAATAAGGGCAGTCCCCCATGTTACTCCCGGGCTGAATGCGGTATGCCGAAGTAAGAAAGCAATTGATTGAAACAGCCAAGAGATTATCATTTCCCATAAAGTATGCATTTTCCTTTTGAGTGACATGCATTATCACACCGTTTTAAATTATTTATTTTATTATTAATTTTCTGTATGTTGCCTCCCCACTCTGTTTTCCCTCTCCCTCTCTCTCTCTCTCTCTCTCTCTCTCTCTCTCTTTCTCTCTCACTTTGTCATTCTCCTCTCACTCATTTCCTCTGTGGTTCTCATCGCTCTCTCACATTCCTTCATGCTTCTCTCTCTCTCTCTCTCTCTCTCTTTCTCCGTCATATATATCCTCTTCCTCACACAATCTCCTCTCTCTCTCTCTCGTAAAATATTTTGTAAAATAGTGGTAGATCTGATATTTATTTATAGTCTGTATAGGTAACTAGTTTAGTATTAGTCCCCCTCCCCCTGTAATATAACCTACTTAAAAAAAAAAATGTTGTTTCTGTAAAGGTGATCTGTGTTTTAACAAGCTGTGCTTTTTTAACAGACCACCTCTTTTTCCACATTTGTTAAAGTCTTTATAACTGTTTCATTGTTAATGTATTTATGCTAGTTTACGATGAACTTGTTACTACTGTTACTGAATGAAATGTTTTTGTATGCAAGTGGAAAGAAATAAATACATCTTGAATCTTGAATCTTGAATCTCTCTCTCATTTGTCAACTTTTTTCTCCCTCCCCCACTCTTCTCTCTCTCTCTCTCTCTCTCCTCCCTCTACTCTCCACCCCTCCTCGCTCTCTCTCTCTCTCTCTCTCTCTCTCTTCTCTTTGTCAACTCTCCCCTCCTCCTCTCTTTTTGTCAACTTTCTCCTCCTTTGACCTTAATACCTCTCTCTTTCCCTCTACCCTCACTCCCCATCTTCGTGTAATCATCTCTTCTTTTCATACAAGATCATATCTTTCCATTTTCAGCTTAATGGATCACCCTTGTTTCTCTATATTTTCTTCTCTGCAGAAATAGGCAATACCATTGCTATATATAGCAAATTAAACCTTGCAAGGAAAATGCATTCTAAAAATACATGAACTGCATCCCATATACTACAGTCAAGTGAAAAAATAACACAAAGAACCCTGAACCACCTCTTAAATCTTCACCAACAATGGGCAAAAAACTGTCACATTATTTGGAGTATATGGTATAGTAGACCGGAAATCGGTTCAGGGTTATTTTCTGCTAAAACTACCAAATCCTTCTAGTCAAACTGAAACAACAAAATATATTTTAAAAAAACCTCCTCCAAGCAGTGAGATTATTTTTCTGATGGTTAATATACGCTGCATGCTTGGCAAAGGTTAATTGTTGCAGTCTAGTGTTTGTTCCATCAGTCGACCAAAGCAAGTCAAATATTGAATAAGAACAAAATGTTACATGGAAGATACTCAGAAGAGATATATTTTAATATTCATGTTATATAGCTGTACACAGACAAAACAAAATATACATAGTAAATCCTTTGTAAATCAACATGATTCCACATCATACCACACATTCAAGTAGTGCATTAATGGAAACACATAAAATAGTGTTAAATGTAAATATAAAAGTTCAAAATGTACAGATCATTCAGCAAAACCTATCTTGCTGCAAAATAATATAATATAAACTGGCTAGCTTAATAGAGTTGTTAAGAGCATATACATTAAATGACCTTTCTGTATTTACAAATATATCTGTATTTATGTTTAGTAGAATAAAAATGTCAACCCATGGGAAATGCCAGTCTGCCCGCCCGGCCTTCTCCTCACCCAACAAAATCCTTTTTGCCCTTCATATGTCTATTTCAAATACTTGATTGTTATTGCTAACCCCCCCCCCCCCCCCTCCCCACTCACACACACACACACACACACACATCACAGAGCAAATAATTATAGGCAAAGCCCGGCTTGAAATATATGAGAGTACATCATTTTTACCACAGCACCGCCTTATTTTTGCTACATCCCTCCCCCCCCCCCCTCCTTCCTCTCTAAAAAAATTATCCTAGACATTTGCCACTGATTGCAAAATGTCTAAAAGGAACAGAAGGTTCTTTTCAGCTTGCAACTTTTATCTTTATATTTTGCTCATACTACAGATAAATGTATAATCATAGCAATGTCAATACAATTCTTTCAAGAAGTACATCATTATTTCCAAAAATGACTTTATTCGAATAGGACATTATAGACTTTTATATAAACTACAATCTGATATACTATTCATTAAAAAAATTGCATTGCACTCTGAGTACATTTTATTGCCCATACCTTGAAATATATTTAAACTTTTCTTCATATACAATAAAACGAAAGTCCAACCATCTTAGCATTATCATTTCATCGATTTACAATTATATAACTGTAGTAAGTGCTAAAACTCTCTGGCTAAAGATTTACAAGAACATGTGGATATATAAGGATGATATATGCATCCACATACAAGATTTGACTTGAATACAACTAAGTCAGAGTTAACTCACAATAAAAAGCATGAGATAGAATTATTTGTAGAAAAATATTGATTTAAGTAGCATCATACAGATATATATTCAGATTCTAATGAAATATGTCAAATTGACTCGTTAATTCTTTACAACATATGTTTTTAACATATTAGTACTGACATTACATACAATATTGAGCTTGATACATAAAAATATGCACACATTATACAAGTGTAAGTATTAACACCTCATATTAGAGCAGATGCCTCACTCATAAGAAAGACGTGTAAAAAAATCTGAAAATAGAAAGTCTTCATTACATTTTTTGTAAAGCATTTTACAATAGCTTAAAGCCTGACTGCACTACTTTTTGTGTGTTGTGTGTGTGCTCTCACCTCAGCATTTTTGTGGGGTTTTATGTGCGCTTCACATACCCCTTGTGAGGCATTTTTACTTTGTGGGGTATTTTTTTCAGGACCCCACAGAGTAAAGTCTTTCAAATGACTGTATATTCGGTGTCCTATGCCCTGCGGGGCATTAGAAGTGGTACCCCATAAATGACATTTTGTGAGCGTGTGCTAAAACTTGCACACTTTTTATGGTAACATCGTAAGCACACCGCCGGGTTGTTTATCGCCAGGTTGTACATACCCCACTAGTAGGGGACCACAAGGTATATCTGGAACGCACAGAAATACCCCATAATCAGGTGCCCCACAAAGGCCCTGATGTGAGAATGCGTGTGTGGGTGTGTGTGTAATTGGGTTTTTACAGACGTATAACAATCAGATATGATTATTTACGTCTGGGGACCGACTTTTAACGTCACCATCCGAAAGACGTGCGCCGTCTATATAGCCAACAATGCCTAAGCGGTACCCGTTGATCCCCATGGTCCCCTTTTTTATGTTAATTGAGAGCTGATTTGATGAGATAACCACCTGACAGTGACCATGCAGGGAGGTCTAATCCCTCCTGGCCAAACTAGTGCAGATAGCCTTTATAGCAGGACTGCACTACTTGTGGCTACTCGCGCCCTTTATATAGCCAACAATGCCTATAAGCGGTACCCAGTAATCCCCCTTGGTCCCCTTTTTCTTACGTTATTGAGAGCTGATTTGATGAGATTACCACTTGTCAGTGACCATGCATTGAGATCTTATCCCTCCTGGCCAAACTAGTGCAGATGGGCTTTAAATATTAGATTCAAGAATAGCTAAATATTATTTGATTCAATATTATTTATAAATTGATGAAAAGTCTGCACACTTTCATCACAGGCCGACACTACTACTTCTACTACTTATAAGAAAAATATGTCTTGTTTACCCAGGGTAGCCTCATCACTGTTAACACTGTTCTCCCTCAGGGCCCTGCAATCAGATCACTACCCAAGATTTAGCAATACTGAAGTATTATTTATAAATCTGTTCCACCCTTCCATTTAATTTGGGGCCATCTTTCCAGGTTTAACACTAAATTTTGTTTAGTTTTGAATCAACATGTAAAACTTACAATATCTTTTGAAGATTTATCAATATGTATCCTTGTATCATGTCAAAGTCTGGATGGTGATGGTGGTTGTGGGGAGGGGGCTAGGGGGGGGGGGGGGGGGGTACTCATTTCAATTCTAGGCAGAGGGATTCCTCAAGTAGTCTAAAATATAAGCTGGCAAATTTTAAGGGAGCAACCTAATCATGCCTCCATTTAAATCAATTTTTAGCATATCATAAATACTCAAAAGCCAAAAAAAAAAAAAAAAAATTGTTATTTTCAACCGAAAAGGCACCCCAAAATCTAAGAACATCAATGTAAAACACTGCACATGGAACCCAAGCCTGACTTGATTTCATTGCGCAAGGTTTATTCAACAGGTTTATTCCATGCGAGTGCATATTTATGCATCGACATCAACAAATATTCTAAGCTCATGTTTTGAAGACAGTTTAGCGACATGGAACCCCTTTTTCTATTATTATTATTATACCAAATTATGCTCAAACTTTCAATAATTTGTTATTTTCATTTTTCTGCTCCTCTTAATGATACTATGTCCCTTTTGCAGCCAATATCAAATTCTGTAGAACTTTGCAGGAATTATGAATATGTCATGTATGTCCTATCTGTGAAATTTAAACACTTGCAGTGTCCTAATATTCAATTATGCAAGGAAACCCATTTACTTGCTAGAATTCACTGTCAGACACTATTGAGTGACTGACTTTTTTCATCTTTGGTAATAACATACATACAATGAGCTGTAAAGGGTACATGAGCATTTGTCTACATCATAACCAACTTCTTGTAATGGCCAAAATTAAACTGATTGAATCTTTGCGCAGCATAAAAAAACACCATTCAGTACAATGGTCTGAAAATGGTCTGACTATTACTTACTGGCTCTATAGCTCCTAAGTCGATTTGACAACTAATAGTCGTTATTTCCCCACTTCAAAACATTTTCAAGCCCCCTTGTTTTTAGGGAAGTTCTAAATTAATATTTTCTTTCAAACGCCGTTGGAATTTAACCTTTTCATTTTTTTGGCCTGCAAATGGGACATAGTACCTTAAAAGCAACTACATTCATGTAATGTATCGGGTGGACCTCCCCTTTGAGTGGGTTAAATGTGGGAGTGTAGTGGCCGAGTGGTTAAAGGCACTTGACTGGAGATGCGAAGGTCGAGGGTTCGAATCCCGACATGGCACTAATATCCTTTGGCAAGATATTAACCTGCACTTGCTACTCTCCACCCAGGTGTTAAATGGTACCAGGTAGGATGCGACCATCATTGTTGGTCAAACAGTTTTGAGCGTCAAGTAACGCCAGGCTGGAATACTCCCTAGGGAGTGAAGATTGTGCGACAATGTGTGCGGGCAAGCATTGAATCCAATGACAGGGGTAATAGTATATCTGTAGAGAGCTTAGAGACATCGTATTAGCGCTATGTAAAAGCAGAATATTATTTTATTAAAAAAAACACTTGTTCCGTTGGCTTGAAGATTTGGCATGGAGTAGGCATAGATTGGAACATAGGTATAGCAGTCTGGATCCTGATCTTCAACATCATCATCATACTCTTCCACCCTTCCTCCTCCCCTCCCCTCCTCCTCTCCTCCACTTCTCCTCCATCTCGTGATCACCTGACGAAAAGATGCACTCCGCATAGGCATGAGCACAGTCTGTGGAAGGAATTTTGAAAAGGAAAATGACATCACTGATAGTATCTATGCGTGAATGATTTAAATCAAAAGAAATCATACACAATATTACCTGTATTATTATTATTATTATGTAAAAACAATATAGCAACATGGACATGCACATGTACTCAATTTAAAGGTAAGACCATTATGGTCATGCGATTGCATTGTGAAAGAAACGTTGTGGAATCGATCAGAAAAGGTTGATCATCTAGCATCTAGCATCTGCAAGGTTCTGGAATCGTCAAAATGATAAGAAATTTGGCCTATTCTTCATAAAGTTACAAGCACTATACACAGAAAGATGTATATGGGACTAGACCATGAGAGAAACAAATTTACCAAATATATGATTAGTAGGGGCGGTTTCCCGGCAAATTTTTTATCATCATGTATTAGTCAACAACATATTCTTTCACATGATTGGTAATGAGAGCTTCAATTTCATTTTTGAAATTGGGGCGTTTCCAATACTGGTCTTTACTTTAACCTTACTGTACTGGGCTATTTTGAGCACCTCCTGACTGGGGGGGGGGGGGGGGGGGGGGGGACCTGGGAGGCCCCCCCCTATGATCTCGGCTATCTCGTGCGGTCGTTGTCATGAAACGAAAATTTGCATGTTTGTAGATATTTACGTACGAACAAGATGGTGTAATTAGTTTTTTGTGAATATGCAATTTTTTGTCGTTATAGCCTAATTAATTATGCAAAATGCTAATTTTATGCATTTTACAGAAAACGTGTCAAACTTCACTTTTTGAACGTTGAAACTCATTATTCATATGAAACTTCTTTTCTAACACAAATATTTATTTTGGATGTAATTAATATGATAAGTTATGCAAATTTGATGCGATTTTCAAATATTTATTTTCTTATTAGTATTTTATTGTTTTTTTATTTCTTTATATTCTATTGTTTTTTATTTCTTATGATTCTTTTGTTCTGGAATACATCAAGTTACTTTGAGAAACATATAAAAGCAATTCGATATCAATTCATATCACCCACTTAGGAAGGAATACATCTAAACCTGTATTCACATTTTCTGCTTGTACATGAATATATGCAATTATAGCATATTTTTGATGACACATGCGCATACTAATTGTTATGTAACACCTCACAGGTATATCCGATTGCGACGAAAATGGTATCAAAACGTGCGTAAGACTTGAGGGAAAAAAGTCATAAAATGACAATTCAAAATTTCAAGCGGTTGCGGCGCAATCTCCGAAAATGTCGAGGGGGGCCTCCCAGCCCCCCCCCCCCAGTACAGTAAGGGTTAAGATGGTAAGATGGTGAACGATGCATTTTGTGAACACACATTAACACATTGTGATGAAGGCAAATAGGTGGAAAAGAGAAAAGGAATAAAGCGTCCTTTGTCAAAATGTAACATCTACTCCTCAATTCTATTTTGATATTTAGAGATTGGTAGATAACTGTTCATATATATATATAGATATATATATATATATATACTATGTTGTACCTATCAACTTTAATTTTTAGTTTTAAACTTGATATTTTTTGTAATTAATTTAATGATTTAAAACAATCAAATAAAATAGAAGGAAGAACCCTGAAAGTTCATGTTTTAACCAAATTGTTTACAAATCTAAATGTATGTTAAGGGACCATTCAGCAATCGATCCAACAAATATTTCTATCATTGAACTCACCATTCCCTCCTTCCTGAAAGATGTGACGACCCTGTAAGATATTTGGCGGAGGTAACTGAGGAGAGCCTTGCTTTCTGCCTTTCGCTATCTTAGGAGCAGGTCTAGTCGGTCTGAGGGGGTTACCATTAGGAGTAGAAGGAGAAGACCGACTTGTCCTCGGTGAGGCGGGCTTGGGAGCGACGGGCGGGGCTCGAGGATGGATCCCCGCATCGTCAAAACCCAGCTGGTAGGAAGGCACCCATTGATCCTGCCTTCGGAGGCCGACTTGGGGAACTCTGGTAGATCAGGGCATTCCGAAGGGGTGTGATTGCCATCCTTTGGATGCCATAAACGTCCCCGACCCGGATTCGTACTCTGGTAGCGGGGGTGCGCTGGGAAGGTTAGGCCCTTCTGGTAGAGGTCCACCGGGGTACTTTGGGGGTGCGCAGGACGGGTAGGGGTTAGGTGCTAGGTAAGTAAGGGGACCAAAGTCTCTGGAGGGCCAGTCTATATGAGTGGATATCTCTACACAGAAACCTCCTGGGTCAGGACCAAGACCAGGACCTGGACTAGGTTGGTGAGCAGGAGGGCTAGGGTGATGGTTGATAGCAGGACCTTGTCTGAATGGGATGGTACCAACAGCAATGGGGCAATCAAACGTCACTTTCTCTTTGGTGCCAGGTACTGACTGTAAACTGTAAGAAAGAATAACAAAACACATTAAACATGTACAGGTACAATGTTAATTCAATTCAATTCAATTCAATTCAAATTAACATTTATTTTTCTCCATTCAATTTGAAAACATATTTGACATCTGTTTAAACAATACAATTGATACATAGGAACATAAATATAATTTCAGGGGGGTGTTTCCAAAAAGATCTTAAGTTGAACTTATCTCTAAGTTGGACTTAAAATTATGGAAAGCCGTTGCATCTTTGAAAATATTTTGTAAAAGTTATTTTGAAAGGCATAAAATGTTGATTCAAATCATTTATTTTTCTATCATCAAGGAGATTTAATATTCTAGATGTGGAATTTATAAAAAGTCTGAAATACTTGAATTTCTGCTTTTGAATATATTTCATTTTAGGCTCCAATGGCTGTCCATAATTTTTGAAGTCCAACTTAGTGTTAAGTTCTACTTAAGATCTTTGTGAAACACCCCCAGAACTTGTATTACAAGTTATCCTGTGAGTAAGGCGGAGCCTCTATAACTGATATGCTACCTTGGGTTTTCAGAAAGATATATATTTCTGTTCATCTTTCACATGGTAAAATATAAATCATGTCCAGGGTCTTGAGCATTACCGTCTACATCAATCATGTTAGTATACTTGAAGACTTTCGGTTTACAGGCCTTTGAAAGAGTGGATAAAAAATATCCCAAAATATGATATATTGTATGTTGATCATCTTCATTAGTCCATTATTCTTAGTAACGTACAGGGCACAAAATGACTACATTTACATCAGCTGATTTCAAACTTAATATCACATCGTCTAATATAACAGACTGTGATGATTCCATGATATAAGTAAAGAGACTCTGAATTCAGAAATAAGTTTCTTTTTTTTTATAAATGTCTTAATTGGAATTTTTTTTTAAAACTTCCCTCAAGAGAAAGTCTTCATGTTATGATGGGATCCAGTTTTTCTACTTAAACAATTTTGTATGGGATATCACAAATTAGATAGCATTACAGATATAAAAAAATTAGTCTGTGGGGAGCACATAACCACAGAGAAAGAAAAGAAACCATCATTCCAATCTAAAAACAGACAGCCTCTAATATCCTGTTTGTCTCTAAATAACAGCTAGGTACTCTTATCAAAATGTTGAAATGTCATCTGAACTTTTGACTTGAACAAAATATGACAGTTGACTCTCATACGAACCCATTCCACATGATATTTATATCAAGCTAACACTAATTCATGATATCCTGAGTGAACCTATCAGGACTATTGCTATGACTATTTCATTTATAAAGGAAGATCGATTAAAGGTAATATGTTTAATTTTGGCTACATGCTAACCCTTTGCCACTGGGAACCCAATGGCTCCTGTATTTAGCCTAGTGGAATAAGAGAATTTGGTAGTCAATGGGCTACACTGCTCACATTCTGACAAAAGCACCATATCTACTATTTTTCCAAGGTCAAAGAAATCCAAACTCATTTGCGAATTTAGATACCATGGTCTTATGAAATTATCACAATGACACATGACTGAAGAAGGCAAATAAAGTGCAAGTTTGTTAGCCAAAATCACAGTCCTGAAATACATGTATGATTACAAACATGGAGGCACTGTAAGTATTCACATTTTTTCAGATTTCTGGATCATGTACATAAAGTCAAAAAGAGCCCTATATAACATCATGAGTTCTTTGGCTAAATCCAATCCAATCCAGGAATTTAGATGTTAAAATCTAGTTGCCCTAATCAAAGGTGCTGATGAGACTGAAAAACTACCAAAATGTCATGATTCTAACTGGGAAATACAAAAAAGTTGTGACTAATTGTAAGCAATCTGAAATAGGTATGTCTTTAGTTGAGTTCTGAAAGTGAAAACTGGTGGCAAGAGCGAGGGATTTGGGGAAGATCATTCCACAATCTGGATAAACAAACTATGGAGGAAATAAATAAAAGAACTTGGAGAAAACAACTCTCAATCCCCTACGAGCGTGAGTTACTAACCTGCAAGACGTAACCGACGGTGATGATCTTACAGGAGTTGATAGGGGGCGCTATGGAAGGAACTTGGATGTAAGTAATTTCCTGAGAACTGGCGCTGCGTTCGCTGCACCAGGCCGAGATCCAGGGCATTGATCTGCTGGGAGTCCGTGTGCGTCCGACCTTTGACCCTGTACTCGATCTTCTGGAGGAACGTCGTCTGGGACTGGAGAGACTTCTTGGTGCCGTTGACGAGCTCCAAGTTGATTTGAATGCCTCTCCTGTAAAGATAGGAATCCCACATTTTTGTTGTATAGACTGAACGTTGAAAATCATTGTTAACACATTTTCTTGTTTCACATGTTATGTTTGAAATAGTAATAATATTAAGAGAAGAAGAAGAAGAAGAAGAAGAAAGAAGAAGAAGAAGAAGAAGAAGAAGAAAGAAGAGAAAGAAGAAGAAGAAGTAGAAGAAGGAGAAGAGGAAGAAGAAGAAGAAGAAGATGAAGAAGAAGAAGAAGAAGATGAAGAAGAAGAAGAAGATGAAGAAGAAGAAGAGGAAACAGGTCTTGTACAACACACATCACTATTCAGTCCCTATGCACTCTGAAGGATAAGGAAATTCAATTCAAATTACATGTACAGTTGTACATACCAAATGAATTTAAACTTATTGAACAATACTCACGAACAAATTAGTTATCAGGCTGTTTTTTAAATGGTCAACTGTGACTGCCTCCAGTTTCTAAGTAGATTAGTACCGGAAAAAAACATAATCCTTTTTTTTTCTCTCTCTTACATGTACTTGCCAGAAGTTTGTGGAAATACCTGCCCCTCCCCCCCCCCCCCCTCTGAATCTGGCCCTAAATATGTACTTACCAGGACAGAAGCCTTTTCTATGCAATGTGACGGTGGCCTGGAATGACTTTCTACATAGACATCCAATGGTATGCTCTCTTGATTCTTGCACTGGCGCCTGCGGAAAGAAAAACAAATCAACAATGAAAATAGTACAATTGAGAGCTTTAAAGATGAAGTTGAGTTCTAGTCATGCGATTGCATTGTGAAATAAAAGGTGTGGAATCGACCACAAAAGGTTGATCATCTAGCATATAAGAATTTGTGTGTATTGCAAGGTTCTGGAATCATCAAAATGATAAGAAATTTGGCCAAGTCTTGGTAAAGTTACAAACACTGTACACAGAAAGATGTATATGGGACTACACGAACACGTGGCGTAAAAATCCTACCCCCAAGTTTTACGATGTTACATAACATATGTAGTATATGAAGGCATTTGAAGAGCCATGCCTTTCAGGGAACATGTCTTATATGATGTTCTTCCACACTTGCATAATAAGAATGATAACGCTCACAAATTATTTTTCACCTCTTCCCAGAACTCAACCTTCTCTTTAAAGGTAATACTACAGGTAGTAGCATATATCATAAACAATTCTCGCTACCCCAAATAGCGATTCTGCCGAGATCCGGGGAAAATCCTGAAAACGCGCATTGCATTATGGGATAGCTTTTCGACATTACAGCTTCCTGTGCAGGCGTTCGTGATCACAACCCTCTCTTTCACGGTAGAGTTTAACGGCCTTTTGTGCTAAAGTCACTAATTCTGCCCGAAGCTTTCCATTGCATATTATAATCTGTACAAATTACACTGATTGGCATCGATTTTAGCGTGCGTGAAAACTCTGCACAGCGAACACAGGCGCTAGCGCCAGCGGGATGGGACTCTATACCGGAAGTTGTAGTGACGACCCGAGAGAGTGAAAATTACCTCGTCTCGCGAATTTCGAGATTTTCGTACCTATTTAGGGTAGCGAGAATTGTGGTACTTTTCTTTAAATGCAGTTTATTTGTTTAATGAATTTTAAAGCCCCACTGCACTACTTATGGCTACTTGCGCCCTCTACATGTATATGGCAAACAATGCTTAAGCGGTGACCATTGGTCCCCCATGATCCCCTTTTTCTTATGTTACTTGAGAGCTGATTTTGATGAGATAACCACCTGACAGTGACCATGAAGGGAGGTCTAATCCCTCCTGGCCAAACTAATGTAGAGGAGCTTTTAGGTCAAATGATGATACAAAGGGGAAATTAAACAAGATAAACATTTCAGCATAGACTGCATTGATTTGAAATTTTGTCTTTTTCAATCCAATTCAATTCAACAATGGCTTATAAGTGCAATCAAAACTTTTTCAATGTACATGTAATACTTGCACTTTAAACTAATATTTTAAACAGAGACAATTTAAACTTACCAGGAGATCTGGATGGTTGACATCGACATGCTCGATGACAGTAAAACCTTGAACAGTCCTCCTCTTGGACTTGAACCATGATGCTCTGATGATGACTGCCTCCAGCCAGTATCGTATCCTCGCATGCTTGGACTCAAAAGATGTCGGCAACCTGCAGAGTATTGGAAATGTAAATGCTGCATTGTTAATTTGAGTTGATTTGATTAATATCAAGATTCACAAGCTAACCCCGGGATTGAAAATATTTGAAGGGTTTAAATAGGGAGATGTGAGTTCGTCTAGCGGTGGGTTCACTCGGTCAGCTCTCTGTCATCGCCTAAAAACTGGCTCAGACGGACCTCAGTTCGAAGCCGAGTCATATCTTTTGGATGATGACGTTAACAATCGGTCCCCAGACGTAAATCATATCTGATTGATACACGTCTATAAAACCCAATTAAATACACATACCGGTACATGAATTGAGACAATTTAAAAGGGACCCCCCCCCCTAATATATATATATATATATATATTGAGAACAAAGAAGACTCCGATATCTTGCAATAAACCCTTAAATAGAATAGTTTCAATCCTAGGCTGATCCTACTTCACACTAATTTGTTTAAATATATTGATGAAAGAATATCATCAATTGCTACAGTCGTGATTAAATCATATGCTTATTTCTATGAATTCACAAAAATGGATGGGCCAATTTCTTGAAGATTTGGTCATATAATACATGAATGTGCACTTCTAAAATACTTCAAAGCTATTTTCTTTTAGCAGGGCAGTTTCTTGTCAATTGACACACACAGATACATGTACAGGAAGAAGCCCTAAATACAAACACATTCCTTTTCCCGAAATGGGAACGATGTCTTTTTTTATCTTCCCTAAATGTCATTGGCAAAACAATTTCAATCTCTTGGCGTCTGTGGGACTGCTCAAGTCCCTATTCGTATTATGAGGTGAACTCATTACGATCCAAGGGGAATCATTATGCTCTCTTTATTGGCAACCCTTGTATAAGATCACATGACCATGTGCATGAGTCATGTTATAAGTAATGACAGATAAAGTGAGATATCAAACGCGAAGCCAGGATTTCATTTTAGGGGGGGGGCGGAAGCGAGCACGTGAAGCATGTGAATCACTTACAAAGCGCGCTATGCGCGCTCCCTAGGTGGATGGGTGCAGGGAGGGGGGAGTTTCCCCCCTCCCGCGCAAAGCGTAAAAGCTTTGTGGTTTCATTAAATTATTAGAGAAAGAAGACGATTCCTTGGACCGTTCTTGACTCTTAATCCTTATCTAAATTCAATTCTTTTGACGTTTCATTAGAGAAAGAAGACGATTCGTTGTACCATTCTCGAATGACTCTTAATCCTTGTCTGAATTCAGTCCCCCCCCCCCCCCTCCCGCGCAAAGCGCGGAAGCTTTGACGTTTCATTAAATTATTAGAGAAAGAAGACGATTCGTTGTACTGTTCTCGACTCTTAATCCTTTTTCTTCCTACGTCCTCTTCCTTTCTTCTTTTTTCTCTCTTTTTTTTGGGGGGGGGGCCAGAGTTTTTTGTTTTGGGGACGACCGCCCCCCACCCCCCCCCCTCCCCTGCATGGTTACACGTCTGTTCTGTGAGATGTGATTCCTTTTTTCAAATACTAACTCCCAGATGTAAAGTGTAGGTTTAAGGTGAATGTTCAGTATACTACATTGTACATATATCTCACAATCCTGAATCCAAATTCACCTACAAATCTCTAAAAGTAAAAATCTACATTTCACTACAATATTCTTTTTTAAAGACAAGTGATAAGAAATCCATGTTTGTAATACTTATGCAGACAGAGGTACTTTCAATGTGGGGTGGCAGGTGTTCACAAGGGGCACATCTGCCCCCCCCCCCCCCCCCCTAACTTAAACCCAAATCTGGCATGCATATGGTAAGTACAGAAACAATGTGCACCCAATAATGTGCTCTAGTGCCCCCTTTAACATTAAGACCTCAAAATGCACCTAAAAATAAATATGTCACAAACCAATCTCTTTATTAGCTTTGCCAGAGATTTTTAAACTAAATCAGCACATACAAATTGTGATTGTCAATTCTTCCCCTCCTTTCCTTCCTTTCTTTTATTAGCACCATAAGTGTGATAACCTTTTTAGATAACCTCAAATCTTTCAGACACTGCCGGGGAGGATATGTCAAAATCACATGACACCAAATGACGCTGCCGGCAAAAATAGAAGACTGGATTCGACAGTAATCTTCTTGTGAATCTGTAAAAGCCACAAATATTCCCACCTTGCCACAGGCTGCATGTACAGGATCACTTTGTTTAAAGAACCCGATCAAACTTCTTAAAAGTTTAGGATGGTAATATTTATTTGGAGGTTAAATCAAAGAATAAATCATGGGTTTTTTATTATTATTGTAATTATTATTTATACCATGCTTTTCCCATTAAAGACCCAAAGCCCTGAGTTTCTTTGACTCCCTCCTTTAATTCAAAATAGCAAGAGGCATGTGTACAGTATGTATGTACATGAATCCATGAAGACAATTTTGAAAGTTATTACAGTCAGTAACAGACTGAAGGTGGAATTGATCTCGGGGAGAATGAATTACTTCATAGAATATGGGACAGAGAGTTGTGGCACTCTATGGTCGCCAACGTCTCAGGATATGGCACGTAGAGAGAGAGAGAACAGACTCATACTTTCACTCACATAGCTTGTAGAAATTGTCTATATGAAATTTTCAAGAGTTAGGACTGTTACAAGAATTTTCTCTACATATTCTTTCTTTATTACTCAGCACAATCTGGGCATATAGACAATACATTTCACATACACTCTTTGAATTTTTCTTTTACACTACATATTTCTTTCACCACAATTTTTTTTTAGATATTTGGCCTCTCTTATTGGTCAGATCTGGAAGCATGAAATTACTTTTGTCATAGGAACAATAATCAAGAAATATCACTTGTAATTCATACTGCCACCATCATCTGCTAGTTTACCTTACAGATAAACTTTAGTACTGGTAATGCGATTGCATTGTGAAAGAAAAGGTGTGGAAAGGATCAGAAACAGTTGATCATGTAGCATGTAAGTATTGGTGTGCACTGCAAGGTTCTGGAGTCATCAAAATCATAATAAATTTGACCGAGTCTTGGTAAAGTTACAAGCACTGTAAACAGAAAGCTATATATTGGACAACACACATGGTGTCGGGGCTAGTACTACCTTGATTTCCTTGTCTTTCTATACTCATTACTCAGCCAGTATACATTTTCTTCCAAAATTGATTGGCACATGTCATTTATTTGTAATTTTGAACATTCAGTGTAAGTTTCGTTTGATTCTGTGAGAATTAATTTTCTTTTTCTTACCAGAACTCAAGTTTATCTTTAAATGTGTCCCCTATATAACTGTACCTTTCAGTATTGTACCGTAAAAAAATGCATACTCACATGATCACATCTAAAATGTACACAGAACTTAATTTGGCATTCTAATCAAATGTCAGGTCTACTCAAGAAAAACAAAGATAACCCACTCTCCCCAAACCAAACACAAACGAAATGTGTCAATTTCAGCCAAACCTGAGTTCCTTAAAAACAAACCCATATCCTCCAATTCATGGACAAAATTAATTGTTCTCAATACTTTGGATTTGCGTCATAACGCAATTATGAATGTATGTACAATTTATGGGCATACCTCTATTTCACTAGATATGTACAGGAACCAAATATCATTTTTATCATACTATCATATTTATATTTTAAATAGTTGCCCCCCCCCCCCTCCCCTGCAAGAGAAACCTAGATCTACCACCAGTTTTCAGAGAATTCCTTTTCAAACCTGTAACAGAAGAAGAAAAAAAATATGATTTTACGATCTCTTACCCTTCTGGCAAAAGAAATGAGAATGGCAATCTGCTCTGTCCAGCTGGTAATGTCGCTGAAGACCCCGCTGTAAATTAAAAAAGTAAAGATAAGAAATGCCTTGCATGGTAAAAAGATAGCTATACAAGTATTTCTTCAAAAAAAAGTGAATATGAAAATTTGACAACTGTAAAACCAGAAACTGAGAAACACAATGTCAATGACAGCCAATATCACAAAATGTTTGCAAACCTGAAACCGTAATCACAAAATTTGCCCATATTTTTTTTTAAAGCCCCTCTAAAGTGTTGGGAGCCCGAAAATTTGAAGGCAAAATTTCACTCAAATTGTATTATAATATGAAAGAGGATGCCATCTATTAGACACATTTCTGCAAGGATTTTCAAACAAATGTGTTTAAAGTCGAATATTGATGAAGGAAAAAATTTAGATTTTCTGCATACAATAGAAAACCAAAATTATGTATTCTTTTATCAATATTTGTCTTCAAACACAATTTTTTTTTTTTGGGGGGGGGATCTTTGCAGAAGTGTGTCTTAAATGACATCCTCTTTCACATTTTGATACAATATAAGTGAATTGTTGCCATCAAATTTTTGGCAAAACTTGGGGCTCCCAACACTTTAACTATTCCATGGTTTAACATTCATAATCATTGAGTTTTGAGCAGATGGGAAATTAATTTGGAGGAAGGAAGATGCAACAAATGTTTTAACCACAAACAGTCAATGACTGGTTCATGATGTTCAAAAGGCCTCTATCTGAACCTGTTCGGAGGCATGCAAAAATCATTATTCACAATCAAATCATATAAAAATAAGTTGAGTTACAAGCCAATTAGCATAACATGATGACCTTTCAAATGACTTCTTTGGGGGAGAAACACATCAAGTGACCGGTGAATATAGAGCCATCCTTAGTGTCATTATTTGCGCTCATATTTATGCCGACATATCAATGTAAACACTGTATCGACAGTGTCAACAAAATTCAGATTTTCTGGGCTGATCGAGAGCATCATTCTGCCCAATGGCCATTACAAGAAAAGAGAAGCATAAAAATCAAAAGCTTGGTCTATTAAAGAGGTAATAATTAATCAGCATCCTATAATAGAAGATAAGTTAGCTATTGACAGCTGTTTTTATAATTGCTTCCTGCAATATCAATCCAGGCCATTGTATGATCAATTGCTAAGCTTTGTTTAAAGAGGTCCTGATATGTATATGTCTGTAAAAAATTGGATTTTTTAAAAGTAACTATATGTAGAGTTTAATTAAACTATTTTGGATTGGCTTTAACGTCATATGTTGCCTATACTTGTTGCTATGGATGTAGGCTCTGTAGTTCCATTTCCGAAACAGATCCTGTGGGATTTGGTGAAGTCAAAAAAGGGCAAGAGGAAAGCACAAAATCTGACCTATTAAATGACTTTTCAAAATCACTGTGTTATTTTGAGAGTGTAGTCTTGCCTGATATCACACGCTACTCATCCTTTTTTTCTTCATTTTAATAGGAAAATAGGACAACCACATACATGCCAACATTTGAAAATCAGAAATCTGTACAAATTATGCTATTTTCAAAAAAAAGAGAAACAATCCTAACTCTCCTATTCAATACTACAGACAAATTTGTACAGGAAGAGGAACACCTGCATTAAAATGATAATTATCTTCTCCCAAAAAGAGGAATGTTCCTCTTTAATCTGAACAGTTGGCATGTATGCAACCATATGTCAAGATACCATTGACAATGCTCTTTTATATTAGCAGCAGGGAGAACTTCTAAAATACTTCATAGGAGCCTTTAATAGGAGATACAGGATTGTTTGTAACAGTGGGGACAAAATGTCCATATTATCTGACAATCTTACCAAAGGGGACAAAATTGAGAGAGCTTGTAAACCCACCGACTACTGAATTCTCTCATCTGCATAGGCTTAATACAGGTAGTATTTGGGTCCTGAAGGCAATGGGTTAAATTAAGCTGGAGTGGGAGGAAGGGAAGGGGGAGTGGGGGAAGAAGGGAGGGGGATTGGGGCACATACATACATGTATATACACATGTGTACTTGTATGAACGTATCTAGCAGATTCATTTTGATAGGAGGTCACATACATGTATATCCTCCCTTCCCCCAACCCCTGACCCCCCCCCCCCATCTCCCCTGCATCCATTATCATACAATGATGATGGGCGCTTTTAAAGGCAGAGTATTCTACCAACACTACAGTACCTCATATTTACGCTCAATGTATGCCTTTACTGAAAGATGTCGCAATTGAAAATACAGCAAGTCAATATGGGTAAAATACCCACCTTTAAATGAGCAAAATGGCCAGACTTTTTTGACACTATTGCCTGCATGACATACTGATGCATTTGTCTTACAATATTGGTCAATAATAAAAAGTGGTCCCAATCTGAAACCCTCATCCCGGACCATCCCAATAATCAAATTTCCCATGTGGCAATGTCTTTATCAGAGTTGAACTTACGACTAATCTACTCTTATAAGGCGTGTCTGCACTATCTCGAGATTGCCAAATATCCAGCTATTTGAACTATCCCGATCGCAAACTATCCATCAATTTGCGGCTTCATTAGAACGAAGTAGCAAATTAGCTGGATAGTTGGTCGGGATAATATCCCAAGATATCTCGGTCTAGTTTGCAAAATATCCCACTATTTCCGAACTAGCGGGATAGTTTGCGACCGTCTTCATTAGACCGAAGTTCGTAGTCAAATATCCCGATCCCATCGTGCACAACGATTTCCGGTTTTCCGTGTTAACTAGTTGTACTAGCGCGCGCACATGCGATCCATACCGCTCAGCGGTGCATGATGGGATCGGGATATTTGACTCTGTACTTCGGTCTAATGAAGACGGTCGCAAACTATCCCGCTAGTTCGGAAATAGTGGGATATTTTGCAAACTAGACCGAGATATCTTGGGATAATTAGCTGGATAGTTTGCGATCGGGATAGTTCAAATAGCTGGATATTTGGCAATCTCGAGATAGTGAAGACGGGACTATACAGTAGGCTTATGTACATTGTGAGAAAGGGGGGAGGTACATGCAGTATATCTACATCACCATACAAGCCAATACTTATAAGCAGCATCTAATCTACTCTTAATTATATATATGTTGATATTTTCTTCCAGTTGCATTATCAGAAAAGTTCAAGTAGTCGTCAAGATTATTGAGTAATTACTGATGAATGACTCAGGAGAGTATTCCCATGATCTGGTTACATGTACTTGTAGTTGGCACAGCTTTTCTAAGCCTCTCGCAATGAGCGAGACAAGACGTTGAATGATATAATCCTCACAGATTTTCCTATATCAAATGAAGTTGGCTGAGCTTAGCAAGACTTGGTTTGAGTAATTGATCAGTTAATGAGAGTCATTTAATCTTTGTTCTTGTGTAATTGGTTTTAAAAGCTGTCCGATGACTAAGATTTCTTCTCAATGATGAAGTATATTGTTTTGAACTCTGTCAAATGATTATGTCTGCCTTTAATCTTAGTGTCCAATTTGTATCTGTTTCTGTCTTTATGAAATCCTGAATTGTAATACATTCTCTTTCTGTGGGTCTGTCTCTGTCTCTCTGTCTCTCTCTGTCTCTCTCTCTCTTTCTCTCTAGCTTTTTTTTATCACTATCTTGCCTGTCTCAATAATATATCCCTACCCATTTTTTTGCCCTCCCCCTATCTCTCCAGTCTCTCTGTCTCTGTCTCTCTCTCCCTCTCTATCTGCCTGTCTTTCTGTCTGTCTGTCTCTCTCTCTCTCTCTCTCTCTCCCCCCCCCCCCCCCCCCTTGTTAAATGTGCCCCTGTCCCGTCTCCCTCTGCCTCTCTTCTCAAAGTAAGTTTTCTCTATCTATTGTCTGCAATAGAGGGTTTTCCCACGCCCAAGTTTATTTTGTCCTCGTTTACAATGTGACTCACAATTTTGCGAGGGCCAAGTAGGGATATAGTATATGATCCCTGCCTTAACAATACATTCATCCAACTGGTTAAGCACGCACACGTACGCACACATGATGCAGTGGACACAGCTAATGCACTTTTGATATAAATGATCTCTATGAGAAGAAATACTCTGACTAAAATCCCACTCTTTGATAACAAAACTTGATAAGAATTTTTTCAGGCTATGACATTTTAGCTGCACTTTCATACTCTTTAGTCCGAGTGACAGATATATCGAGTCCATTTCTGGTCCTGGATTTCAATTGCTAAATTTAGAGTTTGAGGTTTACAAGTACTGGTCTTTATGTTCAATTAAATTCTGTAAAATGAACAATGCTTGTAATATTAAGGATATTAGGATGAATCATAATGGATATTTTTATTCAGTTATATATCAATATATCTATCTCCTCGAGAAATCCAACTAATAAAATGTGTCATCTTTCTATGAAAGAATCAGAAACACCAAAGAAATTGAAAAGATGCTTGAGAAAATTTAATAAAAACTAAGAAAGTTCTACTTTATTGCTTTTGAAAACCACTTAACACATTGGCAACTCCATATCTTTTTGAAACCAAAATAGTATCACAAGATATTCTGAGCACACGTATACCCCGAGTACGCTTTTCTGTGCGGAGCCCCCTTTTAATTTGACCAAAAAGGCACCTGACAATTTGAAAACTTTGTTTTTCGCCTCTCAGAGATATTGTGATTTGTGTGGGATCTAAAATTTTAGAATAAGCATCAAAAAGGTTTTTAAGGTCCCTCAGTTTTAAATAGGCCTGCATGAGAACGTTACTCTACTCGTGATTACAATATTCACGGCTTACTCTTGTATTTCTCTGGTTTCTTTATAGTTCATATACATATCAAAGACATCAAGTGCATATCGATCAAAGAATATTTGAAGTAGTATGGCTCTTACTATTTCCTTCCCTGTTTTATTTCCTGATTAAATCCTAGAATAATCTAGTTATTCAAAGTTAAGTCCAGTGCAAAACTACCAGAAACCAGGAAAATACAGATGAGTGAACGTTTGAATAAAATCCTAAAAAATAAAAAGCAAGTTATAAATTTGTCAGTTGTAATTTGACGACTGCAAAATTATGTGCAATGTGATCTAATAACTTTGTTTTCATTGGATTTTCTTCAAACTTTCCCCTGCTCCGTGTCTTCCATTTCAATGAAATACCAGTTAACTCCTGTCTGGATCTCGCTTGCAAGACTATAGACCTGTTTTCATCAGCTCAAGTTTACCAAATAACCCGCCATTTTACTGATTGCGAAATAGCCAGTTAATTTGCGTCTTTATCAGCCCGTAGTTGCAATTAGTGGGCTAGTTTGCAAATTATCCCGCTATTTGGCAAAATATCCGGATATACATGTATGTCCGGTGCGTCTTCACCAGCCCGAAGACTCGCACTATGCGCGAACGCTTAGCAAAATATCTTGAGCTTGAGTTTCGAGTTTCGAGGTTGAGTCACGAGCTGACGAAGACCCAATTTGTAACTTCAGGCTTATTTCCCAAATCAGAAATAGCGGGCTATTTGGCAATCTCGAGCTGATGAGGACAGGCCTAATGTGTTCTGTTGCTCTTACCTGTAAGTTGAAGCTTCGTGTTCAAGTATTCGTTGACAGCCTGGCCTAGCTTGGTCTTATCCTGCTCTCCTGGTTTCAACAGATTTCCGCTCTTTGTCACCTGCAGAGGATGAAGAAAAAAAGAAGAATTGGTTCAGACCAGTGCAGACTGCCTGTGAATGTTGGACCATCTCAACGATTTATCATAACAAACCGATCGTCTAGGTTCAGAGCCAAGAAGGCATTAAGTTATTAACTCTGTAAGTAATATTATAGAATGTGAATTAAGGCATTCTGACGTAATGCAACAGAAGTTGGGGCAATTGAAACGCCCGCCCATCCCCTCCTATCTCTCTCTCTCTCTCCCTCCCCTCTCCCTCTCCCTCCCCTCTCCCTCTCCCTCTCTCTATCTCTTAATCACTCTCTTCAGGTTCATCTTCTAAACCCATCAATTGTTGCTCTTTACAAATATTTTTTTTTCTTACACACACTTTCGAAACTGAAAATCATTCAATCTTGAAAAATAAATGATCTAGACATCCAAAGCTATGCAAAAACATGCGTGGGCCAATTGAAATAATTTGCTAGACAAATAAGGATATGACATCCTTTGTAAATTTACAGGTTTGTTTGTGCACCTGCACAAAAAAGACCTGCAATACATCGTTTTCAAGCTTCGTACGAACCAACATGCAGGAAGGAAGCATGATGTTAATACAGAGACTGGCCAGTGTCCTGTATGTGATATGGGTCAACCCCAAGATAAAATAGGTTTTGTAACTTTTGAGCTAGCATGTAAAACAGGTGCGAGATGGGCTATCTTCAGTAGAAGGGAAGTTACAGGAACTGGGCAAAAATTCCGGTTTTCAACTGATATTGAAAAAGTAATTGAATTTTAAGGAAAAGTAATTGAATTTTAAGTTAAAGTACCGGTAATTGATTTAAGTTTAGGTTACTATGATATTGATAACTATATCAATATCAATTTTTTTAAAAATCAATATTCCATTAAAAAAAACAAGGCTGAAACCTTCATTTTGCTGTACACTGTTTCACTTTATACAGGGCTAGATACTCACATTTTTTTAAGGGGGTGTAGATTTGCCTGTTTAGAGTCTTCATGCAGGATCCGTATGTAAACAAAAAATTGTAAGTATTTGGGGTCTGGACCTAGATTTTGGGCAGTGGCACCCATGTTTCCCGGGTGCATTTTAGTGGCGAGCCTTGCTTTAAGCAACATTTAACCACAGTCTGACTCAGATTAGACAAAATTTAGTGATACCAGTACGAGTATTCCTATACAATCATTACAATGAATTTCCTTCGTCGGAATGGGGAAGGGGGTAGACATGTAGGATGTGCAGCTCAGTTGGATGACTCTGTCAAAAAATCCAATCCATGTTTATGTCCAAAAAATAAAGGATATTAGGCCTATATGCGAACTTGGCTACAAGTCAAGATCTCATATCTACTCAGCATCTGCTATCAATGCAGAAATCTACATTGTAACATTGTAGGCTATAAAGTATGGAAACCGGGCTTGAAATTAGTCACGCATTCACATGGTACCCCCAAGTGTATCACTGCCAGGCATAATGCGTAATGAAGACGTCACATGCCATGCAATCAAATTGAATCTGACAGCTCTAACTTTGATAAGCACCAATCCTGTTAAATCATTGCAATAGCTCCTGGGCACTGCTACATTGTATCCTTGAAGTAAAGATGAAGCGTTGCTATCAGAGAGTGCAATGTACTATGACAAAGGCAGTTGTTGGTGATGTTGTTTTCTTTTTTCCCCTTTTTTTATCTCTAGTCTACAGACACCCGAAACAAGACAAAAATAATGTCAATTTATGCATTGTGTAAGTCCTTGATTTGGCTTTAAAACAATGAAACCTGTAAATGAGGACCACTCAAGGGAGACAAGAAAAATAGTATTTATGGGCAGGTGGTGTTTAGGTACACGGTTCCTTTAGTATGACAAATACTATTGATTGAAAACAGAAATGGTGGTCTATACAGACAGGTGGTCTTTCTTTTCAGGTGCACTGCAAATTCGTTGTGTAACGATTTACACAACATTGGGTGGTTCACTCTTTACACAGGGGTTGTGGTTGTGTAAAACAAAATTACACAACTTTACAGTTTACACTGCATATTCGTTGTGTAATTTTTTTTTAACACAACTTAACACAACCCCTGTGTAAGGAGAGAACCACCCAGTGGATGCTAAATCAGGTTTCAGAGTTTATGATTAAGATGCTTATTATGCTCATACACCGCCCTTTTTTTTTGGGGGGGGGGGGGGTATGAGTTTTTTTTTCTTATACTGGGTACTTCTATTTCTTTATTCCTTTACTGTCAATAAATTTCAACATCATAAATTGTTGGTTCAAAGCCAGTTAAGCCTAACAATGCCCTTCAGAGGCCAGTTTCTCGAAACCGTCATAAGACTTAGTTCGTGGACATCCCATAGAAACGCGTGTTAATTCTATAAGACATGTTCCAATGCTATGTCCAAGCAGTTAGACTTAGGACGGTTTCAAAAAACAGCCCCCTGGCCCCTAACAGATGATAGACCTATACCCTTATGCCGGTTTATGCCCCTACCCCCCCTCCGTTTGAAAAATCCAAGGTATTCCTTGGTACATTTATCTACATGTATCTCTCCCTGTCAACAGCCACGACATGGATGGTGTCTTTTCAATGTCGTCTCTTGATTAAGGTTAATAGCTGGGAAGCGCCTTACGGCCTAGCCATGCTAAATGTAAACATCTATCACCACCGACAATCACATGCCATACTGTTCGAGGAAATATGTACTGTATTAATTTACATGGAGTACACAACGAATGCACCATTATCACTGAGAAACAATGATTTATGGTACCTTTTGAAACCAACATATTTATAAGTTATTAAATTCTAGTTAATAATCGTAAAATCTCAGAACAGCCATCTTCGTGAGCCATTATACTGTAGGTCTCACAATTCTGGTTCTTACAGTTAACTAAATTATTCATAACCCTTGTAATTTTGTTCTTCTTTTTTCTTCTTATCTCAAGAATAAACGGTGAACTGGTTGAATTAGGGCCTTCAATGAATACTTTGAGATGTAAGCTTTAATACATCACATTCTCAAGAAACATAAATCAGGACAAATCCATTTTTCACATACTTAACAAATTACAAAACTTGGTAAGTGTAAGAATAATTTAGTTGATATAAAGTGTATGTAGTTTGCACAGTGTGCTTGTCTGACTGCCGTGCTATTACCATGGCAACAGTATTTGGTCCATAAACAGGAGATTTAAATTTAGTTACGAGGCCAGACAACTCGCGTTCCCGTCTCAACACTCCGAAATAGCCCGGCCAATTTCCTTCTCCCAGACATTCTGCTAAAGCGGCGCTTCCTTTCAGGGACCCATACTATGACAGTCGGAGCCTTAAGACTAATAACAAAATACATCCCAATCCAATTTGAAAGCAATTTCATGATTGGAGTGTATATATTGGATTTTCACACACATGGAAGGGAACATCAGAGACAGCTGTAGATAATTTGATCACGGATTGTTAGCATGGGAAGTTTGTATTATTTCTTTCTCATGGACATTCTAAAGCAGACAAAATGCTATGTCATCGATACCAGTATTGCAAAGTGACAGTGAACAGGGAACCAATGTCAGTGACACTTTTGTTTTAACACAAACAAAAAACTTCAAGCTTTGGGGCTTGGCAACAACAAAAATATAATTTTGGACTGGAAAAGAAACTACATGTAATTTTGCTAACGTTTAACAATATTTCTTCCTGAATACTCTAGCTTTCATTTCATAAATGTCTACTTTCTCTTGTCTCCAGTGAGTTCGTCACCTCTCTATCTTTCTTTTGATGTCTTTTTCACCTTATCTTCATCTCTCTGTATCTCTCTCTTTCTCTCTCTCTCTGTCTTTCTATTCTGAAAATGTGTTTATCTTCCGTGTATCTCTCTCTCTCTCTCTCTCTCTCTGTCCCTCTCTAAAATAGATGACCAGTTTCTTTCTCTCAAATTGCATCTGATAAAGTCGATCATATTCCAACCACGTCGTGTTCATTCTCAATGTCCTCATATCTCACCTTTATACAGATAGAAGGAAGTAATTATAATCCCATATTGATATCTTGACACATTCCCTCAGCAGATACTAAAAAAAGAAGCTCACAGCAACATGCAGGAAGTATTAAAGGGGCATGTTCCTCGTATTCCAGAGGGCGCTCAAAATACGTACGCGCTGGCGGACGGTGCTATAGCAGCCTATTGACACCAACAGAATACGGCTCTTACGCAGATGGCTTGTTCCGATAACTACACTGGGGGAGACGTGCCCCTTTAAAGCGATATATTGGTAGAATACATCACCTACATTGTAGATCTGACAGGCACAGTAGGGTTATCAGGTGTACAGTATATCAATTTGAAATTTTCATGACAGTACATTCTAAGAATAATGCATTATGAATTGTTGTTGTTGGGTTAATGGGACATTTAAAGAATTACATTACATGATTACATGTAGATGTACGTAATTTATCCCTGCCCCCCCCCCCCCTCCAAAAAAATTAAATTGTTCACACTGCAATACCATGAATTTTAAGTAATTGAGTCAAAATTACGTGTAGCACAACCTCAGGCATCTCAAATCTGCAGGTTTATTTTCTCCATGACGATCTCTGAACTTCATCGAAAAATCAAAGTACAATGCATTAAGGCCTCTTTGCAGAAGACAACTCATAAAAGAGGTAATTTTTTTTTTTTTTTAAAGTGCATTAACACTTTATCTTTATAAAACGTTACAGCTTCTTAGAAGGGCAAGGGTCAATATCCTTTTCAGTGTGAGATATTTTCATTCATGATTTTTAAGAAAACACTCTTCAACCAAAACATTCGTCACATGAAAGAAACAAACAATATTGCTTGAAATTTCTCAGTATTGTAAATTCTAACTGGTACTATAATTCTATGAATCTTGGTTTGCATTTTATGGCACTGCTAATTGAGAGTAATTGAAATAGATGTCTTTGTTTGAAGACCCACACTAGGTCATACCATATGAATTGTTGTCTATTGAATACTGCCCACTGACCTCAAAGTTAACTGGTCTTAGATGTAGTTGTAAATGATTGTATTCATTTTGAAAACATTTGTCTCAGGTTTTCTAGTTATTTATATCATATTTGTTCATGTTTTCCTCATACTTTTTGAAGAAATAATTTTGTTTGTACACTGTATTTAAAACTCTGGCCTACGATATACATACTATGTACATGTATACATTGCATTTACCTTTTTTTTAATAAATATCTTTCTCATCGTGCCATGTCAAATAATTGATGATCTTCTTCATCATATTTTGTACGGAACCTATTCTTTACAAGCGTTGCTTTTTATTAGGTTTCATCATATTTCATTATCAAATATATACGTCTTCTTTTAAAAGCTGTCAATGACTTGATCAATAACTTAATTTGTAACATGTATCTACTTTCTTCTTGTGTGATTAGAATTTACAAAGAATTGTTTTATATTGTAATATTTGTATCGTGTGAAATATGGAAAACAATAAACTGAAACTGAAACTAGATGTACTGTGTATGTCCCCAATTTCTTGTACACATATACAAACAAAATCCTGCCATCTAGGACTCTCAGTCTCTCACCATCAAAATTTACTGGAAAAAATAAAGGCATCAAAACATTTCGAGTTTATTTTATATTTTAGGTTATCTTTTCCTGATGTTAAGATAAAAATTGCCTTCTTTGATATCTTCCTGTGGTTTATAGGAGTTTATGAAGGAAATACCAGTCCTGCCTGACCTGACCTCTGAATAAAGGAGTGAAAAACAATGATCATGACCTGACCTTATTGCCAGGTGACCATGCATCCCTTTTTGATAAGCAAAGGTGTTCATAAAGTGACCAGTTTAAAGGTGTTTGACTATTTACAATAGCAACCCCGTCCTCCTTTTGTAAATTTTGTAATACCATATCAGTCAAAACAAATGATCTGCTGGAAAAAGATTTCCTTGGCACATCTGTGGCAAATAACGGGACAACTTGAATTAATTCAGACAGGTATCTTCGTTTTGATTGAATTCATAATAAACCAGTTACTATTATTACACAGATCCTCTCGTCAAACACTCCAAAGGATTCCTGACATAGCAGTTGTTTTAATGTAATGTTGTGAGGGTGGGGAGGGGTGGGAAAGGGTGGATTTTTAGGGAAAGGGGTGGATTTTTATCGAAGATGATGCCCTTTAAGTTTTTGTGCGTTTGTTTTTATCTCACTGGTTCATACAACCAATCTACTTTAGGATAAACAATCCAGAATAAATCCTAGCAATTTTCTCTCAAAACACGATTCCAATACCAGACCTCAAGACCCTCTAAAGTGTTGGGAGCCCCAATTTCACCAAAAATTTAACGGCAAAATTACACTTAAATTGAATTATAATGTGAAAAAGGATGTCATTTATGACACACTTCTGCAAAGACTTCCCCCCAGAAAATGTGTTTGAAGACAAAATATTGATAAAAGACCACATAACATGGGTTTTCTGTTGTACGTAGAAAACCTCAATTGTGTATTCTTTCACCTAACAAATTTGTTTTGCAAATCCTTGCAAAAATATGTCTTAAATGATATCCTCCTTACAGTACATGTATGATACAATTTAAGACTTTAAGTGAAATTTTGCCATCAAATTTTTGGGGCTCCCAACACTTTTGAGGGGCTTTGACAGACATTGCAATGATTGATTACTTCTTTTTTTTCTTACTTACCTTGGCATGTCCCCGTAAGGTGACCTCCACAGTCTTGACTTTCATGGGTTCAGCCAGCGTGATGACGACTTCCCCGGCAACGTGCTCCTTAGCCGTGAAGACGTCCTTCTTGTTGGCAAATAGAACATGGAAACCTTTGATCACTCCCATTGTGATGTCCTCGTCTAAAACTTTTAATCAGTCCCAGAAAAATGAGACCTTCAATTTGATAGAAGTCGTTAGTGGCAACTGGCAACTCTTGGTGATGTTGCGGTGTTCTTGTCTAAAACTCTAAATCAGTCCCAGAAAACGAGACTTTCAATTTGATAGAGGGTGTTATAGTGGCAACTCCTGGTGATTTGGCGCAGAGTTTCGACAATTGCCAACAAGCCGAATGTTACTTTGTTCTTAGTAAAGAGATAAGAATTAGACTGAGCAGGATGCAGCCACCTTTGCTACAATTCCTTCGGTCATAGATGTATCCAAATATAGAGACAAAGTTTAGTTTGTTTCACTTCTCACGAAATAAGCATGTTTCTCTCATTTACCAGAATATTTAAAGAGGGGTTAAAGAAAAATTGAGAATATTCCTAAAGCTTGTAAATTCTCCTCTGCAACTGGCAGCACAAAATAAAGACTGCGATACAGTCCACACAGACATAGAGATTTATACTGAAATACGAGAGTGATCTGAAAATAAGAACATGGACAGTCGTCCGTCCGGAGCTACAATGTATCGCAATCGTCAAGAGATTAATGTTTGCATGGAGCGGTGTCAAGTGCAAACTAGAGTATCAGTTCCTCCAGTGATGTTCTTTATCATCCACAGCGACTAGTCACAACCTATTGCAACATAATACCCTTATGTTTTATACATATAGCTCGCTTGCTTTTGATGGTGCGTCAGATAAGAAATAAACAGTAGCTGGTATCCATGGAAAACAGTGAAAGACAATTCCCTTTAATTAAAAATCCACCTCTAACGAGTGAGTGATCTCATGCCAGATAAGAGCAGATGGATTAATAGAATATAGCACCATAGTGTCTTGGTTATAATTTGAGAACATTTGATAGACTAGTCACTACAGTGCTACTGGCTGGTTGATTTTATGTAGCTCTTTCTCCTACGCATCGCTTTCGCCTCTTTTGAGCCGTTAATCTCGTCCAATGACTACTGGAACACGAGGAGGCATTTCCGAGGATGATCCTGTTAATGTCAGTGATATCCTTCGAGGGACGTCATCAGAGAAAGTGCGTTCAACGGCGCTAATCCCCTCCTAAAACCAAGGATCTCCCTTTATAGAGAGGATGATCAAGGGAAGTTTTAGATCAGCACAGATCGATTAGCAAGAAGTCCATTATTAAACTGTTTTCCGCCTCAATCTACATGTGCATTGTAGATGAATAGAGGAGCGGTCCAGTAACAGTTTCTTGATCCCTGCTTCACTTGTCACTTTCTCCAGTATATCCGATAGTCTTGTTCAAGAGGCAAAGAGGCGAGCATCTATTTAAAAGGGAAAGTGAAAGATCTCAATGAAAATATGACATAAAAATTGAAGTATAATAAGACAAGGTAGTTTAACAAAATGTACATGTACTTGGCATTTTAAAACACTGCTTTTGAAGAATTTGAACAAAGGAGCACACATTAGTGCATCAGGCACACGCCTGCCTCAACTATTGTTTGAAATATTTTAGAAAGATTTACTTTGAGCTAAACATTCTTTTGAACATAATGCCCAATTTGAAACACCATTGTTTTTTTAAACTACCATATAATTTTAAAACCCATTAAAACCATCATTGTTTGCTCATTTTGTTTGTTTTTTGTGGTTAGTGTGCGTGAGCAACCTGTTGCTGCGTCTGTGACAGCCTGGAAGTAAGGAGAAGCATTTAAACCTGACTAATTCAATGGTGCTTCAGAGTGGGCTTTACACACTAAAAAAAACGGCAGTGTATCGGCCAGTGTTTCATAGAAACCACACTCCAAAAGTGGATTTTTTTAAATTCTAGTCTTTTGTCTTGTTTACGGGCACATGTCGTTGTCTTGCAACTTCCCACGAAGCTCTGAAAACGTTCTATACCAGTGCATGTATTGTAGCACAAAACTAATCACGAGTGAAGAAATATTGCTCGCCTATAGGGTAATAAATCAAGTGTATGACATTTCCCTCCATAATTTCTAGAATACTGTAAATTTTTCATGAAGAAGCTGAACATAAACCATCATTTGAGTCTAAAGAATTAATTTCTGTCACAGGCAGCAAAAACAATGACATAAAAGTGGAGAGCAATTAAGCATTATAATGCTTGATTTAAAAGGGTTTTTGCTAGCATGTACATGAGTAGCTTTGGCAAAATAAACTACAATACATGAAAATTGATGCAAGAAAATATCATTTTTACAAACCAAAAGTAGAAGAAAAAAATTGGCCAGAGTCTGGGGTAACATGAGGATGAATTATATCATATTACTATTTTTAATTCTGTCAACTTGAAGAACTAGGAAACAATTCAAAATATCGTATGATAAGTGATTATAAACACAGTAGAAAGAAATTCAAGTATATATGAATATCATGTTACCAAAACTGATTCTATATTCTTTTTTTATCCTATAAACTAGTCATATTTACTAACAGGACCAACAGATATTTTACCCTTTCTCCATTAATATCATGTCAAACAATGTACAATGTGCAACAAGAAAGTTCTTACCTTATTCTAAAGAATAATTTCTGGCAGAATCCAGTTTAATCTGCTAACTTTTGTTTGCAGATGTTTTGGTTCTCACTCAAAATTTTGTTCTCCTTTTAGGTACATTGTACAATACACATCCATGCCTGTATGTATTGTGACTTGGAAGTTCTGGTGTCAATAGTGAGAAGGTTTTATGAACACAGTACGCATCATGACAATACATCTCAAATTCTATGGAAATATCTCAACTCTCTTTTGTGAAATACTAAAGAGGGGTTTTCCCTGTCAAATATCTTTGCATTCATAGTCATACAAGTACAGTGTATAATAGCTTTTATAGCTTACAGTAGGCAAAAATAGGAAGTTAAAAAAAGTATCTTCAAATTCAATTGATTATCTGCCCAAAAGTAAAAAAAACACTATGCTGAAACTCTAGCAATCTGGCGACAAAGGTGTTAACTGAGTTACTGTAAAGCACTAATTGAATGAGTAATTATGTGAATTTGGAACAGGTTCAATAATCGTACTGCTAACAAATGCTGTAACCAGCTTGTGAATCAATTAATTCCATTTTCCCAGATAGGAATAAACATAAAGCAACAAGTAAGACTAACTCACCTGTCACATGCCTGTACCCGGCTTGCCAATTACATTCAATCCACACACCTGTATTACAAGAAAAAAAGAAAAAAAGAATAAGCAATCGACGAGATCGACTCCGCTAGGTTCGGGCACACCACCACCACACGACACTTAGTCTTGACAAAATGACGACGGAGCTCCGTCTGACACTGACATGAGACCGAACTCTTGGTTCTTTAGTTCAGCGGTGGTTCATACACCCACCGCATTGGCTCGCCAGCCACAGGGAGCCTTATTGTTTCCTGCATGAGGAAGACGGACACATCCCCATTAATTAGGCCTGTCCTCATCAGCTCAAGTTTGCCAAATAACCCGCTATTTTTAACTATCCCGATCGCAAATTATCCAGTTAATTTGCTTCTTCATCAGCCCGAAGTTGCAATAAGTGGGATATTTGGTCAAGAAAATATCCCAAGATATCTTGGTCTTGATTCCAAAATATCCAGCTATTTAGGAAATAGCGGGCTAATTTGCGCCCCTTCGAGCTAGTTTGTGATGAGCGTATCGGTCTGGTGAACATGCAATTTTGAGCTTCGGGATAATATCCTGAGTCTGAAAATAGCGGGTTATATGGCAAACTCGAGCTGATGAAGACAGGTCTCAGTATATCCATCACCAGCCCGGAGACAGACGAACTGGTCTTGTGATACAGCTGGCACTCAAATGGAGAAATTGGCATTTGGGGGGGGGGGGGAGGGGGAGGGGGAGGGGTAGCACAAATTTCCTTTTTTTTTAACAGGGTATGATAAATGGGATTGGGGTGGTTGATATTTTCTTATAAATTAAAGGGATAGTTGACTTCTGTTTTCAGATCGCAAATGCCTTCAAAGTGCATGGTTATTGCTCTTATTCTTATCAATGACATTTCTACATGTAGTGCCCTTATAGGACCTAAAATTGCTAAGAAGATAATTTTAGACCCCAAAATGTGTGAAATTTAGCCAATACAATCATACCAATTCAGCTCCATTTTAAAAAATATGGTGACCGTTAATTAATGAATAAATTAATAATAACAATACATGGGCCAGCTGATTGTGCGTAATACAACCAACACAAAAAAGCCAACATCAGCATTGGCTGAAATACAACGTAAAAGGCGTTTTTTGTTTTTCTTCAACGGCTTTCAACGGCTTTCAACGGCTGGTTCAAATTATCTAATATTTGTGGTGAGTACACAAGTATTAGAAATCATTATTTTTATGGATATTTCAGCCGTCTCTGAACCGATTTTGATCAAACAAAGATGATTTTGTCAAAATTCAAAACAAAAAAATTTTGCGTAGTGCCCTCTGTAACAGAACACAACTATCCCTTTAATCTAAACTTTTAAGATGTTTAACAAAGGACCTGGATGACACACTTTTGTTTTGTTTTGTTCTGTTTTGTTCTATTTTGTTTTGTTTGTTATGTTTTATTACGTGTGGCTTTGTTTTGTTTGGTACTGTTTTGTGTTGTTTTGTTTTCAAAGATACAGAAACAAAGCTTCAAGTGAAATGAACCTAATTCTATTAGGTTCATGGTTATATACATGTATGTATACAAGCCTAAACTGAAAGTAAACATATCACCATAACCTTATAATATAATTTTAAGGTCACAGGACTAGACCGACAGGTGTCAGGTAGACTGATGAGTGACTACCCTTCAAAAGCATTCCAAGGGCCCCGCCTCTTTATGACGACAGCCCAACCTCTCATCACATTCATGCCTGTAGGATGTAAATGTCACAGACAAGTATCTAAGTATTACATGTACACTCTACAAGTGCATGTACATGTACTACACCTCCAAAGTATGTCATGTAAAGTACTCCAAAAAGAAATAACCACAAAAAATAATATGGAACATATATGGTGGTTATACTTGCTGGAGAAGAAAAATTGACCAAAAGGATTACAAAGAGACTGCTCAAAAGTATAGTTTGAATACCTACATGTAAGTCACTTTATATCCATGGTTTGAAATACCTACTGGTCATAAAAGGGAAGACATTGGCTGCAAGAATCAAATAGGAAAATGGGGAATTCTTTAACAGACAGTGGTTGGGGGGCACTGAAATGATTTTTGGAGAGGCTCTGGTCTTATTTGAAAAACAAAATATGGATTTCCAAGGCTTCTAATGGGGGGGGGGTGGTCAAGAAGGTCAAGAAGGTGGTCAAGACACTTTCTTTTTCTCATAATTTCCCCTCCATTTCCATTTCTCTTTTCTTTTCTGTTCACCCTGTGACTATGCCACTGTACAGAGTTAAGGGAAATACAGGGTCAATTAAATCAAAGAACCTCCTGTTATCTTCATCAAACTGTTGTGAAAAGGATCAATTATTAGAAATAAAAAGAAAGAAGAAAAGAAAGAAACAAGAAACAATGAACCAAGAAATGAAAAACTTACAAAAAGACAACTCCTCCTAGATTTATGCATACCAATAAAAACCCTGATGCAACATACAATGTACAGATATTAGAGTTGGTGGAAATCAAAGCAAATTTTGGGGAAATACAACAAAACAATTGGAATGAAAATCTAACCTGCCCTTGATTTACACGTGAACTGAACTTGAGATTATGATCAGAGCAATATCATGTGTTTTTGTCGATGATGAAAGGCCTAGATTTTGACCTGTTTCCTCTGAGTCTGAACCCCAGGCAAGGGGGGAGTTCTGCAAACCTTTTAGTCATTCATGACACAAATTAGTCACTCCTGACTGGTGAAAGCCATTTCCAGTATAAACAGAACATGAAGCGTGGGAATTCACATCAATTTAAAGAGATCCAAATTCCATATAGATTTGTGTATTGTAAACCAAAAATAGGGTATAAATGACCGAATTGTGACATTGTTGACTTTCTGTTCCGATAAAGGTACTTGAATGATGAAAGTAATTTCCAGTTCAAATAAAACCAAAAAAGTTGGGATTCATGATAATGGGGTCAACTTTATATGTATTACAAAAAGGAATAAAGACATTACATGTAACGACAATCCTGAATTTCATGTCTACTTTTTCTGTTCACGTATTTATATAAATTATTAATCACATTCCATTGCATATTTCCAGCAAATTACAACTCTCCTGATGAAATCTGTTCCTATCATTCTTTGGCTAGAGGGATTACTGAGGTTTTATGGTAATTAATTGTTATTGGATCATCATAGAAACATCTTGTCACCTACCCAAATCAATATATCAAGACAGCAATTGGCCAAACCAAGATCAATAATGCAAGAAATATAAGAAATTAAACATTCTGGAAGATATTTTTTTATTAACCGATCGACATCAGCAAAAGTATAGGAATTTCACAAAGTTCAGTTTGCTTTATTCAATACTTTCATTAAAAATATACAACAGTTAACAAACTAAAACAAACACATGAAAGCTAGAAAATAATATCAATATATAGCATGAGAATAACTTTAAGCAGATAAAATAAGAACTAGGAGCAAAGAAAAAACACAATTACTTTAATGAAAGTATTTGGAGACGAGGCAGGGAGGAAGGGCCTTAGGGAAAAGTCTATATCTACAGTGTATGTAACTATAATATAAGATTTTTTAAAACAAAAACTCAGTTGATAATGAGGGAATCCCTCTATGCCTGGCCGGTTTAGAGTGTACCATACAAGCATTTTAGCTGTCTAATTTTGCTTCTTCTTGCAACTGGTATTAAAGCCTTGCGTGTTGGCAAAGTGGAAATGGAGGAGAGGAAGTATTCTCTGTGATGCGTTTCCAAAAGGAAACGAAACAAGCCCTTGAACCGGTCGACGGCAGCTACAGAAGGCCTGTCCTCATCAGCTCGAGATTGCCAAATAACCTGCTATTTTCAGACTCTGGATATTATCCCAAAGCTCGAAATTGCTTCTTCAACAGACCGATGCACTCATCACAAACTAGCTTGGACGGGCGCAAATTAGCCCAATATTTCGCAACTAGCGGGATATTTTGGAAACAAGACAAAGATTTCTCGAGATATTTTCTCTACAAAATATCCTGTTAATTGCAACTGTGGGCTGATTAAGACGCAAATAAGCTGGATAGTTTGCGATCGGGAGTGTTAAAATAGCGGGTTATTTGGCGAACTCAAGCTGATGAAGACAAGCCTAGAGTGTGGGATAATCTCTGGTAGGATCATGACATACTGACCAAGAAAGAATCAGTCAAAAACAAATGTTAAATGTACCAAACAGAAAATGGTGTAGCATGAGCCCAGCTATTGAGGGGGCACTGACATCATACGAAGGGGTAGAGGGGATTACCAGTTTTAATGTGTTTATGAATTGTGAAATTACAAGGCCACGTACTGATTAGTGATTACAGGGTCAAAATCCAAATAGAAAATGGTCCTATCATTTTCTTTTCACGTTCATTTTCTTATCTACCTTTCTTTCTTTTTCCATATTTTTTTTCTTCATTTGTTCAATTGTTTTGCAGTTCAATGTGGGTGGGGTCATATCCCCTGAAAGACAAAGATTTATCTGGGATTGTCAAAAAGGAAAGGGGGGGCAAATGTTAATATCGGTGGTGGAAATCCACAATCGCTGGGTATAATAACCTTTAGCAACTGTAGAGCGAAACCTGTATGAATACAAAGCTGGGTAGTTACTGTTGGAATCATAATAACATGTTTGTTACCTGTCTTTATAAGCAGGTAATCTAAGTACGGATTAATTTTAATTGTAGTTTTAATGAGCAATAATGATCAAAAGAATAATCAAAACAAAGTCTTAAAATAGTGGTTATTTATTTGACAGGTGATCTTTCTAAACTGGTGGATGCTTTTAGAGCAGGAACTGCTTTAATTTTTGTTTAAAAAGTGGGAGGGGTTGCCTGTTTTTCCCTGATGTGGTAGTTCTATCCATATTTTGCCTACATTGTGCGACATATAACACTTTATATGTGAGTGGATACTGTGTGATATATTGTCATCTACTGAAAATAACATCTCACGATTATGTGACTCAGGTGGGGATTAACAGAGTGACTTCATAGTTACTGTAGTGATGAAAACAAAGTTATTAACACATCATAGATGAAACAATGAACAGAGAATCAGAAAATTCAAGGAAACAGTTATCTGTGCATGTATTGTCTATGTAGATCCAAACAAACAAAATAAAAAATCAGATATATACAGTGGTGGATCTAGGGGGGGGGGGGGCACAGGGGGCATGTGCTCAAAAAAAATAAAAAATAAAAAATTAATGCTCACTACCCCCCCCCCCCCCCCCCCCCCCCCCCCCAAAAAAAATGAATGTAAATATGTGTCTCCTCATGCAAATCGATAACTTTCTATTTTGGAAGGGGGAGGGCGTTTGTACCGTCATAAATTTGTCTGTGGTGTCTGGGATTTTTTTAATCAAAAACTCTTCTGAACATGAACACTACGAGAATCCTTTTTAGCCATCAGGAGGCAGACTTGACAAATTTGTTCAGACTTCTACCAAATGAGATAACCATACTTCTTGAGGCATGTATACTCACATCACTGAAAATAATTGTCATCTCAATTTCCACTTCAACTCATCAAATCCACAACCACCAGTGCACCACCATCACCATCATTATAATTATCCCACTCGAGATCGCAGGCTGCACATCTCACTTGCCAAGAGAGCGGAGTCGGAGTGCATACCTCGCCTCGCAACCTGGCGGAGGGAAAGTGCTCACCGTCGAGATCGTGCAGGCCTACTTCCGTATCTCAGCGTCTGAGAGATGATTTAGTCATCTCTAATCCTTGTTTACGTCTAAATTAATGTTTCAAGTTCACTTTAGAAGCTCTCTCATGTTCAAATGTTGCACTATGAAATGTTCAACAAACAAATTGACATAAATTGACAAGAAAGAGAAAGAACGAAAAGTAAGAAGTGATGGAATACTCACAGAGTACGGGGATGATCACAACACTGAACAGGTGCATTGACGCATTAAACAGCCCAGCTGATCTATCTTGGGTCATGTTACACGTTGTGCATGCGACCGCGACAGGCAAATGAATGCAGAATAGCGTCATCTTGAGTTCAAAGCAGTATATCAATCAATCAATCGGATCTTCTTCATCTTCTTCTTCTTCTTAATTCTTCTTCTTCTTCTTTTTTGTCTTCTTCTTCTTCTTTTTCTTCTTCTTCTTCTTTTTCTTCTTCTTCTTCTTCTTATTCTTCTTCTTCTTCTTCTTCTTCTTCTTCTTCTTCTTCTTCTTCTTCTTCTTCTTCTTCTTCTTCTTCTTCTTCTTCTTAATTCTTCTTCTTCTTCTTCCTTTTTCCTTCTTCTTCTTCTTCTCCTCCTCGATCCTTCTTCTTCTTCTTCTTCTTCTTCTTCTTCTTCTTCTTCTTCTTCAATTCAATTCAATTCAGAACTTTATTTCAGACTCAACTACACAAGGCAGAGGCCCATAAAACATATGTTACATAGATATATAGGGAGTATAAACATGATGAGTATAATAACAACAAAACTATACAAAGAGTATAACTAAACTATACTAGGTCTACAGTACGTACAAACAATCTAAACTCTAAGAGTAACATGTAACCTGCAAGGTTGATAAAAAAACACATAATAAACTAACTCTAAGCTGTACCTGTAACTGTAAGATTAAAATAAGTACATGTATAACAATCAATAACAATCTATTGAAGTTGTATCTTGTAACAATCTGTCTCTGTTCAATTAACCAGAACGATAAACCTATAATAAATAACTATTATAAAAAACAAACAAACAAGGATACTGGAATCCTTGGTAACAGGAACATAATGGTCAATTGCCATGTGTCAGCAGGCTATTCAGCCAAAATCTCCAGAGGCCCGATGTGTACCTAAAATAACTATACGAGGGGTTCACTAACATCTTTAAAATACCATTCTCAGACACATCCACTCTCTGGATGAACTTATACATAAGATTTCGTAATACAGCCGAACAGGCTGGAACATTCAACTCAGCAAACATTTGACTAGCACTAAAGTATCTAGGTACCCTATAAGAAGCATTCTCATGGCATCTTCTTCTTCTTCTTCTTCTTCTTCTTCTTCTTCTTCTTCTTCTTCTTCTTCTTCTTCTTCTTCTTCTTCTTCTTCTTCTTCTTCTTCTTCTTCTTCTTCTTCTTCTTCTTCTTCTTCTTCTTCTTCTTCTTCTTCTTCTTCTTCTTCTTCTTCTTCTTCTTCTTCTTCTTCTTCTTCTTCTTCTTCTTCTTCTTCTTCTTCTTCTTCTTCTTCTTCTTCTTCTTCTTCTTCTTCTTCTTCTTCTTCTTCTTCTTCTTCTTCTTCTTCTTCTTCTTCCTTTTTCCTTCTTCTTCTTCTTCTCCTCCTCGATCCTTCTTCTTCTTTTTGTTTTTTGTTTCTTCTTCTGTTTTCCTCATATAATATAAACGGTTTCTCTTTTCTGCATAATTTCTGTGAGCTTAATTAGCACAAACGAGCTGTGAAAATGTCGGGGGTGAATAAAAAAGGGAAGTCAGTTAATTTGTTGGTAATTGCAGCTTATCACAATTATAATATATTATAAAAAATGAAGTTGTTGGTGATTGCCGTATTTCGCTCAACAACAAGAACAACGACAAATACTTTGCATTGTTGGTCACGTTACTTGATGATCACATGACTATTAGTCTAGCGGAAATCAGTCAGCAAACACGAACGAAGTCTCAGATTTACCGACAACATGACTGCCTTTACATTAAGTTTTCTCTGGTTATTAATCATTTCAACTATTACAGTTGGTGTTTTATGTGGCGAAGAGTCAAGAAACGTAAGTTGATATTCATTTTTGTTATTTTAATGACCAATTTTGGTTGATTTTTTCTTACGTTGATCGCGACGTGGAAGGGGCAGATTCTATCGGCTCGCTATTGAGTGGTCGTCGGGAAGCTTTAGTAGGGTGTCTGATCGCGCACCCGATGTTGTGTGCTAAAATTCTTCCCATAGAGATTACACGCATCCCTATGCAGTCTACGTGCATTGCGCGACCATGCAAAAAAAAGTCAATTTTTTTTTTTCAATTCGAGATTCAAACCTTTATCTGTTGTGATCCTGAAGGTGATAATCAATAAATGAGGTGTCATATTAAAGAGCAGGTAAATTCCAATATTTCTAAAGGGGCGTAGCCCCCGAAATTCTAAAAATATCTTGGTCAAAACAGCAATTGAAACATTGTGTCCTGGCTAACTCTGAGGTTTGTCACTTTTGAGATATGACGCCCTGATCGATAAGTAGTCCCAGTCCTAAGGAACAATTCTATGTGCTTATATTTTCGCTAGCCCCCAGGGATCACAACTGATAACAGTATAAAAATACCCTTCTCGCTATTTGGTGGATCAGCTAATTAGGGGGCGTGCGCTCCGCTCAGTCCAAACCATGGTTACATCGCGTAACATCTCCGCGCACGAACGAAACCCCAAATTCAAGTATGGGTGGCCATTCGCGGCATAGAACCCGGAAGTGAATACACGTTATAGTCAATGGCAATATCGCGGAGACATCTCCGCGATATTGCCATTGACTATAACGTGCATTCACTTCCGGGTTTATTGTGCGACGAACGCCAACCATACTAGTCAATGGCACATGTCGCGGAGACAGCGTAGCTCAAGCTGCAAGTCGCGGATTGGCTTAGCAGCATGCGTACGATATGCATACGCTTGCATATCGCGCGATACAGCTGTTTGGCTAAATTTAGCAAAACAACATCACTCTGCGTAGACGTCTTTTTCGTCGATTTTGACCAAAATGATATGAATATACCAGCGTTTTGGAGGGGCTGTAACTTTTGATAGAAACATCGGTGAGACTTGAAATTTGAAATGTATTATTCTGATAACATCTTTTATTCAAATATCAAACAAAAATGGTGAAAAACGATCCCAAATTGAAAATTGAAAAATCGTTCAGACACCCTAGCTTTAGCGACAAGTGTTGTTCAGGGTCCCGCTGCGCGCTGTCGAACACTTGTGTCTGATCTGTGAATTAGGTTCTAGGGTCTATGTCAGAAGATCAGCGTATAATAAGTGAAAGTGGAAAGGGTACATTTGTTTAATTAATGTTATACGTGTGCCTATTTGCCCTGTTTTGTGCATTTTCATGATGTGTGCACGTGTGATGCATTTTTTTAAAACTCTTGTTCAAGTATTTTGAGAGAGAATCTATTATTGTGATTCATTTCATGTTGAGGGTTTTATTATTAAAGTCTGGGTATGTTTTGTAACTTCCCAGGAATAATGAGAAGGAAAAACAAAAGCTCTGCCCCGATAGACACTGTACACAGTCTACACTAACAGGGTCTGACTCTGAGTTGATGGCATTTACGTTTTGCTTATTTGAACAAGACTTCAATTCATGACACGATGTAGAGACTAGTGTCTCTGCGTCAAGTTTAGATTGGATCCAACATAATTGTCTGGGACGAGCTATATCAAATCATCGTTGAACTGCCTTATTTGGAGCAGTTCAAGGTGGCTCTTGAATCAATTTAGTTTCCTTTTCAGGAACTGTACCGCATAGAGCTATATATAACAACTCTATGCTTTATCCTCATCTAGATGCTGAACAGGCGTTGATGAGTATCACCATAGAAGTAGAAGTCTATTGTTGTTTTGCACTAATAATGGAAAGAAATTTGAGAGGATTAGAAAAAAAAGCACTATTCGTATAAGAGTAGGGGGAAACCTCTGTGTAGTGGTCCACCTGCACACCCCAATCAGGGCCATGTATATACATGTACAGCATCTGCAAGGATCTTCAGTATTGAAGGGGAAGATTATCTTGAAGAAGAATAAAGAGTTTTTAAAGGCAATCTTTACATCGGTGCAACTTATCCCCATCGCAATAACATGCACTCTTTCTTTTTCACATTTTATCTCACAGGTAACGGTCACCTACAATGATGGCTGTGACATCCCTGAATGCAAGGACGTAAAAGGGCCTTTTTACAACCTTGTCCACTTCCGAGCGAAAGGGACGACGGACACAATCCACCATGTTTGGAGTTCCATCGGAGCGCCGAGTCTGCTGGTCGCGAGAACGAAGACCACGGCCATAATGAATGTGGATTGGAAGAAAGTCATCGCTAGGGAGGGAGGAGCTATCACTTTCAGCCCCGATGGAGATGTGTTTTCAGTCTCAGCCTTTGTCATATCAAGGGTATACAGCTCTGTTCCTTCTAGAATCATAAACTAACATTTGGTTGTTTTTATTTTTCTTTTATTATTATATATTTTAAAGAACCATTATGATATAGAGTACCGAAGTGCTAACGTCATATTCGGCCGTCATTCAGGTGACTGGTTCCAAACAACAGAGCCTACGCATGAGGTGTACCTTGATATTATTCAAGCAACAGGCTGGAGCAGGGCAAATTCAATGTTTGGCACAAAATTGTTTGGAACCAGCAACCTTGACAACGTGGCTAATATGATGTTGCACTTTGGTACTCTATTGTAAGGCGTGCTCATATGTTTCAGGATTTCATGATTATCTTATTCTTTAAATGTTCTTGAGCTCTCCCTCTGGATCACCTCCCATCTTCCAGATGGTACTAGTAGGTCCGTAGAATCTATTAAAAAAGAATTATTAGAATTGGAAGATAAATATGCTCAGATACATAGACTTAATCAGAATAATATAGTATAAGAGGTAAAGAATGATGAGGGTTTTTTTTTTTAATTGCTGATACATCATATTCCTCTTTAGATTCTTTTGTAACTTAACATCATATTCCTTTCCCAAACAACCTGTACACTGGTCACTGGATACTGGAAAAATACATATCTGATTAAAAAATAAGTTGAAATATATTCATATGTACAAGTACAAGTGGTTGCTTGAGTAGTTTCTTTAAAAAAATCTAACTTATTTATTTTTTGTTACAGCTGTTGGAGTATGATGATGAAAAGGATACAGCAGACATCACAAAGGTCAACGTTACGCGGACAGTGGACGTATCTGATCTGATGTGGTCAAATGTCACCATCAATAGCACAGAAAACACAGCCCTCTTTAGCACAGTGCCAAGTATGCCGCCAGCAGCTGAGAATGGATCCCTGGCTTTAAAGGTATATAGTGTAAATGCAGAAATATATTTGTGGTACATTAATTTTTCTTGAATTTCGTGCTAAGATCGGCAAGCGCAAAATTTTAGAACTTGCGAAAATATAAGCACGACTTCTTATGCATGTTTTGAACGAGCTGAATTGCGTGCAACATGAATTTAAGGACCTGCAAATATGTTTTGGGATCGCTCAGCAGTTTTTGGGGTCACTCCTCTAAATGTTAATGATAATTTCTTGAAAGAGATACAGCAGGATCCTTTTAGAAAATAGTCCTTTTACTTACCGGATGAAAGATTGAATCGTGTACTACTTTCATGATTACTTTCAGATTCTATGATTGCTCATTTCATGTTATAATGTTTCAACTGTATGTGTAAGTTTCATTCTTTTGAATAGGACAAATTGAACAACCTTTTAAAAACAAAAGATTAATGTTCCATCTGTTTCAGAATGACCCTTAACCTTTTAAATGTCTGCGTTGTTATTATGAACCTCAAAGCCTATGATCATGGCAATGATCTGTGGTCCTTTTCTTTTGCCCCCATATTTATATTTTATCTGGGGTATTTTGCGATATCTCAAAGAGTACATCAATAAGCCTTATTTACATTCAAGCTTATTATACTTCACATGTCTGTATCTTGTAACGTACAGATAATTGAGTAGGATTTGTGTCCTACTTTTTTCATCCTCACTAGCCATAAAATTTTATTTTCGCCATGGCCTTTTTAAAGCCTATATACACTAGTTTGACCAGGAGGGATTAGACCTCCCTGCGTGGTCATTGGCAGGTAGAAATCTCATCAAATAAGCTCTCAATTAATATAAGAAAAAGGGGACCATGGGGGATTGACGGGTACCGCTTAGGAATTGTTGGCTATGTAGAGGGCGCAAATAGCTACAAGTAGTGCAGTCCCACTTTAAAGGGAGTTTACCATGTGTGAACAATGCTTTTCCCCCATCTATTTCAACATTCATCTTGTACATTCCACTCTAGGTTCAATGCTTTGGTGTCGAAGGCAGGAGCAAAGATCTACCTCATTTACAGCACTTGCCCAACACCACCGAGTTTGCGCTGGTCCTTGACAACCTGGAACAGAACTACAACAGCACCCGGTATGCATTGGAGATGCTTCTCGTGAGGGATCAGCAAAAACCTAAGCAATCGGGCATCAATCTCAAGAGTATAGCCACCATAGATGATGAATACACACCTGCTGTCTTTAAAGTAAGTAGACTCGGTATATATAAACATGTGTATATATATATATATATATAGAACAAATGATTAAATTTAGATAATCCTCCTTCACGGCAATATACAAATAATAATTAAAACGATTGAAATAAAAATCAGCAGTTAGAGGCACAGGGAAAAATTAGTAAAACTTGTTTTTTTAATTAGTCAACCCCCCCCCCCCCCCCCCTCCCTCCCCTTCATACAGAATACTAGATCTGCCCCTAAGTAGATATTATCTGTTAAACAGGCACGGTTATTGCTAGATGTTGGTCTGTGTGGATGTAACAACCCCCATTCAAATTTTCCGTCAGAATATATAAAGTTTGATTTTTCGTAACTTTTTCATTGAAACATGCATCAATGGAACCTGAGCATGAAGACCACTTGTCTATTAAGATCCTTTTTTTTTTCCTGTTGTCTGCTTTCTGTTCTTTTGTACAGGTTTCACTGTATTATTTTATAATTGGTCCCCTTGAATTCATCTGTATATTTTCTTTTTTCTGTTTGAACAGACATATGAAGTGGTATTAAACAATACCAGTCCGTCTGACAAAGGAAGTTTTATTCAGTGGAAACCAATCACATACACCAGCACCGACAGGAACACGGAAGCTTCCAAACCTGTAAGTTTTTTTATTTATTTATTTCTGATATGTATACAGGGTGGCACATATCACCTATTTGGTGGTCTTCCGTGAGGCCCTCATGTCAATGTTGTTATGACTTTGGCTAAGATGTCCTTTCAAACTTTCTTTCATTCAACTTGTAAGGGCTAACAAATAACAGTAATTGACACATACATCAGTGCATTTGATTGGCTGTGAACACATTTTGTGATACAAGTAGCATTATGTTGTGGGATTTGATATTGCTATGAAACAGCCCTGGAGGTTGATTGCAACATTTTCTTACACGTCACCATTTTCTGCTATTCTAGTACTCTTGCAGTATTATTCCATCCAAAGTCTTAATAATGTTCCCTCCCAGTTGGTTCTTGGTTTCCCTCTTGGTAAACAACTGCAGTAATATTTTCCCATTATTTCTTTCTTCAATCTCAAACATTTAGATTAAAACCTATGCAGTAAATTCTACCAATCACTACATCAGCAATTACAGCATAGCACATTCCTTCTTTGATGATCTGTCTGCGTTGGATTTGGGAAGCCTCAATATCTCGTTTGGTATCGGTAAAGATGGCTTTTACAAAGCTACCAAATATTATGTGTGGTAAGTGAACCTGAATTATTTACAGTAGGCCTGTCTTCATCAGCTTTAGTTTGCCAAATAACCCGCTATTTTAACTATCCCGATTGCAACCAGTTAATCAGTTTACCAGTTAATTTGCGTCTTCATCAGCCCGTAGTTGTAATGAGCGGTATATTTGGTAAAGAAAATCGCCAGAGAAATCTTGGTCTTGTTTTAAAGATATCCCGCTATTTGAGAAATAGCGGGCGAATTTGCGCCCGTCAGAGCTAGATTGTGATGAGCGTATCGGTCTGGTGAAGACATACAAGCTTGGGGATAATATCCCCGAGTCTGAAAATAGGAGGTTATTTGGCAAACTTGAAGCCGATGATGACAGGCCTAGTTGCAATGTGGACGTAGACAAGAATTTATTGTTGTTGTTTTTGAGATACTATAGTACATGGACACCCGAAAAAGTTGTATTAAAAATGTGACAACCAGCTCAAAATCACCAATTAATTGCTATATTTTAATTTTTCTCTCTAGCTTTCAGGTAAGATAAGCACATGTAGCCCAGGATCCATGTTACTAAAAAAAAATGTAAAAATGTCTTGTTGAGTAGACTACTTTATGCACGCACATTTTCAGCTATATACATCAGAATCTAAGCAAACAAATACCTGTGACCATGGGAGGTGGAGGGGGGGGGGTGGATTGATAGTGCCCCATCCACTGTGCTTTTAGGTATAGTATGACATATTCTTCTGATACAATTAATCTATGGACAATTTTGAACACTATTCAAATTCCCATCCAGAACATGTATTGATGCCCTTCTCCTGGCCCCATTTCACAAAACTTGTCATCAGTGACAAATGGCAGTTTTTTTTATAAGCTAGTGAAATCCTTGCTTCCGATTGGTTATCAACAGATTTGTCACTGATTTTGTCATTTATCATTGATAAAAGGCTTCGTGAAACGCCCCCAGGTCTCTACTTCTCAATCTTCCTCCCTCTTTGCTCACCAATTGTTTACAGGAACAGCGTGGCCGGATACGGGACCCCGCCTAGCGACGGCCTCTCCATCCTCATCATCTCCATCATCTCCGTCGGTCTTGGTATCCCTGTCCTCCTCATCTTCCTAGGAGGAATCATCGTCGCCTGCCAGAAGAGGAGCGCTCTCAGTAAAGACAATTCCTTGACCAAGTATACCTCCATAAACAGCTGAAGTCGTTGTTTAGTGTGTGTGTGAAAGGGGCTTTCCTTATGATTATGAACACAGCAAGTGTGCGCAACATTGAACTGTACATCAAGGCCCCATTTCATAAAACTTATCATCAATGACAAATGACAGTTTTTTTTTATAAGCTAATGAAATCCTTGCTTGTAATTGGTTGTCAGCAGATTTGTCACTGATTTTTGTCATTTGTCATTGAAAAAAGGCTTTGTGAAATGGGTCCCAGGTGCCAGTTCCTTGAAAAGTTCCTAAGTCTAAGTTCATGGACATCTCTTAAAAGCTTGTGTTAATTAGATAACAAATTTTCCTATGGGATGTCCTAGAAGACTTCTGACAGTTTCGAGAAACTGTCCCCAGGTTGATTTTCATACACTTTTGTTTTATTGGCGCTCACTAAATTTGCATTTCATCAAAAGACTGTCGAAAATGTCATCTGTTGAGAGCCAGAAGGGTGTTGATTTATATACTTACTGGGAAAAGAAAAATCTCTATTTTGTGAGTGCTTAAAAGTAGACCCCATTAAAATCAAGGCGGTTTTTTGTTTAAACATCAGATAAAGCTTTGATTTTTATTTTATAGGCCTTACGCATCTCAACAAAATTGACTGTTGGGAGCCAGGAGGACATTAACTCTTTACTATAACATATATGTAATAACACAGAGATAGCCCCCTTTTGTTCTGAATAGACATTGTGACATTTTTTTCATTAAGATACATACTTACCCATATATATTTTGTTCTTAATTGTGAATCTCATTTCCAATTTTATAGACTTGCTTGTCTTTCAGGTGTTTTTTTTTTCTTTTGAATGATGCAATTTATGTACAGGTAATTTTTTTTTTTTTTAAATATTAAACATGCTCATGTGTCGCCAGTATTGCAAGATGTGATCTTTGTGCCACAGACATCACATACATGTAATTATGAGACTGTGTATGCTGTGGACAACTTTATGTTTATGTAGATTAATTGTATATGTATATCAGTATTTAAAGGTCATTATGTAACTTGGAATATTCGAATTGAAAACCAAAATGAAATGTCTTGAATAGTTTTGCTGCAAATATTAGAGTAACAATGGCAGTACTATATCAGGTACCTGTAACCTTTATTTAAGGTAAAAAAGTAAGAAATTGATTTCAACAGAATCAAACAAAATTTCCATCAAAGTATTATAGAATAAAGGTAGATAATGTGTACTAAATCAATGATAATAACAATAATATAGGGTTCTTGTATAGCGCATATCACATAATATAACGTCTTTATGCGCTTCCAAAGAGCTTTGGAAGTTATTACCCTAGCTTTAGCTCTGGCAGCCGTTATCAGTGCACAGTGCATGTCAAGGAATAATCCTACCAGGTACCCATTTATCTCACCTGGGTCAAGCGTGGCAAATGTAGATCAATGTCTTGCCAAAGGACATTAGTGCCGCGGTGGGATTCAAACAGCGAACCGTGTGATAGACAGTCCGGTTACATATCCACTCGACCAATAGTAAATTGTACATGAGCGATTTTATCAAAGATATCTTTTCTGGAGTGTTCAGTGCTCAAACTGAATCATCATATTCAACATTATCTTTAAATTTGTTTCAATAGACTTTCAGATTTTGGTGATACTGTGTTTAACTCCCACAAACATTATTATGAGGCCTTAAAATTGCTTCAGCCTTCTTTTAGTTTTCTGCACTGAGCCACAAAAGAATAGAGCGTTTATCCTCCAGATGAAAATCAAGAGATTTCCAACAATTTCTGAAGAATGAAATTTCATTTCTAGTACTCAAGATCTTGAAATCGGACTACTTGCTGAGAGCCAGAAGGGTGTTATGTGTTTTAAAATCATCCTTTAACAGAGTTACATGTATTGCCCTTCTGGCTCTCAAAATGGTAACGGCCAATCAAGATCAATGTTGCATGCACTCATTGTTGGCAAGGCTGACTATTAACCAATCAGAATTGTTTTTCAACTTTGCACTTGATTGCAAACCTTTGTGTCATGAGGACCTGTATATGTACGTCAAAACAGTTCTGTAGAAAGTAGAAAGTAAATCTAAGTTTATATGCAATACCATGATTGGAGTTTTCTGGTAATTAAGAGGCTATTCTGTTGACAACCCCCATGTCATTTATAGATACATGTGTGTACATGTAAATCTAGTTTAATTTTGTTGTAGTACTTAGATTTCTGTGGACTGTATTTAATCAAGGAATCATGAAATCTGTCAGGAAATTTTCTTTTAATCTTGCCAGGTAGAGTTTTGATCATTTTCTAGTACAAAGCTCATGTAATCAGTTTTATTTACAAATTTTGTACCGGTATATGCATTCACTTTCATGTTTTTTTTTCCTTCTCTTTTTTTTTCTTCTTCATTTTCTTTATTTCACTTCAGTATACTGTGCAATGTATGAATGAAGGTTTCAGGTTGTGCATTCATGATATGCAAAATAGTAACCAGCAATTATATTGTTAAGAAATGAATAATTCTGAAATGTAGCTTGCTGATGGCTGCCATTTTCATGTAGGATTATTTATAATTCTTCTTTTTTTTGGGGGGGGGGAGCATTTTTTTTCTATTTTATGAACAAAAATATATTTGTTTCTAGGGATTAGATACATATCTTAATACCCAATATATATCAATACCCAATTGTATAATCTCAATATACAGTAGAAACTTTTTAATATTAAAAGAGAGAAGTTATAACAATCTCTCATTGTATGAAGGTAATTTTGCTAGTTTCTCTTCTTTAAAAAAAACATAATTAAACCCCGATATATTACGTGTCTAAATAATTTTTGTTGTTCTAAAAGAGTTTGTTATGACAAGATTCTAAAAAAGTTATGAGCAACATGTACCTATTTGTTTTATATGTTACGTCTCTCTGCGACTTAAAAAGTGCCTACATTTTGCAAATTGTCTTGTACAGGTACATTGTATACATAAAATGTTAAATTAATCTGAAAGAGGCGAGATGATTTGTGTATATCATTTGAAATTTGAATGCAATGAATAAAGTATGATTTTTGTAATAAAATATACAAAAACTGTATCTGTATTTTCACTCTTATTTTTGAAAATTTGTGTTGAGTTGTTGATATAATTAGATTATTATCGCTAATATAGTAATGTCTCTGCTGTACATTTTTTATTTAAGCTTTTATACAAGTATGTCACATCTTAAAGAAATTACAAAACTGGCAAGTGTAGGAATAATTTAGTTTTCAATTGTATGTGCACGCACTTTGTGACCAGTTCTTGCGTTACCTTTTTACAATACCACATGTTTGTTGAATTGTATATTATGTAAAGAAAATATTGCTGAAATCTTCAAATTAGCGACAGATACTGACAAAAAACTTGACACAAATGTTGTCATCACAAAATATAGATCAATTTTTATTTAATGAATGAATACTTTTTTTTATAATATAAAGGATTACTTATTAATCATCAAAGTGATAGAAAAAGTGACTGTCTTGAATAAAATATTTTACTATAATTTCATATATTTTCATAAAATGTCTCTTCTCGCAGCACACAGGTGATGTTCATGAAAGAAGCATAAAAATCACAGATTTTCCTTCTTTGGAAATGATCATATACAATAATTATAAGTCTTCAGTTACAATCTATAAAAGTGGCAAGAAACCCTCTTAATTTTATAAAAAATTTGTGTCTGAATTGTTATTTTCAAAAGACATTTTCATCATTTTATATTCGTCATGTAGAATGAATCTTGTGTGATCAAAATTAGACTGGCACTATCATTCTGTGGTAATAGAGAAAGAGAAAGAAAACAAAAGTTCAATCTTTCGTTGAAAAATTACAAAAACACATTTGGCAAGGTCTTCAGCAATAAGAAGAAAAGAAAGAAAAAAATATCAACATAAGCAATAAAACCATGATTAAACAAAAGATTGCATATTAGTTAAATATATGCATCATTCATGACATTTGAATTGGGTAGAAGAAAATAATGTGCGTAGCATGGTCTCCTAAACAGAAATACTTGTCGTTTAAAATCAGCTGATCGGGCAATAAAGTGTTTTATTAATGTTCTTCTGGGTACTCTGAAATAACCAACAACAAATTATATATGAGTATGAATATACTTAAATTCTATACAGGAAGGAAAAAAAGCCAGTATTTAACCCCCAAGTCAGATGGTCACTCCATCAAACGGGCTCTAAACCAACCGACTAAAAAATCTTGGGCATTATAAGGTTACTATAAATTTCTGTTCTGTTTTCGACTGACCGGTCGGTGTTGGTCTTGTCAGTGTGACACGGGTATCAACCTATTGCATACATTTATTAATGGAAAATACATGTACATACCAGGAGGGGTTCTAGTAGAAAAATTAGGTGGGGGGGGGGGTGCCATCATTTTCAACATGCCTTGCAGAAAATTAGGGGAGGGGGCTTGACCTCCCCAAACCCCCATACAATTGCTATACTAATACATACATCCATACAATGCACACACCCAAGTTGCATACAAGATGAACAAAATACTATAAATGAAGTAAAAGTGAAATTCTCAAATTTGCTATTGATGTGCGTTAATTGCATATTCTATAAACCTTAGGAAATAGTGGACTATGTAGGCTAAATATTCCTTTACATTTTTTTCAATACTGATAATGGAAGATATTTTCTCATTTTTCTAACATCATATTTTCTAAAAAGTGAGTGTAGAATGTATTACATTTGAACATTTCATTCATTAATTCATTATTCTATTCAATTTTATATTCATCTGATAAATATCACTTCTTTTGTAGGAAAAAGAAAAACTTTATATTTTCAATCTTCACTCTGCGTTCATGAATGTCAAAGCATAATTCATTTGATTTGTTTCTTTATACGATGTATACGATTTCAGTTCATAATTGTAATGCATGATTTACGTGAGCTGATTATAGAATTACATTTGGCAGTTTAATTTGGCCAACTTTTAAAGAGTTCTTATACAAAAAATTAGATCATTTCTACAAGCAGTTGTAACGAAAAATATCTACATGAATTTCCATATGACGTCCACGTCCTGTACTTATTCAAAGAAGTTAATCATCATATGAACAACATGATGCAAAATTACTCCAAAGATGACAAATGGGAACAAAGAAAATAAACAGCAACTAAAATACCTCTTGAACAGAAATGAGACATGTTCTTATGTATCTATTGGACTGTTTTTCAAAGTATGCTTTTACAAACAAACTTACACGCAGTGGACAAAGCAGACCGGTATTTTCATGGTTTACATGTATGTATTCACCTTGTACAATGTCTGGAGTGTCTGGTATTGTTTATCATAAATGCATGATCAGCTGGCCCTGCAAAGCTAAGGTGCGCACTAACATTACCGCAGAATGTCCTCAACTTTTTTTTGTACATACTTGTAACACTCACTTCCTCCTAGTCCTAGACGCACCTTTCAACAGTCAACACATAATTTCATGTACCAGCATCATGGCATAATAAATGTGCATGAAATGGAAGATGAAAAAAAAAAACTTATATAATATACACACACACAATGAAGTTGTTCATGTTCCTGATTCAAAACATTAGAAGCATATGAGCAGGAACACAAGAAGCACACCTTTATTTCTAATTTCATCATGATCAATCGACAAATGTCCTGCTGTCTTTCAACCTTCAACTCAGTCCCAATAAACTGTGTGGTATTAAACACCAGAAACTGTTGTGTATAATGACAATATAAACAAAATACAATGAATATGTATACATGGTGCAGGTATGAAGATCATGTATGTCTTATAAAATGATGAATAAAGTAATGACTTGAGTTGTTTAAACATGTAGTACTGTTCCAAAACAAGTGCAGAACATGGAATCGATCCAAGGCCACTGGAAAAGGTGAGGCTCAGTGGGTGCTCAAGCTTTTTGAACAAACAGAACTTTGAAAATAGATATATATGCATTGGCTGTAATATGATGATTTCTTTAATATCTCCAATAATTTTAAAACCCAACAGATAATTCGTTTTTTTTTCATGTACATGTAGGTAATACATAGAGTACTGTAAGGATACACAAGGAATAAAGTACAAACTATGAAACAAGACATATTGTCTATTCAGAGTCAGATTGGCATTAACTGTAGTCTGCATGTCATAGAATACAAGTTAATGCCCTTCTCATAGGTCACTATTTCTTGATTGTCCATGCTAGGTAAAACTTTCTTCAGCCGAGTCCATCCAATCATAATCAAAAGGATTCTGTCCATCAGAACTAGCCTGTCCTTCTGTCCGTCCACTTTTGGCTTTGTTTTGTTTACGAGGTACAGGCGCAAGACGTAGCGCGTTAGAGGCTCCTCTCTGACTGGAAGGCAACGGGATCCTCTGAAGACTTCCGCTTTCGTCAAACGGGTTAATGCCCTTGGGATACGTGCCCTGGCGCTCAAAATTCCCTGCGGTGTCGGGGTACGAGACAAAGGCAAAGGCACTGTTGAGCGAAGAGCCACTCTCTGAGGATTGGGCAAAGGCATCCCCAGTTTCACTAGGAGCCTCAAAAGGATTGATCTCCTTGGGGTATTGACTGTCAGGGTTACTTGAGCTGGGTTCACTAGGGAAGGGGTTGGAGTTTTGTCGAGAATGTGAGTGGTTTTCTGAGGGATCATAGAGAGCGGATGGGACAGAGGAAGATGGGGGATACGAGGTGAATGGACTGTCCAACTGGGTTACAGTTTGTGATGATCCAAAAGGGTTCATATCTGTTGGATAGGAAGGCTCACGAGCGTGTTGAACGACAAGAGCATTTGGTTGGCTTGCGCAGAGTTCATGGTGAGATTCCTCAAACTTGAAAGGGTTCGTACTGGCCAAGCTATCGCTGAACCTCCCAGACTCACAGGTGGCACTTCGCTCCCTGTTGCTCTTTGAGAGTTCCTCCACCCGAAGGTCTGTCTTTGGCGATGACAGAGACTGTGGCAAGTTGGACTGGCCTGGATTTCCAAACGGAGGGCTCCACTCCTCGTATGCTTTGGACCCTTCGATACTACTCATGGCCCTACTACCCCTGCAGAAGGCAGATACAGGCCTTGCGCTAACCACACTGGTTTCTCTCTTTAGAGGTCTTTGGCCCACAGTGAAATGTCTACCGCTTCCTTTAGGGACGAGCCTTGCACTATCATTGTGACTTATAGCAAACACATCATTCTGAGTACAAAAGCTTGTCTGATCAAACGGCGAATGATGCGAGGAGGCTGAACTGTTCCTGTCGCCCTTCTCCGATCCACTCAGTCCCGAAACCACGCTCATGTCCAAATTTGTGGAATTCGGACTGTTGATGACGACAAACTCTCCGGTTGAGATGCGACTGGATATGGGGGAGAGTGGGGTTGGCGGACTGATGCCCAGGGAAGGAAACTTGAGGGCAAGACGGCGCTTGACGCTAGAAGACAGGTCACCAAGATAACTGGAGGTTCGACTGCTGTTGGTTCCTTGTGATGATAGGTCCTCGTTACCTGTATCGCTGACACTATCATCCGGGTTATCAAAGACCACACTTTCAGTGTCACTGGTCTCCTTTGTCCCTGAGCTACTCAAGAACTTTGAGAATTCATACAGAGTCTGAAATGAAAAGAGACAGAACATAACGATTCAAACTTGAGAAGGATCTGATGCTGTTTACCTAACTTCTCCCCTCCATCAACCCCTTGTCCACTATTTTTATTCAGAAAATCTAATTTACAACCAAAGTGGAAATGTAATCGCAAGATTTGTTGATGACTGGTACCCCTTTTCAACACAGTCGCCATTCGGCACATAAATATTACAATTGAAGCAAACTGTTGCTCCCAAGCTTGTAACAAAACTGTATCACCTTTATAAGTTCCTTATAAGTTGGTGCTATGGCAGGGATTCAAACCTTGTGCATGAACCTGCAGCTTTGTACTTTAAAGGTAAATGACTTCTCCCCTAGAGTAGACCATGACAAGATATTTTCAAAGAATTATAATTGGCAAGATTATCTACCAAGAAACATAAACCAAGCTTTAAGGTATGGCTTGCAAAATTAACCTTTTCTTATGTAGATCACAATTTCATTTACCCCCCTAAATAACTATTTTTCCAAATTATTTTTTAGTATTACTTTGTACTTTCTATAACACCATACAGATATAATATATATATATATTTCTAATTGTTTTTTAATCATTGTTTGTGAAATAAATATGAAATTAAATGAAATGAACTTATTACCCTGTAGATGAAAGCATACTGGTCAATATTGAGGATGGCTTGACCCCTGTCCTGCCGAATACTGGACACTGTATGAGGGATGTCCACCGTATGAGACTCCTCCAGTCTCTGCATGTTGATATCCGTAGCTATCACCAATCCAGTCCGACCAACACCATCACTGAAAACAAAACAAAATACCCAAATCAATGTTTCATATAATTTACACCATGTATAAGAACTAATAATGATTCTTGTAAGAGGGAGATGGGAAAAGAGAAAGAGAGGGATGAAGAGAGGCAAATGAGATAAAGAAAAGAAAGGAGATGAGGGAGAGAGACAGACAGACAGACAAAAGAAAAATGAGAAGAGAAGGAGAGACAGACATTCACATAGGCAGACCGAGGTATACTTCATTATACTCTAGGGCCCCGCTGTACTTGTCATCAATAAAGTTCCAATAATTGTTGTACACTACGGAAATTGTGGCATTTGATTGGCCGAGAGCAAATTTCTCATAGGAATTTAGTATTTATTATTGAAAATAAGCTTTATGAAACAGGGCCCGAGAGTAGAGATATTGGAACTAACCTGCAATGGACTACGACTGGACCATAGCTTTCCTGATGTGTATTATGGACCTGCAGAAGCATAGACATCAGAGCTTGAGGGCTACTGGGTATCTCACTGTCAAGCCAGTTGCTGAACCAGTAATGGGTCACCGGTCTGCACAGCGATTTCTGTCGGGAGAGAGAGACACAAGGGGGGTGTTTCACAAAGATCCTAAGTTGGAATTAACAACTATATATGGAAAGCCATTAGCATCTTTGAAAATGTTTTGTAAAAGTTATTTTAAAAGGCATAAAAGTTCAAGTTCAAATTAGGATCTTTGTGAAACACCCCCAAGGTCAATAGACCGGTTTACTAACATATTTAAATAAAGGTCGTTCTTGACAACCTGAAAGCTTACCTGAGTCTTACCCAACATAGCAACAAGTAATGTATGCAGACTGGATTCCAAGTATTGTAGTACATTAAGTAATAACAGGTTTAATGGAATATCTTGTCAGTAGGTCCCCAGGAAAGAAACGTCCATAAATTTGAATATGTTAGTAAACTGGTCTATCCAATCCAATTCCAAATAAACTTATTATACTACAGATAATCTTTTTGGGGTAAGAACTGAAATTAATAGTCAAGCCTGCTTCAGCAACCACCTGTAGTAGACGGAGATCACTTGTATTTAAGTCCACATTTTTGTTTTTTCCTTAAAAAAAATGTTATCATTGAAATGTATATGAAAAGATCAATCACCTTACTTCAATACCATTTGCCCCAAAACACATGTTTTGACTCTCTTGCAAGGTAGACATGCCATTTTTGTCCTGTACTTGCATTCATATTCACAGATAGCTACCAGTAGATGTATAATTTAGTTTAACTCTTGAAATAACATTGTAGAATGTGGAAAAGAGGAAAAAAAAGAGCATCAAAGATGAGTTTTAACAGATGGTTGAGAAATGTAGAAAACAAGTTAACAAAAAGTGTAAGGTAGGAATGGTTCTAGATGCTGTTCATAATACTCCCCTTTATTGTTATGCTGTTAGAGGGTCTCTGAACTTACCTCTACGTTTCTAATCAGCAGAGTTGAGGTGAAGTAGTGTTCTCCACTGGCCCCTCCTTTCAGAGTTACGAGAATGTTACCATACAGCTGGGTCCCTGGACCTCCTTCCTTTGTGGGCCAGTACTGGGGGCACACCTGGAGATGGGGTCAAAGAAAATATTACCAGTCTCTGAGAGCAAGTGCTGCCAATTGATCCTTGCATTAAAGTGGTTAGGTATTACAGATAATGAATGATATTAACATCTTAAACCAACACTTCTTATCTTTTTTAACCATATATTTGTTTACAAAATTTTCTGTGAATCACTGACATTTAGAATTAACAGCCTGAATGAATTAAATTACATAATCAAAGTTTTATTATGCCAACGTCTTTGGATTAAGATGGGGGGGGGGGTTCAGATGGTATTCGACATGGAAACTAAAACATAAAAGTATTCATTTTGCTGTCTTGTCAGCAGTAATTGCATGTGATGCAAGGAACTGCATTAGTCTATCCCCCTTTTTCACACAGGGGTAAAGTCTTTAAAGCTGATTAGTTTAAAGAGCTTTAAACTAATCAGCTTTAGATACAACATCATTCACACACAGATAATTTTGGTGTGGTCGTTTGAGATTCACTGCTCTTTAAACGCTCAGTAGGGCCATTGCGCATTTACGAGCAGTGACTCACTTCTCGTAAATGCGCAATTTGGCCCTACTGAGCGTTTAAAGAGCAGTGCCCGGTCTAGTTAAGGACGTATATCTGTTCACACACAAAATGTCTTGCTCTCTAGATACAGGCTTCGTATCTGCAGCCTGCTTTGACAAGCATATGAATCGCGACTTTGTATCTGCTCTTACATCGTATTAACGACGTTGACACAGGAAAAAATTTCTCTAAAGCTAATCAGCTCTAGATACGATGAATTTTACCCCTGTGTGAAAAGGCCGTATAACAACTGCACAAATGTGCAAAAGTATGATCTAAGTTTAATCCTTCAACCATCAAATCTCCCTGGTTACCTTTCCAAGTTCATAGGGTGAGCAAAGGCATACGATAGTCCTGGACTGCTGCTCCCAGACGGTTCTCCAGAAGGCTGTACTAGAGTCTCCGCCACTCACCGTGGCCCCTATGTAGCTACAGTGACTGGAGTCATAGCCCTGTAACATGAGAAAGCAAACAATCAAATAATGTATAGTTAGTTCCCTGTTAAAAATTTCCTGTACATGACTTTGCTAGGATCTGCTGTGAAGTACTGTGAAATTTACAAATAGAAGAAAATTATTTCATCATGATGGTTTCACATCTACAGATTACTTTATGCATTGGTATCCGTCCTGGCAGATTTTATTCCCTTGATGTACAGTGAGTGTTGATAATGGCTGCTGAAGCTATGCCAGGGTAAACATCCTAACCCCTTTGCAAACATATGGGAACATTATATGGGAATATGTATGCACTATACAAAAACAGCTCATTATCATTATTATTCTTTGCCAAAAGTATATTCTTCACAAATCACAGAGATGTACAGTAAACAAAAGAAGGTTGTTTTTTGTAGATAGCAGGGCTTGTCATCACTCTACTTTCTTCCTTCTTATTTCTTCAATCTCCTCTTTCCACCTCCTCCCCCTTCCCCCTTCCCCTCCCCCTTATTCTATGATGTTACATGTACATGCCATATTTAGAATATTAAGCCATTTGAAGAGCCATGCTTTTCAGGAACATTTTTTCTCTGATGTTCTTCCACACTTGCAAAATACAATGATAATGCTCACAAATTATTTGTCACCTCTTCCCAGAACTCAACCTTCTCTTTAAGTGGCGTGTCTTGGACTCAAAGCGCAAACCCTTTGATCCACAGTCTGGAACGTATCCACTAGACAACAACACTGCTGTCCAGGAATTCCCCCCCCCCCATTTGTTTTTTCCATATTTAAAAAAGGGCTACTTGTACCAGTTTACTGGAAAAAGTTTGCAGGGTGTTACCAAATAAAATACTCACCCTGATAAAGCTTGCATCCAAGAAAAGGTCAGCTGGTTTAGATGGGATACTTGGGCTAGTGGGGCTAGTAGGAGGTATCGGAACCCTGGTCCTCTCGGGCGATTGGACGACTGGCGACCGTGGTTTGGATGTCACTGGTACCGCAATCCTCTTCTTGATATCTGATGAGGCAATCAGTTGATGCCCTGGTAGATTCTAATAATCCATGTATTTTAAAAGCAAGAATAATAGAATTAATTAAAAAAGAAACAAAGCATAACAATTAGCGCAATAAGAAATCCCATGCAAATTGCAATAAAAAAACAAGAAGAACATATTTTACTCTATCAATATAATGGATGGAGATGATCAATTATGATTAGACAATAAAATTTAAAGTAGTATAACAATGATGTGTACAATTTACTTGGAACATGTCTTAGCGCAGTTTTTTCTCTATTTCCAAAAAAAAATGTCATTATGTCTAAAATTATTATGTATAATTTAATAGATTAGATAATAAGTTGTACTTATGAAACATAATGCTCAGACTGACAAACTTCTCAAGTGCTGGCTCGATCACAAATGTTGATTGTTAACACTAACTTAGGTTTTAAAAGCAACAAAATGATTTAATCCCATTAACCTAGGGAAAAGGAGTAGAACTGAGATTTCTAGACACAAGACTTCTCCTACTTCATGCCAAAATTACACATGGACTACCAGGTTGTTGGTACTTTTAATTACAAATATTTCATTATTACTTTTATTTATAAACTTTTCTTCTTTTTTTTTCCCTTAATTTTAAAATGAAAAAAGTTTACTTCAAAGTTTTACAAGGCAATGGTAAATTACACATACTGTACATATATAAATATGGAAAAATATATACAGGATGTAGTATTTTAGATTTCATTCTCTTTATATAAGGCAAAGAGACAACAATATAATCAAAGTATCCTATAGCTAATAATTACCTCAAACTCCTCGGCGATGGCCTCTCTGTAGCTATAAAACTTTGCGAGAGCATTGCTGGTTAGGGTGTGGGAAGGCAACGCCTGTAAAAGGAGAAAACCAACAAAAACAAGCACATGTATTAAAGAAGCCATTACCCTTCAATACAATATGATAGTACCTATCAAATAGCAGACATAAAATGATACTACTGATCCACTTTCGTCTCTGTTCTGTGAATTATTAGGGGTGAATATGATAGTCACCACAGAAACATAGACCTATTTATAGAGAAAGATTCTTAAAATGTCCGACATTATAAGACACTTGATCTATATATCACTGTCATTCATTACAATCATAAATACTAGGTCAAATAATTGAAAAGATGTCTTTCTAAAATTCATATGTTCGCTTAGAACCAGGAGACATAATAACATCAATGTTAGAGTTTGTATAACAACTATAGAATAACATTGCTCAAACAGCAAATCTGCATATGGTTATCGAATTATACAAATGTTTTAAGCATGAATATAAACATTTCTGAATATCTAATAAGAAACCTAGCAACATAAACAATTTTGAGAAACAATTTGTTTAATCTAGCTTACCCATACCTTCAAAACTGAGGGTTAGGAAATTATTCCTCTAATTGAAACAAATCTTGGTAATCAAAACAGAATGTTGCATCATAGTTTTTCATTGAAAGTTTCCCACAAAATTAATAAATTGATGGCAATTAAAAAAATATAATTAAACAGCTGCCTGCCCACAATTAAGTCAAAACTGAAACATTGCAACTGACTGACATTATTCAAAGGGGATTAACGTATTGCAAAACTTGGCAATCATGTGCTCTTTCAAAACCAATAATTAAATCCTCAAGCAAGAAATGGTATGAAAAAAATATGATTATACCACATACTCGGTTACAATGTGGTCTATTAAACAATTTTTATATCTGTTTTAGTAAGCATAATACAAATTGTCATTGTTATAATCTGATTTGTAAATATGTGGCCAGAAAATAAACAACTGCAAGCTATACATGTAGGTCAAATAACGAATAATTGTAACATTAAAAAAAGCAAGGGAAGTAATATAATACCACATAATGATGCACATGTAAATGGACCTTCAAATATCATATATTTTCAGAACTCAACTTTATACAGTATTGACAAACTTCAAACAAACGTGTTGAGGTGAAGCACACCACATTTCCTGTTTCAGCAAGGGAAATGGTGTTAAATTTAGGTAAAGATAGCTAGCTACACACTCACAATCTTTGCTTTTTGGTAGTCTCCCTTTCCTCTATCAATAATGTATAATATATTACACATGGAATATACTATCACATTTGTTTGATGGGATTTTGAAAGTAGAAAGCAATTTAAAGTAATTGATTTGAACAGTTGTAGCAAAATGGTTTTGGAGAAATATATTATAAAAGAACTCTGCACTTTGCAATTCATATAATTATGAAAGTGCTCTTCAAATATACATGTATGGGGATTCTCTTGCTTTTTTTTTTATATCTCCAAGGTCCTGCCATTTTCTGCCAAAATGATCCCTAAGATTTTACTGTGATTATTTAGACACTTTAAAATGATTAATGAAAATAAATAATGTTCATTTCATATTTATTCTTGGGAACCTACAGAAAACAAGCCATAATGCTTTCCAGTAGGTTCCTGTTTCATTTCATAAGTTTTTAACTTACTTTGTCAACTACATGTATGTTCTTTATTGTACAAACAATTGATATGAAATGGAATAAATTTGAATCAATCAAGATAGATATGTGTTTGGGCGTTAGCCCCTCTCCCTCTCTTCCTTGCTCAAAACTGCTTATTCAATACAAAAACAAACCCTTGAAACTGTATCAGATAGTACATGGCGTAACTAACCAAATATTGAATGTGTAAATACAAACTTTGGAGGGAATTTTGGAGGGAATGTATTGATATCTAATGGTGTTCCACATGAAGTCAAAGGGCATGTATATAAACTGGGTCTATTAAAATGGGAGTTGGGACCTTGATTGTATTTGCAGATCTTGACTAAAGCTCTAAAAAACCTGTTTACTCAACAGATAATACAGGTGCAATGGATATGGTGTATAAATGGCTTCAAGATTAATCTGCAACTCAGCAGTGATCTATAATTACATCATCACAACATCAAAAATATGAACATATTATGTGCTACCTGTAGTCTAGAAACACAGACTCTAAATAAGCACTTTTCCATAATAAAGTGAGCCCTAAAACTAGCTGTGTTACAAATGATACTAGAGCCTATAGTGTCGATGATAGTCTTGAAGTTGATCAGTTCAGACCCAGTATTATAACTGACAAATAAAAAATATATTAGAAAAATGAATAAACGTATTAGAGAAACATAGACAGAGAGAACCATGAAACAAGAATGATAACTGCTTGTTTATCCTCATATTGCTCCCCCTCCCCAACCCATGACAAAATATTGTTTGATTAAGTCTGGAGAATTTAGACTATACTAACCAAAGTTACTGCTCAAAAGGGTATTAACTTGCATTGTATCACAAATTCTAGTTAACGCCCTTCTCGCTCCAAACATACACATTCTTCTTGAGTGAAACTTGTAGGAAAACAGCCTTGGAGGCAGACTACTAATAATCTATGCAAAACATACAATGAATGATATTTCTGCTCTATTCCATTTGGGTTGCAGTGGTTAATGTTGTAAAGTGCAAACCACTTGTAAATGTCCCAAAGATCAGTTACATGATTAAACATGTACCAACCGACACCTTGATCCAATTGATTTTATAGCTACGCGCCAGTAGCTAATCTTTGTTTACTTTAAAAAGAACACTCAATCATCACAATTATAAGTGTGAAGGTCAACTTTATATGTATACAGCAATGAATATAACACTCATTGAACTCTACTTATGTATCTATTAAATCAGATGTGTTGAAAAGGTCTAGGAACAGGGTGATGTAATGATGCATTTTTATTAGTTTTTATCATTGCTGGTCCAGTTTAAAGGTAATTCTCAGTTCTGGGAATGGAAATGTATACATATACCAAAGTGTTGAAATTGTTTTACCAATAATTCTTGTCCATTATCAAACTGGAAATGATTTCCCAGACGAATAAACATCAATTAACCAAAGAGGGTTACTTGGTACTGTTTCAGGAAGCAAACCTAGCCATTTTAGTCCCAACATATATCTGTTCTACATTCAGATTCAAGTTTCAAGGTTTTATCAGCCACTTCACAGATTAGATCCATGCATGCGCTTCATCTAAGGCCTGTCATCATCGGCTCGAGTTTGCCAAATAACCCGCTATTTTAACAATCCAGATCGCAAATTATCCAGCTAATTTGCATCTTCATCAACCCATAGTTGCAATTAGCGGGATATTTGGTCGAGAAAATATCCCGAGAAATCTTGGTCTTGTTTCCAAAATATCCCGCTATTTGGGAAATAGTGGGCTAATTTGCGCTCGTCCAAGCTAGTTTGTGATGAGCGTATCGGTCTGGTGAAGACCCAATTTCGAGCTTCGGGATAATATCCTGAGTCCGAAAATAGCGGGTTATTTGGCAAACTTGAGCTGATGAGGACAGACCTCTAGATTCATTCCAATCTTGATAGGTGCATTACTAATACTGCCATTGATCCCTCTAAATCCACAGATAAGGGATCAATAAATATACATATACTGCACTTTAGAACAGTTAGTAACGCTTAAATCCCCCTATCTGATTTAGGTCTCACAAATTTCTGACGTGCATACAGTTTAGCATTGCCGTCTAGACAATTTGCAAGCTCGCTGGTGCAGTTTATATACAATGTATTGTATCATTATTATTATAAGGAAGTGTTAAAGGAACTATTACTATTCAACTTATATTATCAACATATTGATAACAAAAAGTGTAGCAAGAATATAGTGTTGGCAGTCCCTGATCGTTTTTGAAATGCAACAAAAATATATGTTGGGCTATTTTCTCCATATTTCTATGGATTTTTTAGAAAAGTTTGATACTTTTATTCTATTTTCTTATGAAAAAAAAATAAACAATAGACAAAAAAGACATATTCTTAGGATAAGGATTTGGAACAAAAGAGATGAAAAATATATTCAGAGTTAATAGCTGTTTTAAAAACTATTTTTCGATTAGTTTTGGACTCTTTTGAATTTGACCAGGGGTAGTATGGAATTCCTTTGAACTTAATTTTCTCTTTATGAGGTCATCTATAGTTTTTAATTTGAATAAAGTGGTAGCAATTCCAATTACTCTTCTTAAAAATCAACATTCATGTTTCCCTCAATATATCAAATTCATCATTTTGTCAATAATAGAGGAATATTTAGTCTCATTCTTCAAAACAGATAATTAAATCATTCAACTACCTTATACGCTCACAATCGTATCCAATGCTGAACACTCCCTTTAAGGTTTCACAAGTCTGTTGAAATTGAGCCATTCAACAAGTCCCAGTCTGTCTGCGCTTTAATTCAAGTACAAGGGCTATCAGCTGTCATCCCATCTGATATAATGTAACAATGCTTGACCTATAACCCCCAGTTTCTGTATACTTTGATGTTGAAGCAATTGACATTATATATCGTCAGCCTGGAACAAGAAGGGCGTATCTCATCTATATTTAGCAACCTTTTGACGCTCAGCGGACGATATGTTGGCAGAAAGAGGTCATATAATCGTCTGGATTATAAATTTCCCTCTTTGCTTTTTAAACGGCTGTTTTTTTTACCTCATGGGTAGTTCCTACAGCCTATAGGTATCGATGTAAATGTAATCTACATAGAACATGTGTATGTACTTGCCAAAAGTGTGGAGGGAACGCAAGGTAGATATGATTTATAAGTGTGTCGGCACATTTGTTTCACTACTCTGAATGTTTAGTATGACATACATAATGATTCAGCATTGTGCAACAACAACACTACATGCACCTTACACAATGAGATTGAAAACCTATGTCAAAATGCCCCTCAATATCTCCTTTCATTTATGATCAAATATTGGAGCTTTTCCAACTTTTTCACAGTAGGCCTAGATGCCATGTATGTACACTGATGTTGCTATATCTTCGAAACGAAACTAAGTTTTATCCACAATAAGGAAAACAAAACAGAGCATTTGAGGGCCGTTTAGCATTTTAAAGCTCACTCAGATCTCTGGAACAAAAGAAAAAAAGTCTCTCCTGAGAATTTTTTTTTTTCTCAACATGTACAGCTCATATTTTGCAGGAATCCATTCATGAGTCACTGTTGCATGTGGGAATACAAGTCTGAATGATGTCCACACAAATTCTGTCACTAAATGTCAAAGTTACCAAAAGCGCAATGTCCGGCTCATATATGACATTGACGTCATTGAGGTCAACTTATAACCATGTACACGACAGGATACATTTACACATAAACATGTCATGAGCATGCAAGGATGTTCTAGATCAGGCCTTCTCAACTGGCGGCGCGCGCGCCACTTGTGGCGCTTGCGGTTAGTCGGAGTGGCGCGCGACTGTTGCAACAACAAAACAAAAAACAGAAAAAAAGAGAATGCCTGTTTTATTAACAAACAGATAGAAAGGGGGAATTTATCGTTTTTTACCATTTTATACGAATCTAAAAGGTCTGAACAACAATTAGCTTACGATGAGATATTTCAACATTGCCAATATCTGTAAACCTCTCGTTTTTGTTTGTTTAATTTCACTTTATTTTGACATTTCCCGTGTTTATTGCACACAAAAAACTACATATAAATATACCTCCAGTGTACTAAGGAATTTTACTAATTTTTTCACATCAATATGAAATTATGATTGATTATATTGTGGAATGAAATGGTGCTAAAAATGCCCCATTTGGGCCTTTAGAAAGCCCTAAATCTACCAGCTTCAGGTGGCTCAGCCCCCTGCTACCCCTGTTAGGGCTTCGCCCCTGGACCCCACCCATTTTCGGCCCGGTCACTACGCTCCCTCGCAGCACAGTCGACCTTACAGGGTGGCACTTCAACTACAAATTCTTTTCGTTTTGGCACTTCTAATAAACTAGTTGAGAAGGCCTGTTCTAGATATTCCCTATTTCCAAGCATTAAATGTATCAAGTATCATCTGTTTTCATTTTTTTGTTATTATTTTGGATTTTTTTTAAATTCAATATATAGCTCGAATAACACCCTTCAGGCTCTGACAAAATAATAGTTTTTTTTAAATATCTTGTGTTTCTGTGAATTCAGCTTCAATAAACATTACGAACGAACACAAACTAATTCTTATTGTTTCTACCTTCTCAGAAGGCAAACCACTTCAAACTCTCCAAACACTTTCCTTCTTTGAGACAAACAAGAGTTTGATTTCAATGCTCATAAATGATTAGACATAACAATGTTTGCATGTCTCACAGAATTAGCTTCAAAAAGTGAACTGATATTTTACTGACAAGCCAAGGAATTATCAATAAAATTGTTTACACTTTTCCATTTAGTCCAACAAAATGTGTATACCTGAGCAACAATTAAACTTGCCTAATTCATAGGACAAGTTTAACTTCAATTTACTTGCCCCTCTGCTCGAATTGGTTGCCCCAAAGGGCCAAAGCTAATACATGAGGATCAGAAGTTTTGTAGCGATCCTCTGCTAGTTGTAACATTAATCCTGTTTTGGTCAAATTCCAAGTTTCATCATTCAGATACTCGCAGTTTCCCTACTCACATTGTGCTATGGATTCCTGGCATCAAAAACATTTCATTTTCATCAACCAAGTAAAGACTCTGTCAACATGAATCAACATTTGGCTTTGCTGCTAGCCCCATTAGACGGGAGAGGCATTCACAGATTTATCGGCCATGGAGTACTTGAATGCCACTAGTTAAGTCACTACCATGGCTTAATTAACTAATTATGCAAGGGTTGCCTGATGTGTACCTTGATTTCAGACAGAGTCATTGTATCGGAACACATGTCAAGTCAATGTCGAAAAGCATTAGGGCTGAATGAGTTTCTATGATGTAAAACAAACCATCAAAAATTGATTATTTTTTATGACCAAAAATCAAAATCAATGCTTATACTTAGTATCGGCATTGCTTTATACATATAGATTGTTTTGTTGTTGTTTTTGTATTTTTTTATAGGAAGCTCCTTTCAGATTTGTAGTACAAACAAGATTTCATCACTGAAATTTGTTCATGTATTTTATTGATGTTGTATACCGGTAACCAGAGCTTTTTCAGAGTTTTCAGAGTTTTCACAGCTTAATCTCTCAAGGCTCCTGTGTACTTTTTGGCATTGATGCATGAATGGCAAGCCAACATTAATGCTTATCGGTGATAAACTGTTTTTTGTGTGCGATGTACTTAATTTTTTGAGCGACATACCAAGTTTTTCACTGATCAACTTAGATTTTCAAAGCAGTAAACAAAATATATTAAGAAACTCTGCTTATGGAGTGAAAAACTAAAAACCATGTTTATCGATGGTATCATTCGATAAACAGAGTTTCTCTTTAAAAACTAAAGTTTATCGGAAATAAACTTAGGTTATTGCTCAAAAAACTAATTTCATTTGCGATAAACTAAGTTTATTGCTTTATTAAAGATAAAGACCAGTTACATGTATGGTCATGCGATTGCATTGTGAAAGAGACGTGAAATCGATCAGAAAAGGTTGATCATCTAGCATAGATGTACTGCAAGGTTCTGGAATCATCAAAATGATAAGAAATTTGGCCAAGTCTTCATAAAGTTACAAGCACTGTACACAGAAAGATGTATATGGGACTACGCACACGTGTGCGACACATGCGTTTTTATCTCTCACACTGTGAGAGATAAACTAATTTACCAAATATATCAATTAGTAGGCAGTTTCCCGGCAAAACTGTTATCATGTATTATTCAAAACATATTCTTTCACACGATTGCAAGAGCTTCCATTTCATTCTTTTGAAATTGGGGCGTTTCCAATACTGGTCTTTACCTTTAAGCAATTGGATTGCTGTATGCATGACCTTGATCCATGATATTATTTGCAGACAGCTGTGGGGGCATTAACCTCTACATAAAAGTGGTTTGTTGGTTATTAATGCCCTTCTGGCCCTCAACAGATGATATCGTCTGTTCAAATTGTGTAAAATTATATGGGTCAATGCGCTAATTCTGGCTTGCAACAGACGATGTAACATCTGTTTTGAACAGAAGGATGGTAATGCATACTTTCACAAAAAGTTCACCCTTTAGTTGCCTTCCTTGCATCTCTGCATGGTCACTTGTTTACCACATGTGTAATTTTGCACACACATTTATACCAGTAGGCAATAATATTGATGGAAGGACTGCTTTGTGCAATATAAGGCTTTCCAAATGCATGAAAATAACACTCTTTTATTTGTTTTGCATTGAACTCTATGCACATTTTTTTTTTTTTTTGGGGGGGGGGCTTTTTTATGACTCTTTTTATGCTCTTTTTAGCAATTCAGGGGCTACTTCGCCCCAAGCTCCTGTGTATTTTTTTCACTGGTTGGATTGCCTTTTAAATAATCTTGAAGCCTTTAGAATATCTATTCCATGATCAATACAATGTGGCATATATGAAGGCATATAAAAATTACCTCTACTGCATCCACCTCCACTGTCATATCCTCATCGTCCAACACCAAGCCCTTGTTGATGGAAGCCAGGATGTACTCCCTGTAGCTGGGGGCAGGGTGGCCACCCCCTCCCGTGGCCCTCCCCAGGGGCGACACCCCCGCCATCTGATGCGACTCACTGAGGGCATCCTGGAGCTGCTTGCCATCGAAGTAGTAGCGGTCCGTGATGCCAGCATGGGACTTGCGCACCCTATACACCTAAGGATTACAAATGGAATTGATTCAAATCACTTCAAATCATTTCAAATCAATTCATTGGAATAATTCCAATATTTTGGATTATCATCAGATACAAGAAAAAATCATCAGAATCAAGAGAGGTTTCAAATTAATGATAAACAAGAATATATAATCACAATGAGGATTTTGTAATTAATTAGATTGTATACTCTTTATACCACAAAAACTTTAAAAAGAACCAGAAAGAATGAGATAATAATAATCATAATAATCATATTTTGAAATACAACTGTATACTTTTTTAGAGTTAGTGAACAAATTTTATGTTTTAAAAGTTTCTAGAACATCAGTAACTTAGAACAGTTAGCATTACACCATAATGATTGTGCATACATGTACATGTATGTTAGCATACCTTTTAACTCAATACCAAAATACAATTACAGATAGAGGAGTGATGCAACATAAGTATGTTAGTGTTTATGTAGGGCATGACACTGCAATGTTATGGTAGAAGGCACAAAGAGAGAAAGCAAAAAATAACATTATCCGTCAGAGTTTTTTTATCAGACAGTTTCACCTGGCAAGCAGACGGCATTGAAAATAGTAACCATGACAAGAGGTGTTTGATCTGTTAATAGTTTTCTATCCATGTCCTAAATCTACCAGGCAGGCCTTGAAAGACTGGAAACTGGTGCCAGGTTCAACCCACACCCGATTAACATACAGTACGTTGTAGATTTGTATTCAGAATACTTTAACCTTTTTTCTTCCAAACCCCCTAAAAAATCTGATCTGTTACTTTTTCTTCTGATTCCTCCTTTCCCTTTTTTTCCATTAAGTGTTTATCAAAGATTACTTCACCTTATTGTATACTACAAATAATTGATTCTCATTTAATTAATCTTATTCTTAATTAAAATCATAATATTTCTAATAAGATCCATTTCACACAATGTTCTCTCTCTCTCCCTCTCTCTCTCTCTCTCTTGTTCTCTTATTCTCTCCCTCTCACTTTCTATCTCTCTGTACCCTTCTCTCTTTCTTACACACACACACTCTCTCTCTCTCTCTCTCTCTCTCTCTCTCTCTCTCTCTCTCACTCACTGTCTATCTCTCTCTCTCTCGCTCTCTCTTTCTCTATCTCCTCAGTGCATTCAGAACCAAACACGTTCATCATGCTTCTCATTACCTTCATTCCAATGAGAGAAAGGATGACCCCAAAGACCAGAGCACACACTGTCAGAGTTGCGCCAATCACCGCACCCTGGCTGCTCCCATCATTGGGAGGTGCAGGAGTGGCTGCCTTGTTGATAACAAGCACATGGGCAGAGATAATCTAAGAGAGAGAAGAAGAACAAAAAGTGAATGAAAATTTCTTCATAATTACTAAAGCTACTGCAGTGAGAAAAAATCACTATGGTAAACTCCCACAGAGCTGCAGAAACAATTAAATCCACAAGAAATATTGCCTGAACCAAAATATTGTTTCAAAAGAATCTTTTCTGTGGCGACCAAATTTCTGATACTGTAGAGTGTGAGGAAATTTCCTTTCCTTCGTTTTTTCTTCATTAAACCACAGTAATACAATTGTTTACATTATACATACATGTCAATATATATATATGCCAGTCAGCTAAAGTATTTGTATCCTTTCATGGTTTGTGAAAGTTGTACCAAACAGGACAGATGAGAAGATAAACCTGTTCACTAGAAAAAAACAAATCAAATCAACGTCAATCAACTGAGAGGAAATGATTCCTCTTGGTTTCCTACTTCCTTGTGAAAATAGTTGTCTTCATGATTTAAACAAATTATAAAAACAGAAATGTTTTAAAAAAATAAGGAGTTCCATTCCATTCATAATGCAGTTAGATTACGGTTCCAGCCATTTCTATCATTATTTTGTGAAATTCTCTTTGCTCATTGAACATTTCAGATTTAACGCGAATTCTCTAAGAATGCGGAAGCCGTTATCAACCAGGAAGTCTTCCAGATAATTGAAATATACATGCGCATAATGAAATGAACTAATCCATAACCTTCAGTTCCATCTCTTCTCATTTCAGATCTGTTTCATGATAGCTACATGTAGTCATCAATCAGTCAATCACAGCTACAAAATTACAAATAATCAATCAGGCAATCACAAATACTAAACTACTTGACAATGAATTAGTTAATCCATGAAAGATAAAAGCAACTTCTGTCTCCTGCAATCCTCGCTCAAAACTTCTGTCTGTTGCTTCGATATAAGCAAAGACTACGGTAATTACAAATAGCCCTGTTCATCCCATACCCGAAATAAAATCCTGTACTAATATGTCATAATACTGATTGTCATGAATTCAGAATTAGTTACCATTCAACTGAATTCAATTAATTTCATTGTTTTTGCCTGTAAATACAGTTATTTTTTTCTTGATATGTGCGTTACATAAATATAGAGACACGGTCACATGGAGAAGGAATTATGGTAATTAATTTGGCCATATATTTTACTGATACATGCATGATTGATTTAGTAATGTTTGAAATGGAGAAACATATTACTATAGCTGATCCCAATTTATGGAACATAGGGTATGCGATATTAACATAAATTTGGGTACATAAAGGAGATGATTTTAAAAGAGACAATTATACTTATGTGTAAAGTTGAATCATGGTTTAGCATGCACTTACTTGATAAGAAATGTCTTCTTGTAGCATTGAATGATCAAGAACGAGCTCAGCTCCGACCTTTTGGGTGACGTTCTCATAATAGGAGCCATTTACAGTGACAAAAAAGTCAACGGGAGTCACTTCTACAAGCAAGGTCTTCTTGAATCTGTTCACTGTGGCTTCCCGACAGTGGTCCCTGACATTCAGGTAGGGTACTTCCACTCTGTCGTAAGGGGACTGACCCAGAACTTGGCGGGCAAAGTCAGCAAGGGATTCCTGGACGTTGGCGCTACCTTTGCAGAACCTTGGCCAGGTGGTACTGAGGCGGAGCTGAAGGTATGTGGGAAGCTTGTAGGACGCGTTGGCGACAGGAGGGGCCAGGGTGGTGATGGGATACAGAGTAGGAGTTCTGACTGGGTGCTCTTTAGATGGAGTGTTTCCTGGCTCTGTGGATTGTCCAGTAGATACCTGACTTGCAGTAGTCACCAAGGTTGTTGTTTGGGTAGTAGTTGGGAAGGGCCAGTGCCAAGGTATCGTTGTTGGAGTGGTTGGCATTGCCATTGTTGTTGTTGTTGAAACAGTTCCAGATGTTCTATTTTTGTTAGGTAGAGCTTGGGTGGTGGTAGCCTTAGGCTGAGTCACTACTGTAGTAGGCCGAGTAGTTTGAGGAGACACTTGGCTTGTGGTCCAGGGAAAGCTTGTAGTTTTTCGAGGGTAGGGGGTTGTCTGCCGGTGAGTTGTCCTGAGTCTTGTCGTAAGGATCGTTGCTCTCGCTGTAGGTGTCCTAGTTCCTGTGGCCGCTTTTGTCGTAGAGTCCCACCACGTCCACAACGGGGGTGTGGAATACAGATCAACAGGACCGGTATTGTTCTCGTTGGTTGTCCCCTGTTGAATAGGAGCTGTTGGTGCCACTGTACTCTTGTCTGTAGATGCAGGAATTCCAGAGAGGGGTGTATCTGCCGAGGGTGTTCCTGACGCGGTGCTTCTTGATGTCTTAGACACTGTTCCTGTCGCGTTGGGAACTGTCAAAGAGGGAGTCAACCTCCTGGTCACCGAAGTAGCTGTCATCGAGCTCGCTGTCATCGTTGAGTTGGGTTTCGTCGTGGCTACCGTGGCATTGGCTTCCATCGTGTTGGCTACTGTGGTGGAGTTGGTCGGCGACGGCGAAGGTGTCGGACTTGGAGTCTCGACTGGTGCCGACCTGGGAGTGGATGCATCTCTGATAGGAGGAGGGGTAACCAATGGTTGTCCAGGTTCCACCATGGGGCCTTGAGTGTCCGCTGGGTCATAGCCATCCACATGGTTAGGAGGTTCCAAAGCCACGGCCAGTCCTGAAGAAGAAAAGAATTGGAGAGTCATAATTACTCTACTTTAAGTTTAAATACAGTCAAAGCTGCCTACAACAACCAGTACAAAAAGGCCATCGGTCTTATGGAGACCACATATTTTGTTTCCCTTCAAAATTATTTCCGGTTAAAATATGTGCTTAGGCAACCTGTCTATAAAGGCCACCTGCCAATAAACACCACTTTTCTTGCTTCCTACATGTATGAGTGGGACTGGGAGTAATATTTCTGTACAGGTCATGTATTTCATCAATTCATGTGAATTTATTGTATGGAGCAAAATCCTTGCTCAATACTTAATACTACATATAATCATCAAACAAAATCAAGCAACAATATCTGACATTAATTACATGTACCCCCTGCCTAAACTGGCACTGTTTCAATATCTGAAGAAAAGTTAAAGTTAAAGTGCAATAACCCTATTCAAAATGTTCTACAAAATGATACCCTGCCTCTACAGAGTAACTAAATGTAAGATAGTAAGAGTAGTAAAGTCGTACCTCACTAGGGAAATCCCGGCTTTTATTATTAAGTCTTGTTCAGATATGATACAGTAAACCGCCGAAGAAAAAAAAAAGACGTCTCAGGTTATTTTTTAATGGGGAAATGAATGGCAACTCCGGTTAACACAGGTCCAGCACATATTAACCGAGGTCTGTATTATAAGATTCAGAAATTTGAAGCTTATCACACTTTTAATTATGTCATGACAAAAAAAAACTAACTTGGTGTTACTGCATCATATCTGAACGGGGCTTTATCTGTTCCTGATGATGATTTTAAACTATTGATCAAAAATTCGAACTTGAAATATCTCTAATGTGGATTCAGTTTCTTTCGGATACAGTCAAGTAGATTCCAAGTGACAAATGTCAAAAAAATAAAAAGTATAATGATGAGTAAAGCACAGTACTTGCCCCCATCCCCAACCGACAGTGTTTCCCTGACACGACCGAATACAAGGTATGACCCGCTATTCTGCTTTGTTTTGTGTGCTGAGCCCTTTACAAGTCCCCTCCCCTGGGGAAAAAAGTCAATGTCACAAAAATAATGGAATTTACAGGGTTTTCTTGATTAAGAAGTTGAACAGTCTAGGCAGAGGGATCTGATCTTGAGGGACGGGGACAGGAGCTGGTGAGTCAGACATAAAGACAAATGTTTTACTTTCTAGAAAAAAATTGCATTACTCTATTCTTTTGTGTGTGGAGTGGATTACTTTATATGCTTCTTCTAAATTGTAAACTTCTAAATTGTAAAACAAATATTAATGAAAATATCAGGATACATCTTCTAGAACCCTGAGATCTAGTGATAATCTAATCTTATAATTTAAAAGTAATTCAGAATATGTCAGAGGTTTGTTTGGAACAATGAACTATTAACAGTAAAAAATATCAAGACAGATGTATAATTTACAAGCCACTTTGGGCAATTAAATCAGTGAAATTTCTTTTTGATGAATTATATTATTTGTTTTCATGGAAATATCTTTTATTTAAATTGAATTATTTAATAGTTTTCATTAAAAGTGCCAATTAAAATTGTCAATTTTGATCAGAACACAGATTATGCAGATATACGACTTTGGAATTCTTGGCACTATATACAATGTGGCCTGCCTTGGGAAGATCAAATCCAATATATCCGAATTTCATTTTAATGGCTGATATACACTTTTAATCATATTCTCTAGAGTAGGCCTATATTCCTTTGGGTTCTGTAAGAATTTCATTTATGGTGTGCCAAGAATTCAGGATTACATTTGGCAACTATGTAGTCCTCGTCTGCCCTGACTAGCAGTATGCATGCTGCTTCAGCGTCCTATTAAATTACAGTATTAGAGATCAGAAAAACAGTGAATCATCGACGACGCAGGCATCCTCACTCCCACTTCTAAAATATCAAAGAAGACAATCTCGTCTTGACTCGATGAGCCACACTTTCTCGAGATAATATCTGACTCGTGAAGTTTGAATTACAATCTTCTCAGTTAAAGCCAGAAGGATGTTAACTCTGTGTTACAGTATACAGTGTGTGAGTCGCTGCCCTATTGGCTCTCAACATTGAGAGCACACAGAGACATAAAGTTACTCATGACTGCATGGGTGTCCATGTAACTGTCAGATCATTTTCATGACGCGAAAAAAAAGGAATGTCTCGGTCCTTCTTTACAAATAGGCTGACTAAAGCTGGTTAACTCCCTCTTTCCTCTCTAGATTCATCCTCCAATCTCTAATCCCCCCCCCCCAACCCCATCCTCTCTCTCTCTCCCTCCTCCTCTCTCTCTCTCTCTCCCAGTTCCCTCTCCCTCCCTCTCTGCCCCTCTCTGACCCGCTCTACCTCTCCCTCTCACTCCCCAACACATATATACTATCCCTATGGGGTGGCTTTTGACAATTACCACATAAAACAATACATTAAAGGGAAAGTCCACCCTGATATTTATTTGGTTTCAATGAAAAAATTAAAATAAGAAAAATAGATTAGGGACAGTCTGAGCAAAATCAGATTAGAAATGAGAAAGCTATAAATTGTTCAAGTTGTATTTGACATAATTGTGAATTACTAATATAATTTACATTTCTATACAAGTCTATAAGCTTGCAAACTGAGGCTTGAAAAATTCGGACAGACTTGGCCATCTGAAGTCATTGTGACAATATCAACGACTCAACACTCTAATTTTCATGTAATAAGACTCTCAATAGCAAGAGGTCACTTTTAGAATTCTACCCAAAAAAAAATCAAGATTGTGTAGTGTGTACTTTCTCCAAACGGAATGATTATTCAAACATGGAGGTCATTCTGAAGTTTCGAGTCATTTGGGTGTCACTTAATTGGGCACTTGGACTTTCAGTCAGAGATTGAGTGCTTCAATATCAAAACAGAGACTGTGGATACAGACTATTAAATATAAGGAGTGAGAGAAGAGTGCCATAGCGTGCACACAAAATTATCTGAAACGCAGCTGAAATTGGATCTACCCTTGGTGTGGATTTAGCTGAAAAATCACATTCTTAAAGTATTTCCTACATAAATTATTTCTGTTTCAAACTCTCTTATTTTGACTGAATATGTTAATAAGTGATAAAACACAACACTTCCTTTCGATCTGCTAGTTTCCTCATAAATATGTGGATGTCTTAAAGACTATTTTTCATGGAGTTGAATCATGATTTCTCTGAAGTTCTTTTTATCAAGATGTTGTGGTAATTATTGATTTAGAAATGATATTAGAATCAATATCAAGTTCATGGCAGTCTGTCTTCCAGACCAATACAATAACAATGAACTGTCATTTACCGTATTGCATTATTTATTTAACCTATATATTTTAATTTTTATTTTAGCCCTATACTTCATCCAGGGATGCCAGTTAGAAATGATCAGAAGGCCTGAAAATGACCTAGAATGAGCCATTTTGTACACAAAAAAGCCTTAACTATGGTCTGAAAATAACTCGCCAGGGCCTGAATTCAGGCTATTGCCTGAAAATTGGCATCCCTGTGTAACATCATAGGAGAGTGTACATCTGAACTTAAAAAAGGAGCACATCGTAGTTTTCTGTAATCAAACTTTAATCAATCATGTATCAAATTGCAGGCTCAATACTATCACACAAGAGTCAGACTTGACAATATTAGTTTACATTCATCATACACGAGGAGAGACATAATTATAAAGATATCGTAAATTCACAAATACATTAGAGAAATATGCCCAGGATCAACTTTCATGGACAACTTTGGGGTACTCTACATTTACTCTTTTATTTTACACACAAACAAGGTATTTGACCAGAACATGCCTCAATATGCCATGTCTAATTTACTTAGCAATTGTATTTGCAGATATATTGGTCAAGGATACCCACAAAACACACTTTTACTATACTAAGTGGAATAAATGGTTTTAAAAAACAACAACTGCACTTCACTTCCTCTAACCTGGCACTTCCCTCAATCACTTGTGGAGTTCTTTTTTTCACATGGCCTCTTTCTCATGTTATTTACTGGCAACCTAATCCAGCCTGTGCACCCCCCCCCCCCCCCCCCAAAAAAAAAGTCTCAGAAGTTGTAATGTTGGTATGATAAACTTTTGGCAATGGAACTTCAAAATTATCATTTCACAAAAGGTACATGAGAGATAGTGAGATGGTGGGAGATGGTGGGGGAGGGGGGCAGAGAAATAGGGGGAAGGAGGGGGGAAGGAGGGAAGGGAAGGGAAAGAGAAGAGGGGTGGAGAGAAGAGGGAGAGGGATCAAGAAAGAGGGAGAGACATTGAAAGGGAAGGAGAGGGTGAAGAGATGGAAAAAGAGGTAGGCAGAAAAGAAGAGGGGAGAGAGCTAGGGGAGAGATAGAGAAAAGAAGAGAGAGAGAGAGAGAGAGAGAGAGAGAGAAAGAAAGAAGGGGGGGGAGGGAGAGATGAAGAGGGAGGGAGAGAGAGATGAAGAGATGGACATTCACATTGGATTGTAGACCTTGAGTAGACCTTTCCTAGACAAGCCCCATTCACACCGGAAAATAAGAGTTACATTTATTTGAATTATCTTGACTGAGTGTGAATGAGTATGGAGGGTCCTTGTACTACAATGTTATAAACTATGTGTAACTTTTTTTTTGTTCAGAACATAGCACATTTCTGGGTTAAAAACAATAAAATAAATCTGATTTTCATTTTGAAAACCGAAAAATGCAAAAGTGGACCCACTTCCGTTGAAAGAGTAAACCAGAATTCCATTAACCCAAAAATCTTATTACAAGTAATTAACCTATAGGCATACTGGAAGTCGGTTTAGTCCGATTTCCTTCTTGGATAGGGCTGCCTGTAACTAGTGTAAGGTACACTGAAAAACAGTTTTGGGTTTCTTAGTTTTTAACCCAAAACATAGTTGATTAACCATAAATCATGAGCTAAAGGGAAATTAGACAGGAACTTCCCTTTCCAACAGGATCCAAAGTTGAATGAACACTTGTAGTGTATTTACCCCCCCCCCCCCCAAAAAAAAAAAAACACTCTCTCTCTCTCTCTCTCTCTCCCACTTAAGCACATACATTCTTTACATCCCTTTTGTTACTTACTTTCTTTTTCATCTCATTTCAATACCCCCCCTCTCTTCCTCTCTCTCTCTCTCTCTCTCTCTCTCTCTCTCTAAATGATCATGCTCTGTTGTGATTGATATTCAATTATGAACTTAAATTTCTAAACTATAGTATAGCATCTCAAATTAAAAGACAAAAATATTAGGCCTATACTGTATCACACCATGTAGATCTCTTAACCTTTTCATTTTTTGGACTGCAAATGGGACATAGTACCTTTAAAATGATATCAGTTGATGATCCACTTCAAAAGGCAACTTGATACAATAGTATTATGTTGAACCAAAACAGAGTATATAATAATGGCAATATGAAATTAAAAATATATTTAAATTTGAACTATTATGACTGCTCGAAAAATTCGAACATTTTAAAAGCTAGACTTACTTGGCACACTCACAACCAAAACAACAAGGCTGAATAAACAACTCCATATAAATCGAGAATCCATTTTAGTCCGGCATGCGGATATCAGAAAGCGGGAAGAGATTCCATGAATTTAGTTCGACTGCCAGCAAAACTGGGTACCACTTGCGCGACTCATCACCAACAAAATTGTGCCGCAATCCGGAATCTGTGTACTGGTACCGCGCGTAGCAGCTGTCCGTTGGTCGGTGACCGAGATCGCTCTTCCCCGAAAGTCAAGGGTCAGGGGGCGTGTATGTTCGAGGTTGAACTCGTATCACAACTGGTTTGATTGTCGTAAATAAAAACGTTTGCAAGTCCTCCAAATGTTGAGCCTTGAGTGCATGAAATCAAACAGTATGGCGAGATTTATGCCACTGTAATTTCAAACGGAGCTGAACCATCTATGTTTAGGTTACGAAAGTGTGTCGAATCCACAGGTTGCCAAAAAGTTGAACTGCAGGCGTGCTACGAACGCGCGCAGTATCCGTAATAACTTGTATGCATGCCGCGTGCTGGGACGAGTTTTGTTTACAAACTTTGATGTTGACATTGATGCGATCCGAGCCCATCTCATACGTCATCCATAATCAGTTACTAAGAAAATTCTGGCCTGCATGACTTCTAAGAATAAATTACCTCTCTATCGCAACGAAAATTTGTCTCGGAACTATTGAAGAGGCTATTATATAGAATGGGCCGGAGGGGGAGGGGGGAGGGGGGAGGGGGCACGGAGCGGGGCTCTAGGGACATGCACAGGCGATCTTCTTTTTTTCTTAGCCCCCCCCCCCCCCCTCCATTGCGACGATAAAATGATCGCTTGGTGACTATCAATGTATATGATGATTGATCGGGGCGCATTGCCCCCCCCCCCCCCCCCCCCCATCACTCGCCTGTGTCAAGATGGAGATTTGAGTGTGTGGTATTTTAGCCAGGGTAGCTGACGTCTAGCTCTTTCAACTTTTAGTTGTTTTTTTTTAATTTTTCGAAGCACGAGAGCAAAAAAACGCCCAAAAGGATGGTGAAAAGGATAATGTCTTTAAATGGTAGGTACAAGTAAGTAAGTATGTAAAACACTTTTTAGATATAAAGATGGTTTAATATTCACATTCCGAATACGCAGGTGCAGGTTGTCCGACTAATGGTAATTCAAAAATTCTCCCTTGGGGGGGGGGGCAGGCCGGCAGGGAGTCATTCTAATAATAGGACAGTGGAAGAGTGGGGCCTGTTGTTCATTTTTAGCTTCTTAAACATGCCCATTGGACCTTGTTATCATTGCGCCATCATATTTCGTGTTTGATATCAAGAGAATACATAAAATAACTTTTGACAGTTCTTAATCACTTCAAGGAAGCATACACAAAGGAATCGTGACAATATCGAAGTGAATGGGGACTTGGCGATTGACATTTTAAAAAAATTTATTGATGGATAAAAATGGGCGTATCTTCACTACATGAGAAATCGTTCCCCCCCCCCTCCCTTTTTTCTACTTTTTTTTGGTGACAAAAATCACGTACCTGAAAAATATGATAAATTTTGCATTTTAGTCTCTTCCCCTTTTTCATTTCATTTATGATAAAGCAATCCAGCGCAGATATCTCCAGAACCCCGTTTAGTGTTCACTAATCCAGGTATTAATCATCTAACATGTTTTTTTATTGCCTGGTGGATAACATTATAAACTTGCACCCATCATAATCATTGTCAAACGGTAGACAAGCCTTGACTAAAATTTCCTTTTTTATCTTATACAGGTCAATCGTTTTCAAGTTGGTTTCATGATATATATGCAATAAGTTTAAGGGATTGAACTCACATCTGGTAAAACGTTTTTAAACTGTCTGTCTATCAAAACAGTGGCGTAGGATAGGGGTAGGCCCTACATGGGCACATGACACCCCCATTTATCGAATAGTGGAAAACGGGGAATGAGAGAAAGAGAGAGTGCGTTAGAGACAAACAGACAGACATACAGGCATGGAGAATAAAGGGAAAGAGGCGTACACAAATTAAAAATTTAGAATCTCCTCCCACTCCTTACCCTCCCCTATATGCTGATCGTTAGAATCGGGAAAATTAATTCGCATCACAAAATTCTACCTCACAAAACTACCCCTATTACTTGTACCCCTCAAGAACGAGTGCAGCCATGCTGCGCCATTGTCTGTAAATGGTAATTCGTTCCATTCTTTTGTCTTTGGGAGCGCCAGGTCTGGTTCAGGCTTATCTATACAAAAAATAAAAAAGGATAGTCGAGGTTTGAACTCATTTAAAAATGAACGCAATGACCCTCAAAAAAGGTACACCTTCTCGTGAGAACCTCTTGAAGAAAAAAGGAGAAACGCAGCATTATCCCGAAAAGGCATTAATTATGGTACGACAACTCAGGCGATACACCACCACAATATCTCTCTCTCTCTCTCTCTCTCTCTCTCTCTCTCTCTCTCTCTCTCTCTCCTCTCTCTCCCTATTTCCTCGGCCTTCGCTTGTAATAATAGATACAGGGTAAATCCTCTGCTTGTCAAGTCAGTGGCGGATCCAGGGGGGGGGCCGGGGGCCCGGCCCCCCCCCTTGAGAAAAAAATCATGTAAAATCACGTGATTTTTACCTTTTTTGGGGGTGCAAATTGAAATTTTTTTGAGGATCAAAAAAAAAAAAAAATGTGCTCACTACCCCCCCCCCCCCCCCCCCCCCCCCCCCCCCCCCCCCCCCCCACTAAGCGACTTTTCGGCCGGCGCGATTTTCAAATTTTCGGGAGCAAAAAAAAAAAAAAGTTGGGCTCCCTCCCCTAAGAAATCCTGGATCCGCGCCTGTGTCAAGTACAATAATTATTATGAATGAAAAAATGATATAAAAACATGTCGGATTATGTTGAAGAGGTAAGATTGCGAAGTAATGCACAGGTGCCAGTTGAGCGTGGAGGGCGCAGGACCAAAATAGGCAGCGATCGGATTGAGTGAAGAGATTTGAACGACTCGAAAGCCACGAGAACTCTAACTGGTAGTCTGGAAAACTGATTGTTCAGTTGTTGTTGTTGTTGTTTATTGCATTTTTGTTTGTTTGTTAACCTGAAAATCGGTAAAATTCGGGGTTTTATATATCAAGATGAATGAGCCATTTGCACAGGAATTCCCGGAAAAATATTGAGGCATCTGTTGTCATCATGGCCCTATGTTTCTTAACTTAAGAATTTTAAGTCACCACCCCAAAAAGAGTTTAGCTGCGATGTCTTTTCTGACTACAAAAGTTAAAAGAGAAGCACAGTGTTGAAATGGGTGATTACTTTATTCTCTAACGCAAATTCAATTCTCTTTTTCTATTTATTAATCTGCTTAAATACAGAGATTGAATAGTTATAACTTTGCCTGAATGTGGCTAACACAGGAATACATATGCATAAAAAGACATGATTGGCAGAATCAAACTTTTTAAATACAATCAAAACTTTTGTGAATAATCACTTGGAAAGGATATACAAAGGCATATTATAATTTTTTTCATTCCTCTTTTATGCAACATACAGTAAGGAATATTTTCCTACCCGTTCTCGTTAACACATGGGTACAGAGAGTGGCAATATTTAAATTAATGTCGTACCCCTTGCGGAAAGAAACAGAATAGTCTCAAGTGCCACGCACCGGTGAACCTCTCCATCCACCCCACCCCCTGGCAAACTTGCCGAATTCACAAAGGAGGTTTGTCGACAAACCGAGGTTTATGTACGTCATAATTATGACGCGTTTTGACGCGTTTTTTACAAACCTGGTTTGTAAAACACAAAAGGAGGTTTGTCGACAAACCTCCTTTGTGAATTCGGGCCATAATGTCGCACCGCCAAACTGAATTTAATGAACTAATTTTTCACTTAGCACGTGACTTTACTTCCATCGCAAAAAAAGTGCTATCTTTTCAACATCAGCTCTGCAAAGTGATGAATAGTGCACAAATACATTAATTATTTCGTTTGCTGTCTACCATTATTGTCACAAGAAAGTAAATTTACTACAGATTGAAAATGTATTACATGGCGTTAAGCCGCTGCATCAGCAAAGGAATGGCGAGCATGTCATATGATTTGGTTTAGTTTATTTTCGTATTTCAACTCTTCAATATGATATGCAGTGAACTTCCAATATAAAGAGTAGTTAGTAAAGTTAAAATGATGATTATAAGGAAATGTATTATTTCATTTTATTTGACAATTCAGAATTAAAGTCACATATACACAAAATTTGCACACAATATATATTTCACATGATTAAAGAGGCCGGGCTAATTTGAACAGACATTATAGTTACAATTATTCAAAATGTATATAGACAATCCTATATCCGCTACAAAGAAATTCACACCAATGCATTTAAACTGATTTTTATCCAAGTGGAAATCTGCTTATGAAGTATTATCATTTCCCCCACGCGTGTACTGTAGTCTATAAGTCACGTAAAATCATATTATGAACTAGTATATAAAATCCACATAATTATGCGGGAATTTTTATTTTATTTTAGTCCATTCAAAATAATGAAGAATCAAAATAAGTCACAAATGTATAATTGAAAATCACTAGGAAAACCAGCTACGCATTTTTTGAGTCAATACTTTTTAAATATGTTGGTACTTGATTCGATTTTAAAGGCCCTGAATTAAAAATGAATTGTGGCCCACATATTTTGTTCCAATTTTCAGTCTCGTAACGTCTTTTAGTCCTCGTTTACTTGACTTATTATGAATGGCAATAGTATGTTTTTCCTACTTTAGAAACAAAAATCGATCATTTTGAAGGGAGAGGGGGTTCTTGATTCATCTCCCCGTCCCCGCCCCCCCCCCTCCCCCCCCCCCCCCCCTCCACACATACATGCACACTCTGTCGAATCGTCACGGCTGAAGTTTATCAGTGAGGGAATAAATTGCTGCCAATGCCTTTCGGAATGAAGGGGACCATTTTCATCACCGCTTAATCTATTCGAAAGGGGAAAAGGGTACAAAGAGACAAGAAAATGAAAATATGCTACGAAACGTCTATGAATTATTGTAGAAACACGGGAGAAAAGGGAATGTTTTAAATTCGTCATCCAGTGGACATACATGTAGCATTGACAAAATAAGGATTGGGAGTACAGTTCCACTGTCCAGGACAATTTTCAAACTGAAGGCCCATGCAGGTTAAATAAAGGTTAGCATGAGAGATCTGAGGTTCTCATATACATATTTATACATATTTATGATTTATGATATATATATTTACATGTATGTTACAAATCTCTGATAAACAAAGGTGTAATTTTTAAAAAAAGGAAAAGGCGTGTTCAAACATGTCAAATACAGACATCTGGGGCTACAAATTTGTAAACTCCCTGAAAAGAAAATAAAGCGTTCTCACAATTTTATATGAAGCGTAATTTGTCCAAAATCTCTTACAAACAAATAAAGTGTTAGAACTTTAAAAAATAAGGGTATTACTTTATTGGGGGTAAATTCGTGCAAATTGTATGAGACAATAAACCCTGCACATACCCCCACCCCTCCCGCAAAATTTCTCCTGCTTCTTGCATCTGCGATCTAATAAAAAATATAAATGATCTCATCAATCAAATCGGGCTTACCTTTAAAATACAGACCGTCTTTTACTCATTTATGCACACATAGCCATCATACGTCTCCTTGCACTGTTTATTTTCCATGCAGGATTTCGATGAACAGTCTGAGATAAAGAATATGCAACAATTATAGATTTTTTTTTCCTTTTCATTTTTAAATACGTACTTGGTGTCTCCAGTTTCTGTGAATTAAATCGAGTCATGTTTAAAAAATGCATGCAAGAACTTGAGAATCCCTTAACAATTATTGTTTAAAAACAGCTACTTGGATCGAGGTTTTATTAATAGTCAACAGGGATATAATAGTCAACGGGGATAGGACTGCAGCACCAGCCGATTAAACTTTTGTTTGGATATTTCGACCAACCTTTGGACCAATTACGCTTCGGTCTTATATATCAGGATACAAAACCTCATTTAACGATGATTGTTCAAAATTAATTTTAGGGAAGATTACTGGACGAATCCTTATGGATGTATGATAGGTGCAATGCTGAATGAATATTTTGTTTGGGGGGTCTTGGTGTTCTTAAAATGTTTCAAAATTCAGTTATGAACGTACATGTATAAAGTTTAAATTATTATTGTGCTAACCTACACCTAACCAGCATAGCTTCCAAGTAGGTTCGTTTTTCATTTCCTGAATAATTTTGCATTACAAGATATAAAAAAAACAATGTCAAAGATATTTCAATGCTAATTTTCTGTGATTTTGTTATCGTGATTATCTTGTCATTGTTTATATTATGTGGAAAATGAAATAAATTCGCTCTATAAAGTATAGAGCGACTACTACTACTATTACTACATTGTCTACATGTGCCTCTCTTAAATTCATTTAAAATGAAATTATTAGTCTGTTTTTGTGTATGGGGGAGACTTGTCTTGAGCCCTCAAGTTCCCTAAGAACAGTTATCTCTGTAAGATGTCTTACCTGGCGTCTGGCATGCATACTTGTTCTTGCTATCGTCCAGTCCAAGACTCTTCAACAATTGGGGACTTCCTCGGACTCTCTTCGGCACCCTCTCGATAGTCCCAAGTCCAGGTACCTGGACCGGGGAGCAATGGAATGTAGAGACGCGGGGGCATGATGGTTTCCAAACAGGGAAGCTGTCAAGATCTGTGAGGGTATATTCCGAAGGCGAGACTACTAGGCCTGTTTTCATCAGCTCGAGATTGTCAAATATTCCGCTATTTGAACTATCCCGATCGCAAATTATCCAGTTAATTAGCGTCTTCATCAGCCCGAAGTTGCAATTAGCCATTAGCGGGATATTTGGTCGAGATAATCACCTTTACTTTAGAATTAGGAAAGATATCTAGGGCTAGTTTACCAAAAGTAGTTTCTATTATGTATTTTACATTTATATTTTTTATCTGATTTATTTTCTCAACAAGATTGGATTATTTAAGATGATTTAATATTAGCTAAATTCGATTTGGCTATGAGTTAGAAAAATTTTGACAAATCTTTGCATGGTCAATACCAGAAGCAGCATTCGGGAAAGGAGGCAGGGGGAACAGTGCCCAATCCTTTCAAGTGCCCTAAAATGCTCCCTTTTTCTCCTGAAAAGTACTCCGTTTTACATCCGATAGATAGATATTTCATTTATTATGTGCCTTTCTACATAGTTGTACTCATGTACTTTCCTTTAACCCCCCCTCAACTATCCCTCTTCAACCGCTACCCCCCCCCCCCAACACACACACACACACGCACACGCACACACACACGCACACACACACACACACACACACACACACACACACAACCATTGGCTTATAACAACGAGCACTGTAATTCAATTATTAACTGATTTAAAAAAAAAAATTAATTGTGATCAATCGAAAACATTGAAATTTTGTAAAAAATATAAAACTTTACCTTCACACAATGTCTGGGAGAGCAACAAGGATAGTAACAAAATCGAAGTACGGTGGGGTGAGATCTGGAGAAAAAAAAGAGAAATTGTTAATAAGCATTAAATTCAATCCCATTATATCCCTTAGATATTCAGCATGTTTTAAATAGAAAATCACACAGATTAACCTATACCATGTTGATTCTTATTAAAAAGAAAGAAGAAAGGAATAAAGAAAACGAAATGAAGTGAGGAAGACCAATAACTACATGCCTGGATGGAACCACAGATAATGACCTAAAAAAAAACAGAAATAAAACATGGAATCAAACTAAATCAAAAGCCCAAGACAAAACGGAGTTAAAGAAAATTGAGATCGATGTCTTCCCAAAGAAGGCTCCGTACTTACGGTCATCCTATAAATGTTTTAGGCATCTGCTCAAATTTGCGATTTACTGCATGGCTTACGCTCAATAACGCCGATGGTAAATGTTGCTAACAGACTTTTAAATAATATAAAAATGAACAGTAACACGCTTTGAAGTTCAATTCACAAGATATAACTTCGCACGGACAGCAAAATCTGGATAGCGTTATGGCAACGAATCAAACTGATGAGGCTACTCTCACAGTGTTTGATCAAAATTGAAACACTTTTGTCTTTTGTCTCGTAGCGTGAATCGAAATTCTTGAAGGGGTTGGCGGTATGGGGGGGGGGGTCACTCCTGTCTCACTTGGAAAATAATATGCTAATTGAGAAGGCCACTAATCACGGGGGAGTGCCTTGAGAGGGATCTGTCCTCTTCTTTTCTGGTCCATATCTCTCTCTCTCTCTCTCTCTCTCTCTTTTATTTTTTTCTCCATCTTTTTCACTCTTTTGTCTTTGTCCATTCGATGGGGTACGTGCCTCCGTTTATCTACGCCTCTGCCGCACTTAGTCTGCCGATGGTGCGAATAGCACGTACGATTCTATAAATCATGAACGGTCGCGGCTCCATCTAAAAGAGCATCGCACGAAATCCAATTATCTTTTTTTACCAAATTGGGAATTATGGGATTGATTTTTAAGTGAGTGGTCAGCGTGGCTAAGGCACATCTAAAAAATTCCATGAATCTTCGAGAAGAAAACAACAAACAAACAAGAAAAGTTAAAGTTTACGCTAACATAGTTATGTCTATTCCATCTTTCTGACAAGTAAACAGACAAAGCATAACAACAACAAAAACATACAAACAAACAGCAACAACAAAAACAATAAGAGAGTTCTCAAAATCGAACTGAGCCAGGGGTGCATGAACGGGGGGGGGGGCTTATTCGTATGAGAATATTTGAAGTATTGGACATCTTTGGTTCTCACACTTCATATTCTACTCAACCACACTATCAACACTATCTTCAAGAGCGCCGTCGAATGAACGTTTCCACCTTTGACCACGAAATTGCAACTCTGTGTATGTCTATTTTTGGTACATGACTGTATATCAATCATTTTTTTTTATTTTTTTTAAATTTTTTCAAGACGGATCACTTGCTTCAGCCAATGGCTGTTCTTCAGCAAGTCCGTGCATACATAATACAAAATCACATACAAAATATATACAATTCAAAATAAGACGCAATACAAATTAAACAATTACAACAATAAAAGAAGAGCGGATTTGAAATCAATTGAATAAAATATAATGAAAATAATGATAACGAGCGTAATGAACAACATAATATAATAATTAATAAAAACATATATAGAAAGAACTGAAATAAAGGAAAAGTTAAGTTAAAATTAGGAATTGAAAATTAAAAATTGATATATATTTAAATGAGCAAACTGGCAAACATTGATTATAACTATATTGAAAAGGCAGCTAGTGTGATTGCACAGCATATTGCACAGATTGCGAACAAGAGGCATAAGAGAGAGAGAGAGAGAGAGAGAGAGAGAGAGAGAGAGAGAGAGAGAGATGTGAGGGAGAGAGAGAGAAGAGTGAGGGAGAGAGATAGTTAGAAAGAGAGAGAGAGAGAGATGGAGAAAAGGAACCAATATAGTACTAACAGGCGCGGATCCAGGATTTCTTAGGGGGGGGGGCAAATTTGAAATTATGCGAGCAAAATATTGGTACGTAATGGTGACACCGGCAGTGGCGAAACGAGCAAAAACGTTTGGGGACAGGGGGGAACAAAACATCTGCACCACCCCACTCTTACAAGTCATGCAGGCCCCGCTGAACGTTTCTCTAAGTAGGTGGGGGGGAGGGGTAGATATTTACGATCAGGTGGAACGTTGCGTAAATTGGCGTGGGGCCTGCAAGGGTCAAGGGGTAGAGCCCCCAGTAGCCCAGGGGTATAGGCATTTAATGACGGTCAGATAAGCATATTTAGATACCTTGTTTGTGACACTGGCAGGACACAAATTAGTGTCAGGTCCAGGGGCGGAGCCCCCAGAAGCTCAGAGATTTTATACATTAAATTACCGTAATATGAGCATATTTTGATACCTTATTTAGATGACCACATTTTGTACCTTATTTGAGACACTGGCAGGATACAAATTAGCGTGGGGTCGAGGGGCGGAGCCTCGGAAGCTCAGGGTTTGGGGGGCATTTAATTATGGTCAGATGAACATATAATTTTGATACCTTATTTGTGACACTGGCAGGACACTAATTGGCGTGAGGTCCAGGGGGCAGAGACCCTAGAAGCTCATGGGTTTTAAGCATTAAATTACCGTCAGATTAGCATCCAGGTGCCCGCCTTAGGGCCCTAGGTGGAATCCAGGGAGCAGAACCCCCGGAAGGTCAGGGTTTTAGGAATTTAATCACGGTCAGATGAGCAAAGTTTGACACCATCTTTTTTTTGTTACAAAGGCAGGTCACTATTTTTTCTTCTTTTATTATGAATTTGCCATTTTTCCAACAAACGCATAAAAAAAGTATAATTGACTAAACATTGAGACAAAAAATGTCGGAAAATTATGTGATTTCAGCAACATTTGTGAATCACCGGTTTCGAATTAGAAATAAACCACGTTTGAATTATATTTGGGGGGATCTGTCACCCCAAAGCCCCCCCCCCCTTCCCCCATCAGTACGCCAGTGACCCCCCCCCCCCCCGATCTACACCTTGTTGGCGGAAAAAATCTCCCCTACCTTTCTTCTTTCTCTTTTTCTTTCCCTTTCTCTTCTAGTTTCCTTTCCTTTCCCTTCCTTTTCTCTGTTTTAGGTTTGCTGGGGGAGGCAAGGGCCTTTCGCCCCCCCCCCCCCGATCCACACGTTGCTGGTGGGATTAATCGCAACTGTTCTCCCCTTCTTTTCACCCTTTTCTTTTCTTCTTCCTCTTTTTTGTTCCATTTTAGCTCTTCTCTTTCCCTTTCCCTTACTCCCTCCCCCCCCCTTTTTTCGGGGGGGGGGGCGGGGATGGAGGAGGCAAGGGCCTTTAGCCCCCCCCCCCCAACTACAACTTGTTGGCGGGAAAATTGCAACTGATATCCCCTTCTTTTCTTTTCTTCTTCCTCTTTTTTCCTTCCCTTTATCTCCTCATTTCCTTTTTTCTTTCCCTTTCCTTCCTTGTCTCTTATATTTTGATTGGGGGTGGGGGGGGGGGTGGGTGGGTAACAGCTGGGAGGCAAGGCATTTTCGCCCCCCCCCCGATCTCCTTCCTTTCTTCTCCCTCTTCTTTCTTTCCCTTTCTCTCCGCTTTCCCTTCTTTTTCCTCCCCCCCCCCCTCTCCTCTCTCTCTCTCTCTCTCTCTCTCTCTCTCTCTCTCTCTCTCTCTCTCTTTTTTTTTGCGGGGGGGGGGGGGCAAGGCCCGCTCGGCCCCCCTGGATCCGCGCCTGTATAATTATCCTTTAGTGGCCATGTTTGGTTATAGGGTGCTTTAGTTTTTCCTTCAGACAGGGTCTGACACCCTGTTCCTGATGGGGCACCGCCTATATGGCTGGGTTGATAATATTTATGTTTTTTGATTTGGGCAAACGATTATGATGGGGGTATCTGTTTCCCCGGGTCTGTTTCGCGACAGGCTCAGGACTAGTCGCCTGTACTGCCAGTCATAATAATCATATGATTTTGCTGTTGTTGTTGGTTTTGATGCCGTGTTCCATCGTCGTTGGATGATTTTCGCCAGGCTATGTGAGAGGGCGTAGTTTGACATGAACAGTTTTTTTAGTAGCAGTAAGTTTTTTTTCATGCAGTTAATGTTCACGTCAGGGTCCAACATTTTTTGGATCAAAACATTTCAATATTGAGTTTTTTTTTAAAAATATGTCTGTTCTTTGATCTTAATACATGGTGATACCTTATTATTCGTTTCAGAGATAGGAGAAACAGGTTCATTGTGTTTTTAGTATGTTTTATCTGTGCAGATAATCATATACAGTTATACACAGACAGGTTTGTGCTGAATATTGCATTAAAACTCATATTACAAAACTTGGAGTATTTTGATGTTTGTTGAATACGATAATACCTACACACGCACGCTTCAATATGACAGACCTCTTCGGGCCTAATTGAATTGAATTGAATTTTGTTTTATTCACCACCATTGAAAACATTGAAACTTAAGATATATGAATGTACAATTACAATGTCAATATAACATAAATATAAAGATGACATTGAAACATAAGATAAGATATATGAATGTACAATTACAATATCAATATAACATAAATATAAAGATGACATTGAAACATAAGATATATGAATGTACAATTACAATGTCAATATAACATAAATATAAAGATGACATGAATTAGAATACATGTTCTACAGCGATTATTAAACAAAAATAGTTATGAGTCAAAGGGATAGTTGAGTTCTGTTTTCAGACCGCAAATGCCTTCAAAGTGCATGGTTATTACTCTTATTCTTATCTATGACATTTCTAGTGCCCTTTTAGAACCTAAAATTTCTATGAACGGTTAATTTTAGACCACAAAATGTGTGAATTTAGACAATACGATCATACCAATACAGCTCCACTTTCAAAAAAACACGGCGACCGTTAATTAATTTTTTAATTAAAAATAACAATACATGGTCCGTCTGGTATTGCGTAATATAAGTAACACGAAAATGCCTACAAAAAAGATACAGCGGCATTGGCTGAAATACGACGTAAAAGCCGTTATTTCGTTTTTTTCAACGGTTTTTTCAAATTTTTCAAAATATCTAATATTTGTGGTGGTACGAAATCGTTAAATTTATGGATATTTCAGCCGTCTCTGAACCGATTTTGATCAAACAAAGATGAATTTGTCATCTAAATATTATGTTCTTTCAAATTTGACACTCAGTTTTTCAATATCTCACAAAAAAATATTTTGTGTAGCGCCCTCTGCAAGAGAACTCAACTATCCCTTTAACTTAGTGTCAAGAGTAAAACAATAAATGAATATTTACAATGAGTTTGTAATCGATGTTAAATAGAGTAAAAGTTGCACACTGGCTAGCCGAGCCTGACTCTCGTTATCTAAAGCCTAATATAAAGTTAAATAGAAATACACGATGGTTTTCCAAATCCTATAAATGTTGTGAGTTTTTTACGAAAAGAGGTTCTTGATCTCTCAATTCTTAGATCAGTAGGGAGCATAGTCCAAAAATTACTTCCAACAAACGAAACAGAAAACTTTCCTTAATCTGTTTTGAATAAAGGAGGACGTAATTGTCGACCCGTGTTTTGTCTTGTGGAATATTCATGTATAGGGGCGGCGATTTCTTTTCATGACCTGGGGGACGCAATGCGAGGGACGAGGGTGCAGTGGCGTAATGATAAAACACTTTAAGGGGGGGTGGGAGAAAAAAATCCGCATCACCCCCACTCTTACAAGTTATATGCAGGCCCCGCGGAGCGTTTTTTAAAGTAAGGGGGGCTAAAGTATTTACGAATGGGTAGCGCAAAGCGATGAGCATCAAGGGGCCCGCCTAGAGCCCATGGTAGGGTCCAAAGGGGCGGAGCCCCCGGAAGCTCAGGGGAAAGCCATGCCATATTTCAGCACCGTTTGTAAATCACTAGTATCGAATTAGAAATAAACCACGTTTCAATTTTATCAGGGGGGGCAACTGCCCCCAACCTCCAATCATTACGCCATTGCGAGGGAGCATAGTGAATGAGAGGGCTGAAAGTGTCTGAAGTGACTACCCCCCTCACAGATTTTTGAAGTTTTGTTGTATTAAAAATTTACTTTCCTTAGCAAAACTATAGTGTGAAAACAAGCAATATACCTTTTTACACTTCTCTTTTCTACAACTACTGAACACTTCGAAGGATATTATGCGAGGGAGCGTAGCTACCGAGCGAGAAGAATTTTGCATTTTTATTTGTCTAAACGCTGCACTCTTAGGCCCTCCAAAGCTATACGTTTGTTGCAGTCTTTAATCAGTATTTGCTATACACTTTTGGGGGCACTTTTTTCAAATTGTCCGGGGGACGATCCCCCCTAAAACATTGAGGGGGACGTGTCCCCCCGCCCCCCCCCCCCCCCGGGATCACCATCCCTGTTCATGTTGTAGTATAGTACAATAATGTTTTAAGGAATGTGGTAATCCTTCATTTATCAAATCAAACCCCAAAGTACAATTAGATAATTTATGCAATTTGAAAACATTCAGCATTTGGAAGTAATGAAACAGTGCATTAGTATGAGTACGATGTGGCTTGAAAGTTATAGCACGTACAGCCATCTTTTGAGTATAAAATATACAATTCAAGTGTGATTTATAAGTACTACCCCAAACCTCGATGCCTCTTAATTCTGCCCCAGATATTTCAATTCTCCCTCTAAGCACGGCCTTTCTTTTACGACTACTAAAGAACATGAAATTATTTTGTGTCGCATTGATAGTAAGTTTATTTGCAGTGCACCAATTTTGTATTGATTTTAATTTTCATTTACTTCACAGTCACACTCATCTATTTGATCTACACCTTTGGAAAAAGTATGAAAAACATTAGAATCATCTGCAAATGGTCTGAAATTGAAATAATTTGTCACAGTTAGTAAGACATTTATATAGATTAAAAACAGAGTTGGTCCTAAGACAGAACCTTGTGGTACACTACATTTGATGTATCTACTTTCTGATGATGACTCTCTGTATTTCACAAACTGCATTCTGTCACTAAGATAGCTTTCGAGCCATTTCAGTGCATGACCCCAGATGCCATAATAGGATAGCGGTTTAAATAATATGTTATGGTTTATTGTGTCAAGTCAAAAGCCTTTTGAAAGTCAAGAAATACACCGAGCGTCCACACATCCTTCGTCTATACTTTTCAATACCGTATTCTTAAGTTTAATTACTGATAATTTAGTACTATATTTTTTCTAAATCCGTACTGATGTTAATATAAAACGTCATGCGTTTTTAGGAAACTGGTCAATCGAACATTAACTATTTTTTTAAAAACTTTACCCAAAATTGGTAAGACAAAAATGGGTCTATAATTCCCTGTTTCATGTTTATAACCTTTCTTAAACAGTGGAGTGACTTTAGCAATTTTTATTTGATCAAGGAAATTTCCCGTTTCCAATGAAAGATTGGAGAGATGTGGTAATGGTTCAAATGCACCATCATTCATCAGGCGTACTGGAATGTTGTCGTAACCACAATATTTCTTCTCGTCTAGAGCCAACATGTGGTCATGAACTTCCTTCATTGTGACCAGTTTCCAAAAAAGGGATTGCCCAACTATATCATTCAAATAATCTTTAGATAACGTGCGTTCATTTGGTATCGCTGATGTTAGATTTGGACCGATGTTTAAAAAGAAATCATTAAATTCATTGGCAATTTTATATACATTTAATATAATCTTACTCAGAATAGAGCGAGGAGATATTATATCATTATCAGACATTGACAATGCGATTTCTGCTTGATAAAGTTGATACTTCTTAGAACATTAATGACCAATCTAAAGACTCACAGAGATGGATCTATGTAGTTCTAGGATAATTATAAACTATTCCAGGAAGAAGAAATCATTTCAAATTCATTACATGAAAAGAGGTCAATAAAAATCATTCCAACTTTATGGGCAACAGTATTATATACACACAGAATTATTAATTTCCAATCCACTGAATTCAGCAAAAACAAATCAATAATTTTCAAGTTTCTCTTAAAGCCCCACTGTCCTACTTGTAGCTACTTGCTCCCTCTATATAGAAAACTTCCCCAATCGGTTCCCCCATGATCCTCTATTTCTTATGTTATTTGAGAGCTGAGTTGATGAGATAGCCACCTGCTAGTGACCTCGCTGTGTGGTCTAATCCCTCCTAGCCACACTAGTGTTGATAAGCTTTAAAGAGTGGATTATCAGTGTTGTAGTACTTGCGCTGGACTTGGACTCGAGTGGGTGGTATTACATATACACTCTAAAAAATATTTGGCAAAAAATTGCCCAATTTTTACCCAACATGAGGACGATTATGTGTCCAACCAACTGTTGGGTAAATTAACAATTTTGCATGATTGGATAAAAAGAAAATACCCAACTTTTAACCAACAAAAATTTACCCAATCAGAAATTCACCCAATTCTCACCATAATGTGTAGCATATTATATTAGACACTAGTTGGGCAAATAAGTTGGATAAAATATTATATGCAAAATGACATTAGTACCGGCGGGACTCGAACCGCGAACCTTGTGATCCACAGTCGATCCAATCGACCACGAATCGTCTAATATAAGAATATAAACCTATATTGTTTGATAATAATGTTGCCCGACTTACGTTTGCCCAGTTACATCTGCCCAACTTATATTGCACATGTAATTGGGTAAATACATGTAGTAAATGGCTGGGAGAAAATAACCCAAATGTTGGACAAAAATGGTCCAATTCTAATTTGCCCAATAACATTACCCAATTATTTCATCGGTTACTACATGGTTGGTAGGAAATAACCCAATCGTTGGACGACATTTGCCCAACATCGATTTGCCAAGTAACACCTACCCAACCTATTTTTTACCTTTCATGAGGTAACTTCATATACAGTGTGAGTCAAAAAAAAGTTTACACCTAGAAAATTGCTAATTATTTTAAAAGTCATAGAAGAACATTAAACTGTTATATGTCTTATGAAAGAGTGTTTTATCCCAAATCATTTGGTACCATTTTTGTGTAGTATGTGTTCACGCTTGGATGAACAAGAGACATTGTTTGCGAGAGTGCAAAAATCGACTTGCGCCAAAGTTGCATAATTATGTGATGTTTGAATAAAACAATTGGGATTTGGGTATTAATTCGGTCTTTGCAGATCCAAATAACACCCCTAACAAAATTAATCATGCCACACATATCAAATATCGAATATCAAGTATCAACGAACACTTGTGCGCGTGTGTGTGGGTGTGTGTGACTTTGCCCTTTGCACAAAACATATGCAATGCATTTCATTCGATACATTCAATCCATTCTCTCACTCCGCTAATTCCAACATAATACAGACTGTAGGCATCACTTTGGCGCAAGTCGATTTTTGCACTCTCGCAAACAATGCCACCTGTTCATCCAAGCGTGAACACATACCACACAAAAAAGGTACCAAATCATTTGGAATAAAACACTCTTTCATAAGATGTATAATAATTTACTGTTCATAGATGATTTAATTAGCAACTTTCTAGGTGTAAACTTTTTTTTGACTCACACGGTAGTAAACGGTTAGGAGAAAATAACCCAATTATCGGACGAAATTTGCCCAACTTCGATTTACCCAGTGATATCTACCCAACTTGTTTAACAGTGTACAAAGCTCAAGTTAAAATCTATACAAGCCGCATTAAATATATTGTCAGGCCTTTGGACTTTCACACAAGGCATAATTACCGCTATCCGTATATACATAATCTCTCTCTCTCTCTCTCTCTCTCTCTCTCTCTATATATATATACCGTATATGTTACCGGAATGTATTTCGAAAGCTCACATTCGAGATAAGACTAAACAAATGGCGCAAACGTGAATGAATTAAGAGGATTCTCTCAACTTCATCTCTGTAGATTTCATGAATATTGATTCATACATGTAGTTCCATGCAATCCCCGGAACCTCGTAAATTCCATAAACGCCATTTAAATTTGAGCTGTAACAATCGCCATACCACCAAGCCCCTCGGTAGACAATTGCACAGTTACTGTTTGAATTATCATTGTCCATGTCATAGGTCGAGAAGCCTCTATTTTTGCCTATATAGAGTGCTTCTCCTGCATTACCAGAATATGATGCGAAATCGAGTTGGTAACTGCATTGGAAAGAAGGACAAGTAATAAACAGATTAGCCTGAATGTAGTCTTGAAAGGGTCCATACAAACGAAAATAAAAGTACATTTTCTTTTTAAAAGTGCGTGGGAGTGCCACGGTTGGAGTATAGCACCCTTTTGCGATTGTTTTCATCGATCAGCGCTCCTTCAAACACAAGAATGCGGAGAAAGTATTAACATTGTTCTATTATTGATCAATACATAAGGATGAAACAAAGCAAACACAAACAAACAAACAAACAAAACAGTATTTCGATTGTGAGTGAGCATTTAAGGTTTTCGCATGAATGGACAGATTGGACACACACAAACAAAAATGTAAAACGTTTTGACCCCTTTTACAAACCAGTGCTGAGGAGTGGGACAGGATTAAACCAAAGAATTAAGTAATTGGTTATCTCTGCACGGATTACAGTTAATACAGTTATTGGAAACAATGGTGACCATACAAAGTTTTGACATTTATTCCAATATGTTTATGCACAGGGGTGTACTCACTTTTGTTGTAACTCTTTTTTACAATTATCTTTCATGCGCTATACTTTTCGAATGGAATTAATATTGTATAATATTTCATAATATATATATATATGTATATATATATATATAAAATAAGTAATAATTAAAACAGTAAAAATAAAAACCCTTGTGTGTACAATTCGTGAAGGGGGATTTTTGTATTAAATATATCGAATGGTTGTATAAGAAATGAGAATGATGGAACCATACTTTGTGATAGGGCTTCCAATGCTGAATTGACCATAATGTGCATAGAGTTGAATGTTGCCGTAATCCACCATATCGACTCGGAGCTCGACCCCACCTTTGGACAGCAAATGAATGATATCTAACCCCAACCAGTATTCACCGCTGACGTCACCAAATCCTTGAACATACTCAGAATAGTTGCGGTAGAAATTGACAGACCCATCATAACGTTTCTGCATTGTATGACAAATAATATAGAATTCACTGATGAAATCGGTGAAATTAGTCTTACACTTTGAAGCCAACTTAAAGGGCAAGTCCACTCCAAAAATAACGTACTTATACCAGAAGCAGACAAATCAGACGAACCAATCAAAAAAAGGTTTGATCAAAATCGGATAAATCATAAGAAAGTTATGAATTTTTGAAAAAGTATGTAAAACCATGGACAGTGGAAATCACTACACAAATTGCCAATTTGGTTATCAGTTTGTGACGTCATGTCTTCACTATTTATCAATTGCTTTATATATTTTAATCCCATTAATTTCCCTCTTTATCCCCCAAAACTTGATTCCCCCATACCTTTGCTCGGGTTATATGATTTGTATCATATTGCGTGCATGACATTTCACAACATATTTTATGAACTTCTAAAAATTGATACTATTTTCTGAATATTGTATATTTATATAAATTAATAGTTTATCAAAATTCACATTTTTCATGATTTAACTAACAAATATTACTCTCTATAAGTGCATCCACACACAAACATATTACTATAAATCTAACTTGGATGCTGGTGTGAAGAAATAAGATTCTTAGGGGGAAATTTGGAAATTCATATTATAAATGATAAATTATATATTATCAATATAAGAAAATAATTAGTGGATAGTGAGGCAATGGCGCCACAGAATCATGAGTTAGTTGCCAATTATTTTGTCTTGTGATTTTCAAAGTTTCAAACCCCCTCACACCATCCTAATCGCATCAGGGAGATCCCCTCCCACCATCCTACTCGCATAAGGGTGACCCCCTCCCACCATCCTACTCGCATCAGGGTGACCCCCTCCCACCATCCTACTCGCATCAGGGAGATCCCCTCCCACCATCATACTCGCATCAGGGCCGGGTGACCCCCTCCCGCCATCATACTCGCATCAGGGTGACCCCCTCCCACCATCATACTCGCATCAGGGTGATCCCCTCCCACCATCCTACTCGCATCAGGGTGACCCCCTCCCACCATCCTACTCGCATCAGGGTGACCCCCTCCCGCCATCATACTCGCATCAGGGCCGGGTGACCCCCTCCCGCCATCATACTCGCATCAGGGTGACCCCCTCCCACCATCATACTCGCATCAGGGTGACCCCCCCCCCCCCCATCCTACTCGCATCAGGGAGATCCCCTCCCACCATCATACTCGCATCAGGGCCGGGTGACCCCCTCCCGCCATCATACTCGCATCAGGGTGACCCCCTCCCACCATCCTACTCGCATCAGGGTGACCCCCTCCCACCATCCTACTCGCATCAGGGTGACCCCCTCCCACCATCATACTCGCATCAGGGCCGGTGACCCCCTCCCGCCATCATACTCGCATCAGGGTGACCCCCTCCCACCATCCTACTCGCATCAGGGTGACCCCCTCCCACCATCCTACTCGCATCAGGGTGACCCCTCCCGCCATCATACTCGCATCAGGGTGACCCCCTCCCACCACCCTACTCGCATCAGGGTGATCCCCTCCCACCATCCTACTCGCAGGAGGGTGATCCCCTCCCACCATCATACTCGCATCAGGGCCGGGTGACCCCCTCCCGCCATCATACTCGCATCAGGGTGACCCCTCCCACCATCCTACTCGCATCAGGGTGACCCCTCCCACCATCCTAATCGCATCAGGGTGACCCCCTCTCACCATCAGACTCGAATCAGGGAAATCCCCTGCACCTTCCTTCTCGCATAATGCGAGAGACGAAGAATTTCGTTTTCACTACAAATTAAACAACACGACATGGCATCATTTGACATAATCATAAACTTCAATTACATAAAAAGAAAAGATAATGGAATGCACCTGAAAAACTGTCCATCCTCCGCCGTCGGTTATCATATCACAGTAAACATCAATCGCATCCGCGCCACTAGGAATGGTGGAGTAGACACCACTTGTATGATAGCCCATTGAATAGAGCATCTTGCACGAATTTGGCAGAGTGCACTCAAAATGGCGCCCGGATGCAAGTTTCCCCATACTAGGGCCGGACTTGTTTGGCGTTAATACCAGCCTTGGGCCGAGTTGTATAGATCTCCCGTCAGGTAGAGTTATATTGCCACATGATGCAGGGCCTAGAGTGCAGAGCTTACTGCATTCACCGACTACACATGAAAATCAAGAAGTTCACAAATTAAGTTAATTGGTAATAAATAAAAAATTGCAACGCAGATCGAAACTCATGAATCTCTTTAAAGCCCCACTGTCCCACTTGTAGCTACTTGCTCCCTCTATATAGAAAACTTCCCCAATCGGTGCCTGTTCTTCCCCCTTGATCCTCTTTTTCTTATGTTAGTTGAGAGCTGAGTTGATGAGATAGCCACTTGTCAGTGACCTAGCTGGGTGGTCTTATCCCTTCTGGCCCAGTAGTATTGACCGTCTTTAAAGGCCATCTGTACTTGTTTACAGGAGGGATTAGACCACCTTGCAAGGTCACATCAAATCAGCTCTCAATTAAGAGGATCATGGATAGCGCTGATCTTTGATTTGTTATTAAAACCTTATGCCCTATACGTGCTTAAGCAATGGCTGTAAAAACATCTCTTCTCTTACTTTTACTACATGTTTATGTTTATGTAATAATTTTTGTAAAATATTGATAATAAGTCACAATTAAAAAAACAAGGAGAATCACAATTCACACTTACCAAGAAGGAAACTCGCCCAGATAACGATAAGATACATAACCAGACCTTAGTAATAACGATGTTCGCTTTTTCAAATATGCAGATGATACTGCAAGCAGGGGGATGATGATCAGATGCGATGAAAATAACTATCGTTCGAAAATCGAGCAGTTTATCAAATGGCGTGATGAAAATTACCTTCAACTAAATCAGTCCAAACGAAATAAATATTGTTGACTTTAGAGTTGCTACGCAACAACATTAACCGGTGAAGCTTAAAGATTGAAACATTGTGCTACTACATAACAACACGAACCAGTAAAGATCAAAGATTCAAACATTGAGTTGCTACATAACAACACAAACCAGTAAACATCAAAATTTAAAACATTGAGTTGCTACATAACCTGGCAGAAGAATGGAAGGCATGAATCCTCCAAAAAGCTAAACAGATCATTGCGATCATTGCTTTCAAAGAAAGGGAACATGCATACGCGTACCCAAGCTAACACTGAGTGAGGGCGGGGGGGGGGGACGTCGTGTGAGAAAGGTGGAAAGACAAGGAAATGGCGCTTAGTGACAGTAACGACGAATAAGGGAAAAACTTTTGGGACACAAAAAAATGTGCTCTTACCCCCCCCCCCCCCCCCCCCCCCCCGCTTATTCAGCGGCTGGCCGAGTCGTTGTAAAATTTTCGGCCCGATTTAAAAATGTTAACCCCCTCCCCCTCGAAAATCCTGCGTACGCCACTGTCAGCATTCAACATTGCAAAATCTCGCTTGGTCGATACACCCCTCGCCCAATAACGCAGAACTATGATATGACACTCCGCCCACGCTCCCGGCCGTGATTTATCCATGGCTGGTGTAATAATATTTTTTCTTTTTTATTTCCACTCACATAATATTGTGCACTGTAAAAATTTGCTGTAACTCATGCAGTAAAATACTGTGATTTACAACAGTAATATGTTGTAATAACGATTTTACGATAATTAACTGTATAAGTACGTTGCTGTACAGTATATTGCTGTAAACATCAGTGTCGTAGAGCATGGGAACAAATATCTACAGTAAGCTAGTGTAAAGGAGCGTGCAAAAAGCATTGTGGGATACAGCGCACATGCGCATTAGGCGGATCGGCTGCATATGCGCGTATGCGTTGCACGTGATTGGCTCCCGCGCTAGCCCGCCACGCCGCGCCGCCATTTTTAATTTTCTGCAAAGATTTGAGCTGAGATATATAGCTGAGCTGGCCGGCCTGATCCTGAGCAACGAATCTGAATCTGTTCTGTTCCTGGTCCTGATCCTCGAGCTGGGATATTGATGACCAATAAGTCAATTCCAAGGGGATCCGAGGTAAGTTACAGATTGCCAATTATCAGAGTCATGATTTGATTTGTATCCCGCTGAAGTGAAGAATTGTCAGACTGTGGAAAGTATAGGGATTGTGTTTGTAATTGTTCCGTCTACGGTATATGTGTACTGTACGTGCTGTGCTGTGGTGTGTGGGACAGAGTCGGTAGTGTTAGTGCAGCACATGACACTGTACTGCAGTACCAGCGTACAGTGTCACTGTCAATGCGATGCCATTGCACATGGATATGCATGCTCACGTTAAATTGGAAATGTCTAACGTCAAGACCATCAAGACTTATAACTTATAGGACACCGCACACACTACGATCGACTACAGCATCAGTCCATCATGAGCACACTGCGTGATCAGTTGAATACGCACAAGTCTAAGCTCATGTAGTGTAGTCTACAGCACGTTACTGAAGAAATTACAGCAAAGTACTGGCAATCCTGCTGCATAGTGTAATTTTACTTAAAAGTTAAAATATGAAATAAAATTACAGTAAGTTACTGTAAAATTACTTAGTATTTTACTGTTACTTAGTAATTTACAGTAAGTTACTTTAAAATTACTGTAATTTACTGTAAAATTACTGTAATTTACTTTTTTGAAGGTCGCAGCGTTGTCATAGCAACCAAATAGGCCATTCCGTAACTGGCAGTAAGTTACTGTAAAATTACTGAGTAATTACTGTAAAATTACTGTAATTTACAGTAACTTACTGCTAGTTTACAGTAAATTACAGTAATTTTATTTCATATTAATTTTGAGTACTTGTCTACTGTAATTCACTGTAATTTTATTTACAGTAACTGTAGGTTATATCTACAGTAAGTTACCATCAATTTTTACTCAAAGTATCTGCCTGTAAACTTTCCTACAGTAAATCACTGCATTTCTTAGAGTAAATTGCTGTTACCGTAGGTTCTTCAAATACTAACAGTAAATTACAGTAATTTTTGTCTTTAAGGATTGTAAATTTGTTTTACAGAAATCTATTGTAGTTTCATTTACCGCAAATGAATGTTAATTTCACTTATGTAGTAACATTCATAGCCGTGAAATCAAATGTTTTTTGCTGAAGGTTTCGCATACAGTCATCATCAGGAGGCTCGTGACAACTGGTTATATTTGATGAATTTATGTTTTTCTTTCGATTTTCTTTTGTATTTTTTGTCCTTTATCTTTTTTTTTATTATTCATTTATCATTTAAAAACTTTTAATCTGTCAATGCTGTACATAAAAAGTTATGTGTACGTATGCATATTAAAGGTATTGTTTTCCGCTCTTCTTTCTTGCAGTATGCCATGGATTACTGCTGAAGTCACACAGTGTGCATGCTGAAACACTAATCAGACGGATGCTCTACATGGACATCATATACCCATGTACGTTTGTAAGCTATGTAATCATTCTTCTGGATCATTGAAGCGGTTTTCTGAACACTTTTCAGTCCATAGAAATGTGGTGAATTTCGATTTCCCGTGTGGTGTTCCTGGCTGCAATCGAACATTCAGAAATTATTCATCCTTCAAAACCCATGTGCATAGGGATCATCAACCATTTTCAAGAAAAAAAGATGCCCAGTTTTTCTGCGTTTCTACCTGGAATTGTCCACTCTGTGCTGTAAAATGTGAGGAAATCCATGACATACTTTCTCATCTTAGAGTTCATATCAAACACGGAGTTGAAATACGCTGTCCTTTTGCCAATTGCAAAAAACGTTTTTCAGTGAGGTCGTCTTTTGCGTCACATATATCAAGAGTTCACAATAAGTTAGACCAGATTCAGTTAGACTCAACTTCAAGTGAAACTGGTACTGTGTTAACTGAATCCGCCCAAGAAAATAATCAGGAGTTTCCTGGAAGACTGCACTCAAGTGACGAGGAAAGTGTGACAGATGATGAAGTAGATGTATCCGCTGACTCATTCAAACACAGCTTATCCTTGTTTTATCTGAAGTTGGAGGCAAAATTACTACTGCCCAACTCTACAATTCAGGAAATAATTGACACAGTTCAGGATATTCATGCATTAAGCCAACAAAATTTGATACCAAAATTGTGTCTAGCGGTCATTGAACTTCCTAGACAAAGCATTAGCACATGTATTCTGTGAGCCTGGCATGTGTGCAGCCTTGTCATCATAAGCATTGCTTGATTGTTTACTTACTGTTTTCCAAAATATGTTTTACATTACTTGCAATTTAGCATTATTTTACCTTAGTGAATTTTCATATATTTTAGTCTGTACATGCAATACACCTTTATTTTAATAAATTTAATAAGTCATGAAATAAATGAATTTGCCAAATATTAGGCCTATATTTAAGTAACCTATATTTTATTTCGACATATTTCAAGTTATATAATAATTTTTTTTTTTAAGTAACTTATATTTTATTACGATATATGTTACGTTATATGGTAATATGTTTTTTTATCATATTTAATACGTAGCAATATTGTAGCTAAACGAATTTCATAATTTTATGTTTTCATTTTACATGTACACAAATTGATCATATTTTCTATTTTCTTTGTTCATTGTGCACATTGGTAATTCTATTTCATTAATTTCTGTATATCATGTATATTTTCTTATTGTCAAGTATGTTTTACGGTTTTTGTTATTTTGCACAGCCCCTTTGTAAACCAGCCGAGTAGCTGAATAGGGCTTTTACCGTCAATAAATCAATCAATCAATCAATTGAATGACAGCTCATGAAGTTGAAACAAGTTTCTGTGCAGAATTGGCATGTAAATGAGACAAAAATACAGAAGAATATGAAACACGTATTAAAGATTACAAGTTTAATATAACAGAGCAACTCAAATTAAATGGGGTATTAGTTCAAAAGATAAATTAAACAAAAATAAAGTGAGTAATGTCTTTTGGAGAGATTCTACCAGGTATAGAGAGTTTTCCTTGATTCTGCCAGGTATATGGAGACTTTTCATTGATTGTATTCTGATAGTAGTTGTCGTTTAATAGTGGCTTTAAAGGAAGATAAAAGTGTATAAAATATGTCTTGTAAATTGAAGATAATTCTTTACAATAGTTTTTTACAATTCAGAATTTTAAAGTGAACATATTGTTGTCTGTTCGACAAATAATTTTTGACCCAAGAAAGTGCAGTGCCCCTAAGCCATACGTTGTGATTTAGCATATCAATGCCTTAAAGCCGCTATGTCTGCACAATTGCATGTGTTATTCTGTCGTATAATTAAATTAATGCTAGGTCGGGTGAATGATTTTTTTTAAAGCCATATTGGTTGGGATTAAGCAAGTTATGTGTATTTCAGATTGGTATAATCTAAACAATTTTTTCAAGAATTTTTGAGATACTGGAAGGATGACTATGGGTCTGTAGATTCTTGAGTACTTGAACTTTTGGAGTTTTTAGTGGTTTTACTTGTTTTAATGTTTTACTTGATAGTTTCTTTGCAAGCATTTTCATAATGTTACACTATTTGAGAAACTTGTTTTATGGAGCGTTGATTACCCAATAAAGACTTTAATAATGATTTTTTGTGTTCAGAAAGCTTGTTTTTTCCTCAAATTAACAGGATGATGCTGCTAATGTCAAGTTAGAATACTGTACTTATTACATTAACTTAATGTAAATGAGAGAAATAGATTAAAAAAAATAACAGGATGATACTGCTAATGTCACAGTAGAATACTGTACTTAATACATTAACTTAATGTAAATGAGAGAAATAGATAACAAAATAACAGGATGATACTGCTAATGTCACAGTAGAATACTGTACTTATTACATTAACTTAATGTAAATGAGAGAAATAGATACAAAATTAACAGGATGATACTGCTAAAGTCACAGAAAAGCTGTACTTATAACATTAACTTAATGTAAATGAGAGAAATAGATACAAAATTAACAGGATGATACTGCTAAAGTCACAGTAGAAAAGCTGTACTTATTACATTAACTTAATGTAAATGAGAGAAATAACATTAATTTACTGTAGAGAAAAACTTACAGTACATAACTGTAAATACATTTAAATTACTGTGAATAAAATTACATTAATTAACTGTAAGAAGAACTTACAATAAATACTGTAACCTTATACATGAAAAATTTACAGTAAGCTTACAGTATTTTAATGTCTTACAGCAAGTTACTGAAAAACTTACAGGAAGTTACTGTAATGTCAAAGTTACAGTAATTTACTGTGCAACAAAGTTGCCAGTAATTTACTGTAATTTCTACAGTGAAATTTTTAACAGTGTGTGCTATCACAATCATGATTGTTTCATTTTCCCTTTAAAGCAGGCGCGTAGCCAGAGTCGAGAATGGAACAACGAATCGTCTTCTTACCCTAATAATTTCATTAAACTATGAAAGGTCAAAGCTTCCGCACTTCGCGCGGGAGGGAAAAACTCAATTCAGACAAGGAAAAAGGGTCGAGAATAGCACAACGAATCGTCTTCTTTCTCTAATAATTTCATTAAGCTATGAAAGGTCAAAGCTTCCGCGCTTCGCGCTGGAGGGGGGGGGGGGGAAACTAAATTCAGACAAGGAAACAGGGTCGAGAATGGTACAACGAATTGTCTCTTTCTCTAATAATTTCATTAAACTATGAAAGGTCAAAGCTTCCGCTCTTCGCGCAGGAGGGGGGGGGGGGACTTAATTCAGACAAGGAAAAAGGGTCGATAATGGTACAACGAATCGTCTTCTTTCTCTAAGAATTTAATAAAACATCAAACCTTCCACGCTTTGCGCCGTAGGGGAAAAACTGAACTCAGACAAGGATTAAGAGTCGAGAATGGTACAACGAATCGTCTTCTTTCTCTAAGAACTTAATGAAAAGTCAAAGGGATTATAACTCATGATCTGTGGCCCATCTTTGCTATAGTGTACGTAAGAAGGCCGTACTAGCGATCAGATCGAGCCATGGTGATCTCATAAGACGGCCCTATATAAAAGACCGAATCTGTCACCAAAGAGAACTGATACGGCTCTTTCTGCTTTATCAGAGAACGCAATATCGAGAAGATGGTAATCGTTATCCTTCCAAATATCAAGATTGTCAACAGCCCCACCCCCCCCCCCCCCCACCTCTGTGTGTCTGGAAATGCACCTTCTTTTCCGGGTAAAAACAAATTGTCAGTCTGAAGCATGACCTGCCCCACCCCACCCCCATTAAAACAAACATCGTTCCTGTCCCTCCTTAAAGGTACTATGTCCCTTTACAGGCCAAACAAATGAAAAGGTCAAATTTCAAAGGCATTTGAAAGATAATACTAATTTAGAACTCCCCTTAAAAAATGAGGCTTGAAAATGTCTTTAAGAGGGAAAATAACGACTATATAGTTGTCAAATCGACTTAGGAGCTGTAGAGCCAATAAGTAATAGTCTTTATTTTCAGACCATTGTACCGCATGGTCGTACGTTTTATGCGGCGCAAAGATTCAATCAGTTTAATTTTGGCCATTACAAGAAGTGGGTTATTGATGTAGACAACTCCTTTACAGCTCATTTTATGTATGTTATTACCAAAGAAGAAGAAAAAGCCAGTCAATCACTCAATACTGACAATAGTGTCTGACAGTCAAGTCTAGCAAGTAAACAGGTTTCCTTGCATAATTTGAATATAAGGACACTGCTAACGTTTTAATTCACAGATAGGACATACATGACATATTCATAATTCCTGCAAAGTTCTAAAAAATTTGAGGTTGGCTGCAAAAGGGACATATTAAGGGCTGCAACCCCCCCCCCCCCCCCCCCCCCCGAAAAAACATCAAATTGACTAATTTCTAGCTCGAGGTGTTGTGGTCGAGTGGATACGTGACCGGACTATCGATCACAAGGTCCGCGGTTCGAGTCTCGTCGCGGCACTAATGTCCGTTGGCAAGACATTGATCTACATTTGCCACACTCAACCCAAGTGAGGTAAATTGGTTCCTGGTAAGATTATTCCTTGAAATTCACTGTGCCCTAATAACGACGGCCGGAGCTAAAGCTAGGGTAATAACTTCCAAAGCTCTTTGGAAGCGCATAGAGATGTTATTTCATAACGTATTATGCGCTATACAAGAACTGAAGTAGTATTATATTATTATATAGACGAAAAGAGGACAATAAACAAGACAGAAAAAGCATAGACCTACAAGTACAGAATAACCACTTTTTTTTGAGAAATTTAAAAAGTACATTTGATTTTTACAATTTTCTTTGAAAAAAAGAGCTATAAGAAGGCACTTGTATTTTAAATATCTAAATGACCGACTGTAAGTAAGCCCACGATTTCCTTTCTCAAAATGTACATTTTCCAGTTAATTCTGTATCCTGCGCCCATATATTTAAGGTAACAGTACTAGTGATCACAATAATTGAAAATTAAACAAATTGGCAAATAGCGAAGGGGGTATAGCTCAGTGGTAGAGCATTCGACTGCAGATCGAGAGGTCCCCGGTTCAAATCCGGGTGCCCCCTTGTCACTTTTTTTTCTTGTACAATAAGTCATGAATGTCGTATACTCGGCAGGTCGAGAGGTTTAAATACTCGTCTTGATTATACGAACTTCAGGTTGATCGAGACACGGCATTTCGCTTACGCCTGACAAACGCAGTCTATAGGCTTTCGAATATGGATCTTTGATTGATGATCAATATTATGGAAAAATACCTTTGTGAAAACAGACATTAATGATGAAGTTGCTGGTAAACTCTTAATGATAGCAACGGGGGTATAGCTCAGTTCACTTTCTGTCAATCAATATTATGGAAAAAAATACCTTTGTGAAAACAGACATTAATGATGAAGTTGCTGGTAAACTCCAGATGATAGCAACGGGGGTATAGCTCAGTTCACTTTCTGTCAATCAATATTATGGAAAAAAATACCTTTGTGAAAACAGACATTAATGATGAAGTTGCTGGTAAACCCTTGATGATAGCAACGGGGGTATAGCTCAGTGCACATTCTGTCAATCAATATTATGGAAAAAAATACCTTTGTGAAAACAGACATTAATGATGAAGTTGCTGGTAAACTCTTGATGATAACAACGGGGGTATAGCTCAGTGCACATTCTCTCAATCAATATTATGGAAAAAAATACCTTTGTGAAAACAGACATTAATGATGAAGTTGCTGGTAAACTCTTGATGATAGCAACGGGGGTATAGCTCAGTGCACTTTCTCTCAATCGATATTATGGAAAAAATACCTTTGTGAAAACAGACATTAATGATGAAGTTGCTGGTAAACTCTTGATGATAGCAACGGGGGTATAGCTCAGTGGTAGAGCATTCGACTGCAGATCGAGAGGTCCCCGGTTCATATCCGGGTGCCCCCTTATCACTCTTTTTCTTGTACGATGTTGTCATGAATGTCGTATACTTGGAAGGTCAAATGGTTTAAACACTCGTTTTGATTATATTATACGTGGTTGATGGAGACACGGCATTTCGCTTAATCCTAACGCCAGACAGCTTAAGCTTTAGAATGATGATTTGCGTATGACCCAACCCCCTCCCCCCCCCCCCCCCCCCCCCCCCCCCCGTTAAAGAAAGAAATATTTCGCTGGCCCGTCAAGTCGAAATGCGGCGAATAGTTTTTAAATGAGGGCAGCAACTCAAAAATGTCATGACATCAAACATTCATACACTTTTTACATTTATTTTTCTAAAAATTGTTGGCGAATCTGTACATAACTTTCTTAATAGGTTTTTTAAAAATCCGTTGAAGTGGGCTTTCTTGCATTTGTAAGTCCTTGCCCGACAAAGATTAAGATTTTTTTTTTGGTGCTAGCGTGGAGGCACATGATCTAAAATAAAAATCCCAGAATCTTTGAGAAGAAAACACCAAACAAACAAGCAAATTTCAAGTTTACGCTAACATAGTAATGTCTCTTCCATCTTGCTAACAAGTACACATACAAAGCAAAACAACAACAACAAAAACAAACAGCAACAATGAAAGGGTTATCAAACTCGAACTGAGCCAGGGGTGCATGAAGGGGGGGGGCATATTTTTATTTAGAAATGCTTAATTATATTTGAAGTATTGGACATACCTGTCATCTGTAGTTCTCACGCTACATATTCTACTCAACCACACAAATAACACTTTATTCAAGAGCGTCATCGAATGAACGTTTCCACCATTGACCACGAAATTGCAACTTTGTATGTCTATTTTTGGTATATAAATCACCTTTTAAGGTGTTTTTCGAAAATTTCTTAATAAAAGTTGTGTATATTAAAATAGATTACATTACGAAAACGGTCGATTGTGTATGGAAAAGAAAATACTGAAGGTTGAAATTTCCCATGTAAGACTATCCGATTGTGGGCGCTTGACAGGGAGTAACTACAGCCATGGAAGATATTAATTTTAAGAGAAATAATTATACATCATGTAGACCGAGAAAGCAATCACTGATCGATATGCATGTTCATGTGAAAAATAGAGGCGGAATCTGCCCCTAGACAAAAGGGGTCGGGGTGGGGAAGGGGGGGGGGGGGTAATGTGTATTTGCAGCCCCGTGGCAACGCGCAATCTTACAACCGAGAAAAAGATGTGACGACATAATGCTTTTCCGCGTTCAAAGGCCAGCGCCTCTACTAATATGGGTCAATGCGTAAACTCTCCAAACTTTAAGATGTGACATCACAATGGTACCGGCGCGGCGCGCAAACTTTCATCCAATTAGCGTGCAGTAACCACTCACGTGATATCCCAATGCGTTACGCGCCGGTATGTTTACATTTCAAGAAATGTGTTGCTAACACTTCATTCTTTACTGAACTCCCCTCGCATTCAGATGTCTGTACATCTTGCTTGCTTCACAATGCCAAATAAGTCCATGAGAAGGTGTCGATTCTTTGGTCGATTCAGAAAGGCAGTGACCAAAGGTTTTCGAAAATTATGCTGCTGCGTTCGAGGTAAATAAATGAATGAGATATATGACATTCTCAAATATAAAGATGCATTCTCAATGATTAAAGAGGGGGCGGGTGAAAAAGGTGTTTACATGAAAGCTAGTCTGTACATGCCCACTTAAACGAGATAGAGGTCGTGTCTTTTCAAAACCAAGATACGATCGAGTTAAAAAAATAAAAATGACCGAAAAGCGTTGTGTGGATAAGAGAATGACATTACGATATTCTCATTATTGCCTACAGCATCTACTGATGACGAACGTCCAGTCGCAGTAACAGTTGATGATATTACATTAGTAAGTAAAGGAAATTAAATGAAATTAAAGGAATTAAAGGAATACCTAATACCTAATACCTAATACCTAATACCTAATACTTGACAGTCAGAGAAGAGAAGTGAATAACATGTTATATGATTGAAATTTGTATTCTTCTGCCGGTTCATACTTTTTCATTTTACGTTATACATTCATCATTATACATTCATCATTATTTGCCTCTTCTTCCTCCTCCTCTGTTTCTTCTTCTCCTTCTTCTTTTTCTTCTTGTACTTATTATCATTTCTGTCATCAGTTTAATGTTGTTATTATTATTATTATTATCTTTAATAAGTAATTCTTTTTTTTTCTTATCTGTCTGTAAATATTACTATTTTGACTTATTAATTGTTATACATGTCTGTAAGGGACCCCACTGGAAATAAGCTCTCGAGCTTTCATGGGTTGTCCTGTTCAAGCTGACTTATTTTTGATCTGTTATTATTGTATATTGTTGTATGTTGGAAGCTTGTCGAATAATAATCAATCAATCAGTCAAGTAAATCGTTTCGAACAAAACCGAAAGTCGAATCCTCTTCTGAAATTGTTTCAAGAATCAATGCCACGTCTAGTAGTATAAATAATAGACAGAATACACTGCAAATTGTAGTGTTTTTAAAAAAAATTATTCCAGACTAGAATGGACTTTCAAGTTCTCTTTGCTATTTTTACTGGAAATTAAGCAGTTCGTTCTGAAGCATAATAATTCTTCTCTTCACTCTTTTCCCCTTCTTTAATCTTGCAGTTCCACCTTGCAAGTGGAGCATCCAACTTCAATATTCCCAAAGTTGATGCGGATTGCAACATCGACACCAAATCGCACTTGGTCGTTCCTTCAGCCGTGTCTGACGACGACGGTTATGATGACGACAGCATGAGTTCGCTCTCTGACTGGTCTTCGCTATTCGATGAGAGCGACGATGATGACGATATGTCGAGTTTTACTACAGTTTCTGAACTATCGGACTTCACGTGGGATCTCTTCGAAGAGACCAACAGTAGCAAAATGGACTTGTCATTCTCCGAAGTGGATGACGACGGCGTGGATAATTATACCATCGCCCAAATGCTCCTCGAGCAGCTGCTTTACGAAATCGTATGATTTTGTTTGTCATCTCTGAATACGAAATAAAAATTGGGTTGAGAATGACAAAAAAGCTCATGTGTTTGTCCCTTTATTCTTCTGGATTCTTGTAGTCTCAAGACTGTAAAGAGAAGATTGTTTTGCTCTCCTCTCTCGATAAGAGCATGAAAAAAAAATCAAAGTTCGATACGAAGATAATTATGAAACACAATGACATTATGACGGATTTTTTTTCTCTGTGCCTCTTCCATGAGGATTTTTTTCTTACAATATTTACATTTTATACATAATATTTACAAATATATTATACAAAACACAAACAATATTTATCAAGGGTGAACTATGGAATATTTGCTGGAAATTACAACACATCAATTATTTTCTCCACTTCTTTGACATTGAATATTGTTTAATTCCTGAGTGATTATGACGGTATAGGGGACTGTGGATATTCGAACCTAGTCAAGATATTGACGAGAAATAACCATTCGTTGATGATACATCCCGGACAGGCGTATGTAAAATGACGTAATTGTACCTGATTCAATTAAAACAACCATCATTCCAGTCCCTCCTGCATCCCCCTCCCGAAAAAAGGCATTAAAAAAGCATCAAATTGACTAATTTGCAGCTTGAGACTATTATACAGACGAAAAGAGAACAATGAACAAAAGAGTATAAGCACAGACCTACAATTTCAGAATTACCACTTTTTTGAGAAATATAAAAAGTGCATTTGATTTTTACAATTTCTTTGAAAAAAAGAGCTTTAAGAAAGCACTTGTATTTTAAACTATTGTATTTTAAACATCTAAAGATGACGATAATAAATACCTGACCGTATAAGCCCGGGATTTCCTTTCTCAAAATGTAAATTTCCTGTTCCTTATAATTAAGGTTTACAGTAGGCCTACTATTAGTGATCAAGTTGATCATGAACTAACTGACAGAGTGGCATATAACGAAGGGGGTATAGCTCAGTGGTAGAGCATTCGACTGCAGATCGAGAGGTCCCCGGTTAAAATCCGGGTGCCCCCTTGTCACCTTTTTTCTTGTACATTGTTATGAATGTCATATGGTTTAAATACTCGTCTTGATATACGAAGGTTGATCGAGACACGGCATTTCGCTTAATCCTAACGCCTGACAGCGCTTTCGAATGTAGATTTTTTTGTTTGACCCCCGCCCCTTAACCCCATCTTAAAAAGAAATTTTGGGCTGGCCTACCAAGTCGAAATGTGGAGAATAGTTTTAACATGAGAGCAGCAACACAAAGACGTCATGACATCAAACATTTTATACACGTTTTACATTTCTTTTTCCTAAAAATGAAACTTGTCGAACAATGATTTATCTGGTAAGCTTTTTGAGTTATCTAGCGCCACCTTTGTTCAAGAACACTTCCTCTCAATCAATATTTATGCTCCTGTTAAACATGGAAAATATACCTTTGTGAAAACAGACGGTATTGATGAAGTTGCTGGTGAACTCGTGAACATAGCAACGGGGGTATAGCTCAGTGGTAGAGCATTCGACTGCAGATCGAGAGGTCCCCGGTTCAAATCCGGGTGCCCCCTTGTCACCTTTTTTTTTCTTGTACAATCGTCATGAATGTCATATGGTTTAAACACTCGTCATGATATACCAAGGATGATCGAGACGCGGCATTTTGCCTAATCCTAACGCCTAACAGCCTAAGCTTTCGAATATGGATTTTTGTATGACCCTGCCCCCTCCCCCCGTTATAGAAAGAAATATTTTTTGCTGCCCATGAACTCCAAATTGATAGAATAGTTTTAACATGAGGGCAGCAACCCAAAGATGTCATGAAATGAAACTTGGCGAATTAACTCTCTTTTTACATTTAAATATATTGCATGTATAAGCCTTTGCCCTATATAAAGATGACGATTATCAAAGTTTTCTGTTTATTTAATGTATTTCCTTGTATGCATATTTCTCTCCAGATTCAATTGTTACTATTTCATTTACATTACTTGTAATTCACTTTACATCATGATTATTCAACCTATGTCTGGTAAGGCTGTGGTACGCTTTTGAGTCATCTAGCGCAACGCTTGTCCAAGAACAGCTGCACTTTCTCACAATCAATATGTATGCTCCTGTTAAACATGAAAAATATAGGTCCTATTCCTTTATAAAGACATACAATATTGAGTTGATGATGATCGTGAGGTGACAGCGAAGGGGGTATAGCTCAGTGGTAGAGCATTCGACTGCAGATCGAGAGGTCCCCGGTTCAAATCCGGGTGCCCCCTTGTCACCTTTTTTCTTGTACAATATTGTCATGAATTGTATTTTCCTGCGGTACAACGTATAGCAGGAAAATGTGGTATATGCGGATCCTTTTAATGATTACGTAATAGGAGTGGCGAAACGCCACGATCCCGCGAAGCGGGATGATTTGAATAATTAGGCAGGTGAAAGTTATTGTATTGAGAGGAAAAGGAATTTTCAGAAGGCATAATAAGAGAGGGAAATGAGTGTGGTAGCCATTCTAGCTTTGTCAGACACTAGATACACGACACAACTTTCGATTGAAAAGTTTAATAAAGAACAATAGTTTGGTGTTTGTTTGTGTTGGTGGTATAGAGATTCGAATGGATTATATTTATTGTGACGATTTGCCATAAGCTTTTTCCAGAGCATTTGCCTTACTTAGTTTATCTCAGGTTTTTTTTCAACCTAGGGATTCGGTCAGGGCGTGGGGCAAAAAGTCAAAGCCCATGCAGGTTACGGATCAAAGCAGATCAAATTTAATATTTGTCAATGTTCCAGACACCGTCAGTATATATTTAGGTGTGAACGTTGACGATTCAGATTTAAATTATGCAATGTTAAGAATATTTACATTATTTTGTATTTTTAAAATCAAGAATGAGCTTAAAAACTGAAATTATTTGATGTTACAATACATCATCATAGCCTTTGTCTTCCTGGTGATGCTACAGCATGTCTGACATAGCAACTTGTGTGTTGCTATTGTATTAGTTATGTGTAACCGGTGCTCTCGTTTTTACAGCAAAGGGGGTATAGCTCAGTGGTAGAGCATTCGACTGCAGATCGAGAGGTCCCCGGTTCAAATCCGGGTGCCCCCTGCACGTATTTTTGTTTCGTTAGAGACGGTAGACACCCGTACACGAATTTTGTGAGTTCAAGCTCCCGGCGCGGCACTTATGCAATCTTAAAATGCATTTTGTATGATGTTGAAGCCCCCACCCATTATGAAGAAAAAAATAATCGCCTGCCTTCTGGCGTAGATGTGGATGGGATGGGTTTGACCTTGAGGATGACAATCCAAAAAAAGGTCATGACCTTAAAAGTGCTATGGTGATTAATCATCTTAGACTTATAATAAAAGTTATCCGATTGTGCATAATATTATTCAATGCCTAGGCTAAAGAAGAAAACTATTATCGCTTCATGTGCCCAAATAGATTTTTTTAAATCGTTGGCATTTCTTTACGACTATAATTTATGTACATTATTTTAAATAATCTTATCTGGACACCTACCCCCTGGACATCCACCCCGGATAACCACCCCCAGTCAATTACCCCCTAGGACGAATATCCCTAAGGCAACAACCCCCTAGGACTACTACCCCTAGGACAGCTACCCCCGGACAACTACCCCCCAGACAACTACCCCCAGACAACTACCCCCTAGGATAGTTGTCCCTCTCTCTGTTGCAATTAAATATCACATCTTTCAAAGGCCGAGTATTCAAAATATTATAGTATTAATGACTGCTTTGAGAGAAATAGTTGTTTTATTACGCTCAAGGGAAGGTTAGAATTGTGCTATTCCCCGAGGCTTGCCGAGGGGAATAGCCCAATTGTAACCTTCCCGAGAGCGTATGAAAACAACTATTTCTCGAATATTAAAGCAGTCATTAATACTTTTATATGCCGAAAAAAAATAGACTAAAAAATAAAAAAATTTTTTTTTTTTTTTTTTGTCGAAGGTGAGAGTCGAACCCTTGCGTACAATGAGTGATGTATATTAAACCAACGCCTTACACCACTCGGCCATCGCGCGCTGTTCACATGCGTGGCAGTTTTGTACAATATATACATTAAAATGAATTGAAACCGGCTTCGGCGTGATGAATGCTTCGCAAAAGCACCCTTCTTTTACTTTTGCAATGCATATTGGCACGAACTTAGATCAAGATCTATCGGCAGATGTTGTTTTTTTGTTTTTGGAAGTTTATTTTCGTCTTCATGTCAACAATGCAAGATAAAATTGTCGGTAAGATCGATCGAGATTCAATTGTATTGAAATTACCGACCAATCCTTCGCACACATACGGTATCCTCGATCGCTCAAACCATTTTTTAACATGTAAACCTATGGGGTAACCATGGAGGCTGACCTATTTTTTTAATAACCATGGTTATTAAAAATATTAAATGTTTTATGCATGGTTACCGGGAATTTTACAGGAACAGTTGAAGTTTATGAATGCAATTCGACCAATCAGATGGCTGGATTTCTTAAGTGAGGTATATAAAGTATTTTATCAGGAGGGAAATTATTAATCAGTGACCTTATTTCTCTAATTGGTTCAATAGGCATAAAGTCCCCTACGGACCTCGCTAATATATAGGATACAGCACACCAAGGCCGTCTGCCCATCAACAATATCTTCATTCATCATTGTAGGGGGGAATTCTGTCGTTTTACTGTTAAATAATAATTGTCAACACGACAAGGAGCCAGAAATATATATATCTGGAAGATACTTTGTAGAAAATTAATGGTTCGAACAGAGGTGGAGTCGATAGGGGGAGCCTGGAGGGGGAGGGGAGGGGCGACAATACAAGGGACAAGAACACAGGATCACATTTTCAAGGTAATTCTGGGATTTAATCGTGTGGGTCCATCCCCCGTCCATCTCTCTCCCTCTCACCCCCCCCCCCCCATCTCTCTCTCTCTCTCTCTCTCCCCTTTTTCTCTCCCCCTATCCCCCTCCCCCCGATCACATAGCAGTGACTTCAAAATTCTGCAGCCCCGTAATAATTGACCACAACCGATATTTAGTTGTAGCACACTTCTCTTACCTCGTAGTAGTAATCTATCCTATTTGTTGAAAAACAGTTCTTTAATCAAACTTTATGTAATCTTTTATGAAATTTCTATAAATAAGACGTGATCTTAACCTTGCCCTACTTTTGAGGTGAGCGGTCTGCGACCACAAAAATAGACCGATGATGCCTTATGGCTACTCTCTCATTCTCAGACCTTCGTGTGGTCAATCAGCATCCTCAGCGTGCACGGCATTCGTCATTCTCCTTGCTATTTAAAGGGAAAGTCCACCCCCAAAATAAGTTTGTTTCGATAGAGGCAGAATAATAAGAAAATCAGGTGAGTGAGAGTTTGAGCAAATTCTGAATGAAAATAAGAAAGTTATGAATTATTGAAGTTGTGATCAATCAAATACAAATTGGCAACTCTGTGACTTATTATACGAGCTCTCCTTCATTTGCTTTGTGCATAATATTCCATAAAATCAAGTTTTCTTCGTTATTGATGACGGAATACATATTTGTTCCTTACAGGGGGAGTATAGAAACATATTTGCAATTATTATATTTAGGGTGCATGTATGGTTGAAATTTTTCTTGAGGGAAAATGAAAATTTTAGATTTTTTTAGTACTGAGCAAATGGAAGTTGAGCTCGCATGATACGTCATAGAGTTGACAATTTGTGTTTGATTGATCACAACTCCAAAAATCCTAACTTCCTTATTTTTAATCGGAATTTGCTCAAACTTTCACTGACTTGTTTCTCTCATTTTTCTACTCCTATTAAAACTAACTTAATTTCAGGGTGGACTTCCCCTTTAACAATCTTTAATTGGATTCAGATCTATTGGCGTCCAGAGGGCCATAGGCCTAGTCATCTACCTTAAACTGCCTTTAAAAAAGATTGAAACGTTTCAGTTGGCTTCCATTACGTTCAGTTTGTTTTCTCCGTAGGCAGGATGGGTGCGTTCCGTAAACGAAAAGTGTAGCCAACATCTGCTTATTATCAAAAAGGTCATTCATTTATTTAGTTTTAATCTACGTATTTATCTATTTATCCCTTTTATTTCTTTATTTACTTGTGTATTTATTTATCCATTGATTCACTCATTCGTTTTCATTCTATCTTTATATTACTTAATAAACAGCCTCATTGGTATTTTTTGAATGAATTATCTTTAGATCGTAAAAACGCTTTGAATTCACATTAGTTATACCCCCCCCCCCTCCTTCCCCATTGAAAATAATATTTTAGGGGCTGTGACAGTATTTAGAAATAGGAAAGAGGAAATAATATATTTCTATCGGAAATATTCGTCTTCGGGAAGCGCAATTAAAACGAGCGGCATCGTCTAAATGAATTCCCTTCTCAATCTGTCACACGAAATGAAATCCCGCCTTCAAACTGTCATAACGGCGGAGATATAAATTAGGATAATCATCTCTCGCTATATCTCCTTCCCTCTCTCACTGTCTTTATACTCTATTACTTCCTTTATCGAATATGTGGTCATCTTGCGAATCTATAGACAGGATGAAATGAAATTGCACTCAATCAGTTGCAATTCATGGCCAAGCCTCGCCAGGTGGCGAGTGATATCGGTTTCCCCCCAAACCTCTGTTTTTGATATATTTGTGTGTGCTAATTGCTGACGTCATCAACTGCCTGAAGTGGACTTCACCCGACAGGAGGTGGAAAAGGTTGGTACAGGCAATTCCTTCCGGTTTACAGTCCTTTGTTGACACTGTTAGGCGCCTTGATACTGATGCAAATTAGAACACTAACGATTTTGAAATATCACGATTGTTCACAAAATAGGACTACAGAGTGTGTTTACACAGTGGACCCCACCACTCCCATCGCCCCCACCTCACCCCTCCACTTCCGGTTATGATTTTTAAAAATTGCTTTTCGCTGATCTTAATGAGGTGCGATCAAAGAGCACGCGTATTAACAGCAGAATGTCATTTTAATTTAAACACAATCTACCAACAATCCACCTAGAAATCACTTCTATGTAAACGTGCCTGATTCTGATCCTGATTATACAGAATTTATGATAATAAAAATTAAAATATGTTTCCAATTCAATTTAATCTTGACCATACATGTCCCTCGGCCACGTCCGTTCAATTGAAATTTGTCACCTGTGCTCAATTATCAACAATATAATAATAATAATAATAAACGGTGCTTATAAAGCGCTTACCACCGAAGTCTCTAAGCGCTATATTAATAACGGTTTCCTTTACTTTGCGTTTATCTAATTTCATCATGTGTAGGATATTACGATATATATTGTTCAAGCAACCGACATTGCAGGTACGCCCCGACTAAAAAAAAATCGAATGTAACTAGCTGATTCCTACGATTATTCCTCTTTTAAATAAAGGGGTAAACAATAAAGGCCTACACTATGCCTACTTGTTTTGGACCTGCCTTGGCAGAGATGTGTACCGTCCTATTGCATTTAAACTGATAATTAATTTTTCATGTACAAGTTAGGATATAAGTTGTGTCTGGATATATTTTTAGGACTTCTGGTACATTTAGTGTATGTTTTCAGGTCGCGACAAAAAAAAAAATGTTTTCGTTTTCGTTTTAGCCGAAAGATGGCATAAACGAAAGCAATTTCGTTTTGAGTGGAAATTTCACTAAAAAAACACTAGAATATTTCTGAAAATTCCCACTCTTTCTCTCTCTTTCTCTCTCACTCTCCCTCCCCCTCCCCCCCCCCCCCCCCCCCCTCTCTCTCTCTCTCTCTCTATCTCAAGTAGAGGAGTATCCGATGAATAAAAAGTTGGGAAAAAAGAATTTATGTATTTATTTATTTGTACAAAAAGAATCCATCCATAAGGAATATTATTTTGATTTGATTTTTAAAAATCACCATTGCTCCCAATAAACGAAAGTAATTAGTCGCCATAATAATAAGAAGAGGAGACAGTGGACAAGGCCAACAGACAGAGATAAATTTATGGCAATCATCTAATCACGATGACCGCCAACATCATTTCCTGATGACGCTTATTCAACCAACCACCCAAAAAATTTGGCGCGCAATATCATCACAGAAAGACGAACAAATTCATAAGCCGCCCGAGATCGTTTGTCGCGTGCACGCTACCGATTTCAATAATTATGCCAAAACGTAGTCAACAAGCAGGGCACTTATTAAAGAGGGAAGTCATTTCGTAATGAAAATCTCTACTGTGTGGATGCTTGTAAGGTTTATTAGAGCCAATAACCCACTCTGTTGACTCAAGCGTGTCTTGGAATTGAAGTGGTTGTCAAGAAGTCAAAAGGAGGGATAACGACGACTTTTAAGAAAGATACTCCCGGCCTTTTTTGCATCAAGATCGTAGTGAGAGAGGTAATGAATCGCCCATGTTCGAATTTCTTGTAGAATGTTCCGTTGGCTGTCTTCAATTTTTGATGTTTCGGAATACCGCCACAAGAAATCAGGCACTTGGCAAACAGTGGCTTGCAATTAAACTAATTGTTTTCGTCAATGATGACCGCATTTTTCTTCAATATGTCTAACTAACGATCAATTAAGCGCTCAAACTTGGTCTCCATTAATAACTTGACTGCCAACATGTCAAGCGCTTGTCCGGTACGACGTTGAACAACTAAACATGCATTTTTCAAGACATCGACATTATTACGACTGAGGTTGCCTTTAAAGAATTGCCTTTTCAGATGTCTAAACAATATTGGAGGACAGATTTTTCGCGAGCAACCATTCTAGATTGATGCCATTAGCCATTAATCGCCTGATTATTCTTAGGAGTAATGTGGAGATGTCATCTGTTCATGTTGAAACATTTTATTTTCCGTAACGTAAAGTTCTTTTGGGATTCTTTTCTTGAATGGTCGCTCATTTCCACTTTATTGCTCGTTATCAGTGGAGGTTCCGGTGACAGTTACTTTCTAACACGGAATTTGTTAAGAATCTGCAGTGTATTGATGAATTAGAAAAAAGGACAGGTAAGGCACTTTACCTTTTGCAGAGGTCATGCACTTTTAAATGTTAAACAGTGGCCATTGTGAAACTAACGTTTAGTTCAATGGGCATCTCGTTTTGTGAAGTAGCTCATTTTAAGCCAATAGAACCGTTGAATTAGTTTGGAAAGGATAAGAACGAGGATTTATGAAATAACTCTTGATTTGAACATATTGGCAATCAATTTGATGTCTTTTAGCTGAGCCTTATTTGTAGAGAGGAATTCAACGTTGACAGATGCGGAGGAGACTTGAACTCCGTGATAGATGCGGCAATATACATGTAAAGCGCTGGCAAAGATCAATATATATTTCGAGATCACGGCCGGGATCATGTATCAAACAGACATATTGCTTTAATTTTCATGTTTAAGTGGCTTTTATTGCATCGAGTAGGTATAGCGAAAATGAAACTTTGAATAGTATATACCACTGGATTTGACTCCGATGTTATTTCATATTGCGAACCGTATTTAGAAATGTTTTTCAATTTCGGACCATGCTATTTATAGCGCTGCTACACCTCACATAACCTCCCAGTTCGGTTAGTAAATACATCTGCGTGTATGAACCGATTACCGTATATAAATAGTTTGTTCAGCTTGGATCGTTTCATTTCATGATGGAGTCGCACCTTACACATGAGATGGACGCAGTTGGTGTCTCTGATGTGATCAACATGGAGCCGACCGCCACGCCAGTGTTCGAGTTTACCGACTACAACCAGCGTATCGCCGTCGCCTGTCTGTTGGCATTCATCTTCGTCGTCGGGATCATCGGCAACGGTCTTGTTTTGATGGCGGTCACCGTTTCACGAAAACTCCAAACTTCGACCAACGCCTTCGTGGTTAGTCTTAGTGTCACGGATTTCGTCACGTGCTTAGTCCTACCGTTTCAGATCAGTGGTGTCTTGAGCAGGACAGGGTGGATGCTACCGTATGCCCTCTGCAACATCGTTGGCGGCGTCGCTATCAGCTCCGCCATCGCCAGCGTCATTACCCTGGCGCAGATCGCCGTTAACCGTTACGTCATCATCACGTCCGAACGTCGCCGGTACGAACGAATCTTCTCGCGTCGTAACGTGATCCTCATGGTGTCCTTTTCCTGGTTGTTCCCGTTGTTGACCATGGTGTTTCCCCAGGCCATCGGCTACGGGCGGATTGGCTATACCAATAAATACAAGCTCTGCCTCATGGACGGTAATCACGATTACGCTCTCATCTACGAGTTCGGAGCCGCTATCATCCAGTTAACCTGTTTTATCGTCATCACCGTCTGCTATGGATTGATCTATCGATTCCTGCAACAAAAGATGTTCTTCGAACGATGTCCGTCACCCAAGTTTACATCACATGGTGGAAACACCTGCCGTGTTGTTCCAAGCATGTCATCAACCGAGCTTTCGAACACGCAGGCGACCAGGGAGAGCTTTAATGAAATGAGTGTCACTGAAATGAACGGCAACGTGATAGCGGAAGACACGGCAAAGGGCGCGAAATTACCCACGCGCAGAGAGGTACAAATTACGCGAAATCTTTTCTACGTCGTCTGCGGGTTCTTCGTGTCTATTATTCCATACGCGATCGCGGTGTCGATTCCGAACAGCGGGAAAGTGCTGGTCTACTTGGGTGTCCTCGTGACCGCTTCGAGTATTCTCAACCCCATCATCTATGGGTTCAACCATCCTCATTTTCGCGTCATCTTTAGAATCATCCTGCGTTGTGACTGGAATAGAATACCTGAACCTTCTGCATTTTTGAGAGCGTTACTGGGGAAAAGGTAACTTTCAGCTTTTTAAGTTCGTACATGAATATTCTGCAATGAAGATCTGAGGGTTGACAGCCTTTGCATATTTGAAAGAACAATTGGAATGGGCTATTTTGTTATGAAAAATGAAGGCTTCACAGTCTCCAGTCTTTTTAAGACCGTTAAAACGTGGAATTTGCTGAATACTTAGTCTTTAAAGACTAAAAAATCCTCATGTCTTTAAAGTAAAAAAAAAATTGAACAGTTTTTGTTAACCTGTCTGAGCACAAAATGCAGGACGCAATTGTATATACAGGGTGTGCTTCTTGTATATATTTTGTGATACTCGAACGTCTAAATACGATCTAGACTTCTAGAGGAATGTCACGAATATATACATGAGGAGGGAATATTATATTCCAGATAACATTTGTTTATAACATGGATGTAAAATTACCATATTAGCCGATGCTGACGATCCAACTAATCTATACTCGGGAACTCCTACAGTGAAAATAAAAAAAATTATAGAGTTACTATCAATGTATACCAATATATATATATATATATATTGGTATACATCAAAAGAGTTAAAACCTAGAAAATTGATCATTGTTTTAAAAACCATTTATGAACAGTAAATTATTATACATCTTATGAAAGAGTGTTCTATCCCAAATAATCATGTGTTCACGCTTGGATGAACAGGCGACATTGTTTAAGAGAGTGCAAAAATCGACTTGCGCCAAAGTTTTTAATGTGATGTTTGAATAAAACAAATGGGATTTGGGTATTAATTCGGTCTTTGCAGATCCAAATAACATTCCTAACAAAATTAATCATGCCACACATATCAAATATCAAATATTAAAGATCATTTCTGCGTGTGTATGTGTGTGTGTCACAAATGAGATGCAATGCATCTCCTTTGATATATTCAATTCAACCTCTCACTTTAATACTTTTGCGCAAGTCGATTTTTACACTCTCACAAACGATGCCTCCTGTTCATCCAAGCGTGAACACAAACCACACAAAAATGATACCAAATGATTCGGGATATAACACTCTTTCAAAACATGTATGATATCCTTTCGTTCATATAGCTGACTTCTAAAATAAATGACAATTTTCCGAGTGTAAACTTTTTTGACTCATATGGTATGCATGTATGTATTACCTAACTTATTCCTTGAATCCCGGATGTAAGGTAAAATTTTGAATGACTAAACATATACATGTGTATGTTGCAGGTATCACACTTTATCATTTTAGTATGCAAGAACCGTAAACGTATATTATGCAAGAAGCGGTAGATAATTCGTAACTTGAATAATCAAAGACAAAGCTATTTGGTGTCAATGTTTTTTTTGCTCCAGTTCAAATCTTTGTATCATGTTATAAGGATGTTAAGCATGTGTTTGGTAGATTGGGGTTTTCTATAGATGCAGGCAGGCGCGTACGCAGGGGGGGGGGGGTGTTTTTATGTGTATAAACCCCCCTAAACCCCCCCCCCTTTAGGTTTTTTTTTTTTTAATAATAATAAAAATTTAAAAAAAATTATTCCCATGGCTGACCTAAAAAAGGCGACCTTACCCCCCCCCCATCGGAGCAAAATGTCAAATTTTGCTCCCTCCCCCCCCCCTCCCCCGCTTATTCAGCGGCCGGCTGAGTCGTTGCGATTTTTTTGGGACCAACAAAAAAAAAAAAAAGTGTCCTCTTACCCCCCCCCCCCCCCCCACTTATTCAGCGGCTAGCTGAGTCGATGCGAAATTTTCGGCCCGATTTAAAAATGTTAACCCCCCCCCCCCCCTTGAAAAAATCCTGCGTACGCGCCTGGATGCAGGTAGTTAGCCTATGACCAAATTGATAATCAACTGTCTTGAGTCCGCCAGACAGTTTCTTATTTCCCCATTAATGCACATTAGAAACTGCCTCTACTACTTTGAGGTTTACTTATAGAAACAACATCTCAAAAGGCATATGATTTTGAAATTCATCAAAACTACTCATGACAAATTCCTTTATTTAGTTTCAGACTAATTATGGAAAATTAATCACGTATCGGAATTTTAGTATCGTTATCGAATCTGATCGATTAGAGTAATGACATTTATTTTTTTCTTCACATCAAATAGATCATTCTTTTTTATGTCAAATGCAATATCGAAATGTAGGCATGTTCGTTTGTTTCATTTGTCGAATTACTAATCCGTATAGACGAGCAATTTAATAAGGTATGATTTTTTTCATCTGTCAAATGCAATGTCAATAACTTAATTTCCCATTCAAACTACAATCGTGTACTATATGCCCTGTATACTATTGGGTAATTTATGTGACGTATTGTTCAATGACATACCCCTAAACAATGGAATAGATACATTTTGTATTTTAAAAGTAAACTTTGTGCAAGCTAAAATCAAAGGTTATGCTGTCTATTATCTGAAAAGTCAAATGAAAGTCGGCCTCGAACCCTCAATATAATCTTGTTTATGTTTTTGTACTACTTTGACTCTTTCCTTTTCTGTTCTTAATTCATCGATACAAATTTCACAAAGGGAGGTTGTTTGAACAATTCTGATAAGGGTAGCAATAAGAATGCCGGGAAATAAGCCAAAAACTTTCAAACGAGAACAAAAAAACAAAAAAACACCTCGGTTTGTAAAATGTGCTGATAGGTTCAAAAGGATCAAGATAATTAAAAATGTGCGTACCTAAACGAAAGTGAAAGTCAAACAGAAGTTCATGGTACAACATTATATCCTCCCTCCCTCCATAGGAAACCAGATAAGGAATGAGTAATAGCAACATAAATCTTGCTAATAATAAACATTGATAACCACGAATTAAATTATTTAGAACATGCGATACATTTGTGCGTTTACGACATCATTAATTCTTTTAACCTTTTTGAGAGCCTTTACTTTTAACTCTATTCCGCAAGTTTTACTTTCTTTTACTTCATCCATCTAACACCTTGTTCTGTATCTCTCTCGCTCCCTCTCTCCCTTCCTCTCTCTCTTCCTCTCTCTCTCTCTCACTTCACACACACGCACATGTACACAATATTTTCTTATTTGTCAACTACCTGTCTGTTCATCCCTCTTCCCTCTTTTTCTCTTTTTTCTCTCTCTCTATCCCCTTCCCCCTCTATCTCCTTCTCTCTTTCTTTTTCTCTCTTGGATATGAAGGTATTTCTATGAGAAATTCTCTTTAAAAATTCCTCTTCTGAAGCACCCTTTAATAGCATGCAAATGTTGTCAGTCAGTAAAATCAAGTCAAATAATATAGTAATGATTTTCAGTCAAATCAATATTCTGCGCGGGACATAATATGTCGTTTCTATAATGGTTCCCATGTCATGCCCGCCTTTCAACTGGCTTATATAATATTTATGATGTTAGTATATACAAGCTCTTGTACACGTAAATAATAGAAGAGTCAAATCATCAAATTGAGTATATTCTTGAATTCCAACTCGCAACCCCAATCCAACGTCACGACAGCAGAGAGGAATGCATCGCATGTTAATGCTTTGAAGAAGCAATAACATTTACACTGTATACTTAAAATGTGACACTAGTCACCATTTTGCTTCCATGCATAATTACATTTTCCCCGGATTCTCCCGCCGTGTTTAAAAACCAAATAAAAGACCTAGCGAGTCTGTCGTTTGGAAGTGGTTAAGTGGTCGGATGGTCTCTCATCAAACGTTTTCTGTAATCCAAAAGAAGTTTACTCTATGTAGAATGATATTAGTTTCACCCCCCTCCTGGCCTTGACCGTATTTGCTTTTGCCATCTAAATGCAGGAAGGCTCTTAAATTCAATATTTGTGTACATTAATAAAATATATGGAATATTGGTTTGATGATACCAGAATAGAATGCAAATGCCCTAACCGTACATAAGTATATATATTCTCAACTGTGGGTATTTAAAGCGTGTTTGGTATTGGTAGGCTCTTACGGAAATTCGTAAAAATGAAGAGCGAGATATCATAATTCTAAACTGTTGAAGATATTTTTGTTCTAACGCGGAGTCAGAGGAAATAAAAGGTGAAAATAATGCTAACCCGGCGTACTCCCGGACGTTTCCTTTCGATTTCTGGGTCTCCTATTCACAGGATGTGCTCGACATTGTGAGTTTTCAAAATACATCAAAAAGACGCGGTTAATTGCCTTTTAATGATTATGGTGATATTTACTATACAACATGACTTTTAACCGAGTGTTTGATAACGGTAAATATACACAATATAAACTTGCACGATTAATCGGCTTCCCGGGATTTGAGGAAGCAGGATTTTTTTTGACAAGACCGCTGCAATAGCCTTTACCTTCCATTTGTGAGCACTTGACTCTGTTTATTCCTTAATTGAAGTAGCAATATCAAATGAAAAAGATTAATCTTTGCAAGACAACAGTAACGTTGGACTAAATGTTGTGTTTTTTCTTCCACTGACATTCAATTTTAGTGCATGTGATATTATTTTGGTGGTTCAATAATACGCAATTATCTTTCTTACTACATTATAACTTATTTTGAAACCTACCAGCCAAGTTCATTTCACATTTGCAATCACAAGACTAGTAGACCTCCTTGCGTACATTAAAACTAACACCATAGACCTATTTACTGTGGCGGGAGTGGGGTTATGTGGGGTATTAAATCTGGAGAAGGAACGTAATCGGGAAATGACAAAGAGAAGTGAGATTTCATTCATACGTGTATGTCATCACAGGAAAGAAATCATGATAAATCAAAACGATGTCATAACTTAAGATTTAGATTATAAATGAGTATCTAATTAGTATATATTAACCTTTCGTAACAGTTTTGCTGTCTATGTCCAGACGCCTTTGACAGACTGAAGATAAACAGGTAACTATTATTTGTAGGACGGTATCATAGAAGTCCAAATCATCCTGATGATATCGTTAAGTAACTTGGAATTTTGTTTACCTTGATTTATGTTTATGTACATCAAGGTTTACCAAAAGGAATGCTACACAGTGGGATTTACTTGTGACTTTCTATGAATATTTTCTATATAAACTATAAGGACAAATTTACCATAAATTAGCACACTCATAATGTTTATACACATGAAATTCTACAAGAATGTTATTTACGAGAACAAACATAATGCATGTAGTATAACATACATGTCTTGTGTTCAAATGTTCAAAATGAAGAAAACAAAAACATTATGCGACAGGTCTTCCAAGACTTCTTAAAATTACATCATTTTCAAACAAAATGCTACAACAAAGCTTGAACAAAGTGTTACACAATTACAGTGATACAAAACAAACACAGAGCCCCAAGTTAGATAATATGGTTTTCAACAGTCTACATGCTTTATAAGAAAGTATAAGGAAGTATTGACAATTAAGGACTTTATTGGATGACATATTCAGGTCAGATCTTTGTAATTTCCAACACGACACTTCATCTTTACACGCAGATGACCTGACAACAGGCCTTTTATCCTAGCTTACACATCGCCATAAGAAATTGTATAATAAATCCATTTCGAGCCCCGTTCGAGGATAGAAATTGGAATTTATTTCACGATACAGATTGGATAAGACTTTTATCCTTCAGGGATATAGTGCTGATAGAATTTCTACTAAATGGGTACCGACAGAATGACCAGCATGCGTAATTAGCCACTTTCGCTACTAGCAGTATAGTGTCTCAATAGCAATGAGAATTTTTTTTTTTTAATACTTCAAATGAGATTATGATAATAACAATAGCTTACATTTATGATGCGTCTAATACTTTGTTTCTAGGTGCAGTTCATAATATTACCCCGGTCATCGATTTTGGCTTACCCGCACACATTGTATGCACATTCTCCACTCCTGGGGAGCATTCCGGCCAGTCGCCATTTTACAAGCGCCACTTGCTCATCCAACCACATTAACTTTCGCATCCTACCGGGTACCCATTTAGCAACTGGGTGGAGAGTGGCAAATGTTGATTAACGTCTTGACAAAGAACTCGAACCACTCACCTTGCGATCTTTAGTCGGGTGAATTATCTATTAGACCACACAGTAAAAACGCTGCTTAAAAAAGTGATGTTCACTTACAGTTGTACACTATCTTAAACAACAGTTGAACAAATTGTAAACAATGTTGCTCGAAACGAAAGTAATTTTGTTAAACATTCGCTGTTTAAAATTTAATGACTGCTTTATTTACTATACGAGAGCTTTTAGACAGTGTTGTTTACATATGACGTCATGTGTCACGTGCCAGTAAAGTGCGCGTTGGCTAAAAGATTTGTTTCAAATCATGGCCAACCAAGCTGTAGACGTGTCGTGGATGAGTGGAAACGTCGCCGGACTGTCGATCACAAGGTCCACGGTTCGAGTCCCGCCGCGGAACTAATGTCCTATGGCAGCCTAGCATAGCCGGGTAATGTTGGAGCGCCTTGAGGACCTTGCAAGGTCGATACGTGCGCTATATAAGAATCCAATATTATTATTATTATTTAACAACAGCTCCTTTTTAAACAACTTTCTTTAAACAACCCAGTTGGTGTAAACAACCCCCACTGAACAACAGCTCCTTTTTAAACAACTTTCTTTAAACAACCCAGTTGGTGTAAACAACCCCCACTGAACAACAGCTCCGTTTTAAACAACCGTCTTTAAACAACACCAGTTGTTTAAATTGTGATTTTAAACAAGTTGTTCAAAATGTTGATCAACTAAGTGTTTAAACTTTAAACAACTCGAGTTGCTTAACATTTTAAACAACTCTTAGATCAGGTCACCCGTTAATCAACAGTTGTTTAAACTTTTAAACAACATGTTCACTAAATTTTTAACTGTGCACTACACTTCCACGAATTATGATGCAAGTTATCAAATACCAAACTGATCACTGTTTCATAATAATCTTCTAACGTTTTTATAAGGCGCCCTTTTGACTCAAAAGGATTATGAAGGAATATTTTCTTGGATTTCTTAAAGCGACATCTGCAAGATTAAAGGAGTGTCATCTTTGGATGCTAGAAAAATTAGGACCTTATGACACCTTCATACAGATTTGTTTAAAATAATTATCCGCTTCTATATACTAAACTATAAGTGGGAAGTTTTTGGCCTGACATCAGAGTTGATCAAAAGCACACTCACTTGGCGCTTTAAAATAAAAAAACGAAAATCAGTCAATATTCGGGACGACTGACCATCATTTATATTCGTGCGGGGGAGGGGGTTGGGTGTGTATAGCGATGATGATGATAATGAATGGAGCATGTAGTATATCTGTGTATGCACTATGATGCAGTCTATCTATCTTAGAACGTCTATTATAGGTGCACAAAGAAAAAAGTACAGAGTTGCAACCAGAGTCTTCACGAATGTCATATCCTTGTGTCAATTCGTGCTAAAGAAGGCTAAGTCGTCAACTTGGATTTGACATTTCTGAAATGTCATAGTTCTCAACAAGTTAGTGGCCTTTCGGGTCAATGTGATCGTGATGTTCCGTGCTCGATGACGACGGGTCGTCAAGATGGACGCCATCATGTTTAATGCTATTATTGGAAGCTCGTTCGTTGTGAGGAGATTCTCTCCTTAAATCCTTATTAGTATCTTGAGATGTATGCGAACCTTGTTTAAATTCGGATGGGTCTTTCAACTCCTTCAATTCATCTGCTTCTCGTGTGCTACTTGAATCACGATGTCCATTGTTTACAACAATGTCAGCGTCTTTGATACCGCTCTTCAACTTGGCATCTTTCTCAACGCCACTCTCCTGACCTCGTATGACCTTGGAGTCGGTCTTCAGTTCGGCCTCTGCAACTTCAACGTCGCTGATCTCAGCTTGTGTTTCCTCTCCGATGTCAGACTGGTCTGCCATGAGCTCGCGGTTGAGCAGCATGGCGGCCAGCTTGTCATCCTCATGGTGCTTCGTGTAAAGCCCTGGAGCGGGTCGAACCCTTACAGCGGCTCCTAGGCCTACCAGCCCGACTTGCTCCCCTGAGAGTGCCGCTTGGGAGCGCTTGAGGACCTGTTGGCGGTGCGGAAGCAGCGTTGCCACCTTGAGGATGCGTTTCTCCATCTCCTTGTAGGTCATCTGGCGTGAACGTTTCCGGGTGCCGAGGAGGCTGGGGTTGAAGAGGAGTGTGTAGGCGAGCTGCCATCGCATTATCGCTCGAGCGTGTGGAGACATGCTCTCTGCATGGACAAAGAAGTGGTTTAAAGATTTTTAAAAAAGAGAGAAGACCTTTAAGAAGGGCAAACCGTGTAAATAGATGGACAGAGTTAGAGAGTTAGAGAGAGAGAGAGAGAGAGAGAGAGAGAAGGAGTGAGAAAGAGAGAGAGAGAGAGAGAGAGAAGGAGTGAGAAAGAGAAAGAGAGAGAGTAATATGGAGATAAGTGAAGAGTGAGCGAATGAGAGAGAGAGAGAGAGAGAGAGAGAGGGAGAGACAGACAGACAGACAGAGAGACAGGAGGTAGAGAGAGAGAGAGAGAGAGATAAGTGAAAGAGTGAGCGAGGGAGAGACGAAAGGAGATTAATAAACATTAAACAGAGAGGGTGGCTAGATAGCAAGGAGAGATGGGGGGAATTGAGATAAAATTAATGATGGATAGTTAAGTTGGGCAACCACCTAATAATTATGTACGATAATGCCTGTTGCACATGATGCCTGCCTGCGTCATTGACTGACGCGGCCTTTGACACGCGATGCGAAAGTGGTATAGAACCAAAAAGGTGAATGCAACATGAAAGGCGCATGCCTGACGTATGATTGCGTCATGGACTGGCGCGCGGCCTTCGATACGCCATGTGAAAGTTGTATACAACAAGAAAGGTGAATGCAGCATGAATGGTGCTAAGTAACATTTATTTCAATTACTGGGTTATCATGGTTTATGCATTTTTAAAATTTGATGGGCGCAGCCAACAACGGAAAAGAAATGAAGCCATGTGAAAGTAGATCCCAGTCTGGGAATACACTATCAGGACTACGACGAAACATAAATATATTGACATTAAACCATGTTTTAAACATGAACACATCGCCATTATGTACCACTTAAATGAATAACTCACAGCCAGAATACATCAATCAACCTAGAAATGTGATTCGCTTTAAAAGGTATTTGATTGCCCGTGAGTTTCTGTAGCACTCAGGGCAATTAATTGTCTCGTATAATTTGCCCTTGATTTTAATGTCAGCATTTAACGACCCCCTTCTTCTCGGGTGTGAATGGAAGACAATACAATGAACATGATGAAATTGGAAATGATATACGGTAGTACGGTTTGCGATATGAACATGACGGGGATGATCGACTGCTGGTTCATAAAATGTGGACTAATGATGTATTTCTTCGTACACAACTGCAACATATATTTTTCATATATCATATAATATCATTATGATATCATTGCGCTATGAGAGTGAACTTAAGAATATCGCTGTGCAACGTGGCCATGTTAAATAATTATGTTAGTTGTTATAATTATGTTCTTATATATTTTATGTTTTTATTTTATATTATAGCATTATTTTGTCCCAAACGTTACCGAGATCATCATAATTTTTTGGTATACCTAATGATTGGTATTTTTTGTAGAGTCATCTACATTTGTATTTTGCAGTATGTTTTGGTCGTATCGTTATTAAAGTCTCATTCTATAGCCTTTTTAACGTATTAACTTGTGTCGGTATATCGAGGGAGCAAGTGTCAATTCTAACATCAATCGCCAACGTTAAAAGCCTAATAGCATAACGGGGGCTTATCGTATTCAGAGCACTTTTAGTTACAAGGACAATATTTTTCAAGTATGATATTAATTTTACAGAATATGGTTTGATGTAGTTTGCTACCCGGCAGCGGACGACTGTTTTAATGAAAGGTGAATAGGATTATATTCCCACGAGAAATCAAAATGTGGGAGGTCATCTTGGCATTTGTCACCCAGCACCCCCCCCCCCCCCCTCTTCCCCAGACACACAAAAATTCGGGAGATTTTGTTACTCTATATTGCATGGAAATTTCTAAATAGATACCCACATTTAAAAAGTGCTTACAGTGATCGGGAGCGCCAGGAGGGTCAAATCTGACTGACATGAGCGCTATACAAGAACCCAATATATTATTATTATTACCCCCCCCCCCCCCCCTCTCCCGGCTTAACACACACACACACCGGCTTTGTTGACACTTTTAAGTGGTGTTTCGGTAGACGATTCGCCTGATAACTTACATTGTATAAATCACTTATTGAGATATTTCCTCTGAATTTTACGACACTTTTACGTATTGTAGCATTATAATTATTGATTACGCTAATGTTAATAGCGATCCAATGATCAAGACACACAGGCGCGTACGCAGGATTTTTTTTCAAGGGGGGGGGGGGGGGGTTAACATTTATAAATCGGGCCGAAAATTTCGCAACGACTCAGCCAGCCGTTGAATAAGCCGGGGGGGGGGGGGGGGGGGGTAAGAGGTCACTTTTTTTTTTTTTTGGTCTCGAAATTTGAAAATTTGACATTTTGCTCCGTTGGGGGGGGGGGGGGTAAGGTCAGCTTTTTTAGGTCAGCCATGGGAATATTTTTTTTTTATTAAATAAAAAAAATAGATACCCACATTTAAAAAGTTCTTACAGTGATCGGGAGCGCCAGGAGTCTCAAATCTGACTGACATGAGCGCTATACAAGAACCCAATATATTATTATTATTATTCCCCCCCCCCCCCTCTCCCGGCTCAACACACACACACACACACGGCTTTGTTGACACTTTTAAGTGGTGTTTCGGTAGACGATTCGCCTGATAACTTACATTGTATAAATCACTTATTGGAATATTTCCTCTGAAATTTTACGACACTTTTACGTAATGTAGCATTATAATTGTTGATTACGTTAATGTTAATAGCGGTCCATTGATCAAGACACACAGGCGCGTACGCAGGATTTTTTTCAAGGGGGGGGGGGGGGGGGGGGGGGGGGTTAACATTTATAAATCGGGCCGAAAATTTCGCAACGACTCAGCCAGCCGCTGAAGAAGCCGGGGGGGGGGGGGGGGGGGGGGGTAAGAGGTCACTTTTTTTCTTTTCTTTTTTGTCCCAAAAAAAATCGCAACGACTCAGCCGACCACTGAATAAGCAGGGGGGGGGGGGGGGGGTGGGGGGGGGGTAAGAGGACACTTTTTTTTTTTTTTTGTCTCGAAATTTGAAAATTTGACATTTTGCTCCGTTGGGGGGGGGGTAAGGTCAGCTTTTTTAGGTCAGCCATGGGAATATTTTTTTATATAAAAAAGGGGGGTTTAGGGGGGTTTACACACAGAAAAATACCAAAGGAGGGGTTTAATCCCCCCCCCCCCCCTGTGTACGCGTTTGAAGACACATCTAACATTACTGAACTACAAACTTAATTATCCCGCTCTGGCACCCAGTGGTCCAGCCTTATGACGACTTGTAATGTGTAATTTCTACAGGTTAGGGTTTGCAAAGACCTTGCATCGACAGGACGGTGAACACCCGCGGCGAATGTAACACATCATATGAAAATAACTGCAATGAAACGAGCAG